>NC_080076.1:34425973-34735587 GCF_949987535.1 Balaenoptera acutorostrata | reverse complement strand
CACAGAGAAAAATCTAGACCTTGCAGTGGCCAAGGTCTTGCATGAACTGATCCTCTGTGTTCTCTCTGACCTCACTGCAGATAGTTTTGAAGAGTACTGGTCATGTATTTTGTAGAAAGTCCCTCCATTTTGATTTTTATGAAGTTTTTCCTATGATTAGACTGGGGTTGTGTGTTTTGGGGGAGGAAGATCTATTTTCATCACATCATATCAAGAGTACATACTATCTGAGGGGTTGATCTTAGACTTCTGACTCTCTTTAATGTTTAGGTCATTATCTTTTATTTAATGAATGGCTCTATTTTACATGCATACTTTTCAGAGGGTTTTTCCTTCATAGCAGTTGATAATTTATAGATATGGTATTTTCCCCATTTTGCTAATGAGCAATATAAACAAGCTATTTTTTTTCAAAATTTAATTTTTTGTATACTATAAGCTTTCATATTTCTTACAGAGTCTTTCCAGAAATCCTAGTCATTTACAGAAGGAAGCTCCCTGGAAATCCAAACTATGCTCACAAACACTGAATGCATATGGCATCAGTCACTTTACATCACTTTCTGCTTGAGCTGGAAATCTCAGGATAAATGACAGTTCTGCACTCACATCCTCTTCCCAGGATCAGTCCACGTGGTTCAGATACAATGTGGAGGAGCTTTTAGACATCTCACTGCTCAGACAGTCTGAAAGGCCATGTTTGATGGGGTTTGTCCATGGCTAAAGAGACCATAATGTGACAATGAGATTTCTGTATCTTTGTAATGGTTCCCCAGACTTCTACCTTTGAAGCTGTTTTCCTTCCCCACTCTCTCAGGCGGCGATTTATGCATCCCTCGGGTGTGGATAGTAAGCCTCAAAGGCAGGATGATAGGAGGGGCTCGATGAAGTCCAATTCACTGATAAGCAGTTTCCTGCTGTTGGGAATTGCATTTATGTGAACAACTTTTTTTTTTTTTTTTTTTTTTTTTTTTTGGCCATGATGTGAACAACTAAAATGGTGAAATCCTATCTGCTTCACAGATTGGATTCCATTTTCTCCTTTTCCATTATTATGAGTAAGGAAAAGGAGAGTGGGGGTGATGTTTTCTTCTAACTTTTCCTTTAGAAGAACATATTAAAATATAAATATTTTAATATTTATCTCCTCTATAAATGGGGCCACTAATGTCTACCTAGATTCTAGAAACCTTCTTCTCACCATTTCCTTTCAGTTCCAGGCACAGTTCTCATTTAGAATTTAGTGTGTGTGTATGTGTGCATGTGGAGGGCATAAATGTGTATGGGCATCTGTGTGTAACTCTGTGCATGTGTGTTGAGGGATAATGAGTAATGTTGTTTCCCTTTTTTTGCCTAGGAATAATTGGTGTCAGCTTATGGGGGGAGAGCTTTTTCGTGTGTGCTATTTTTCAGAAGTAGATATTTGAAATGATTGTATTCAGATTGCTGACTTTCCCTACCAACCCTCTGCAAAAAAAAAACCCCAAAAAATCTCAAGCAAGAATTCTCTGTATTTTAATTACTTGTTTTTCCCTCTTGAAGTGGGTTATTTTTAAGGTCATCAATTTACAGTAGGAATATTCCTTGAAAACATTGGGATAAAATGGAAAGTGTGCTTTGATATAATTTTAGGAAAAAAACTCTTGGATACCAATATTGACTGTGTCTAAAGTTAGGTCCATGTAACATGATTATATCACAAAGTAAAAGCAAAGAGCTGAACAATGTTGAATATAAAATTGTCCTCCAGGGCACTAGGCATCATGAGGGATTAACAGAAGTCCCCTTCCTATGATATGCGGTAAATGAAAGAGACAGAATATGATTCAGTGATAAACAAAAATAGCAGAGTGAGCAAGACAATGAGAAAGAGTTGTGCATGTACAGCAGATCATCAGGCCAGAGAATTTTAAGTGCTAACAGATTTACTCCTGCATATTCCATCAGAGGGATAAGCTTTGTCCTTTCAGTCTCAGTGACACTTTGAAGGTCTTTGCATTCATTAAATTTTTATATACTGCATTTTTGTTTACTCCTTTTATTTTATTTTCAACACACTAAAAAGGAAGTTTATTGATACATTGCCCAATAAATACAAATCTGTTGCAACACAGTGTATACATTTTATTAGCATTTGTGTTAGTTCAAAAGATCAATTCATCCATAGACATTCATTCCCAGTATTAAACAAATGATATTAAAGGGAAAGCTCCCTTTTTACAAGAGAAAAATTGTTAGAAAAATGACTAAATTTCAAAATGAGAAATTGATTATGATCAATTTCTGTTTCAAAAATCACCAGGTTAAAAAAAAAAAAAAAATCACCAGGTAAAATTCCAATGCCTAGTAATCCATTTTAGGAACAAGCCAAGGTTGGTCCTTAAGACATAGAAACATTAAACTAATATTTACAAATGGAGTTAACTATGTTTAATTCCAAGGAAAGGAGTCCTGTGGTCAGGACAAAGCCCATTCTGACTCTGTAAACAGATATTAACACTGCCCTTGTCAGAGCCCCCTTACATTCTGGAAGAAAAGTAAACAACTCCGGGGGTAATGAGGACTCCAAATGTGTCATTCTTCAAAAGTGAAAGGCAGTCCTCCCACTTTCCCTTGAGACATTTCTTTCCCAATTTGGGGATTTTTCAATTGCTGTTCTGGATGGCACACATGGTCTGCTTGCATGCATGCCAAATCCCTCTCCTGGGTTTCTGCAAGAGTAGTTAATCTACCTAACAGCATTTTGATTAGACAAAAAGATCATCTGATCCTATCTGGGGACAAGAAAGCGGCATGAACAAAGGCTCTGCTTATGTCTCTTTTTCTAAATGATTTCCTAATTTGTAGAAGGATCCTTGACAGCGTAGTCTCTGCTAAGGAGCTCTCTGCTGTGACTCTTTATTCTTCCATGATAAAGGCATACAAAGCTTTCTGCAGTCCATTTGCCACTGTCTTCTTTTATTTTATTTTTATTTTTTTCAAACATCTTTATTGAAGTATAATTGCCTTACAATAGTGTGTTAGCATCTGCTTTATAACAAAGTGAATCTGTTATACATATACAATATGTTCCCATTTCTCTTCCCTCTTGCATCTCCCTCCCTCCCACCCTCCCCATCCCACCCCTCTAGGTGGTCACAAAGCACCGAGCTGATCTCCCTGTGCTATGCGGCTGCTTCCCACTAGCTATCTATTTTACATTTGGTAGTGTATATATGTCCATGACACTCTCTTACCCTGTCACATCTCACCCCACCCCCTCCCCCTATGCCACTGTCTTCTTAATACCTTAAAAAATGGTATTAAAGTTCAGGAAAAGTAAATTTTGACTGTACATATTTAAATAAGTAGGGTTTATAGCAGAAAAAAAGATTAAGAATAAATTCTGGCTTAGTAGGGCTCTTAGTAAGAGGGAAAATCAAGGAAAGTATAATTTTTTCTCTAGGAGTTATTATAACTCTGAACAAGAGAGCCAAAAAGCTGCTGGAAAGGTTTATAGCTTTCATCACTTAAAGGTATTAGTTACGAATTGGATTAGCTCTCCTTAACAGTTTTGGATAGAAAAATACCCTTGTAATGTCATAGCCCTCCATAATGAAGTGTCCTTTTAATACCTATCAGTGGTTTGTCAGAAATACATCTTTGAAGAGTGAAAAACGATAGTAGCCATATTTCTCAAACTAAATATAATGAATCAAACTCTGAAAAAGGGGCTTCCCTGGTGGCGCAGTGGTTGGGAGTCTGCCTGCCAATGCAGGGGACACGGGGTCGAGCCCTGGTCTGGGAGGATCCCACATGCCACGGAGCGACTGGGCCCATGAGCCACGGTTGCTGAGCCTGCGCGTGTGGAGCCTGTGCTCCGCAGCAGGAGAGGCCGCGATGGTAAGAGGCCCGTGCACCGCCATGAAGAGTGGCCCCCACTTGCCGCAACTGGAGAGAGCCCTCACACAGAAATGAAGACCCAACACAGCCATAAATAAATTATTTAATTAAATAAATAAACCCAAAGTTTAAAAAAAAAAGTAAGCTGAAATATTAAAAAAAAAAAAAAAAACTGAAAATATGCAAATTCTTATTTTCAAATTTACCTACAAATAAATGTGTGTTATTAATGGCTTCAATTTGTTCAGTCCTCTCTGTGTCCTTCCATATGGACTCTGGGCTTGGTCATATGACTTGCTTTGACCAACAGGATGGAAACAGAGACTTGACAAACACTTTTCATTGGGTTTTCTCTCTTACTTTCTATTGGAACCCTGCTACCAGGTGAGGGACACTATGAAAATCTGCTGAGGCTGTATGGTGGGAGTAGAGATGCTTCGTCAGCAGTCAGCCAGCCCTAAACTGACACAGCAGCTGTCAACAGACTCATGAGTGAGCCCAGATAAGATCAGCCAAGTCTGTTCTAGGGCCACAGGGTGGCCCATCTGAACCAAGCATGCATTGCTGACAGGCAAAAATGTGGGCAAAATAAGTTGTTCTAAATTTGGGGACAATTTGCTACATAACAAAAACTAGCTGATACATTACCATTTAAGAACGTTCTTAAAATATTTGACTTTGTTATTTGTAGTCATCCTAAAATCCTAGAATGTAACAGTGGAAAACACTTCACCCCTTGACTTTCTACATAAGGAAAGTGTGTTACAGAGATATGAAATGACTTATTTAAAGTCCCACAGCTAGTTAGTGACAGCATGGAAGCCTGGTTCTCTGGCTCTCCCCTAAGCGATCTCCCTACTAGATGATTACTGTGCTTTCTTTTGTTTATGAAAAAGACGTCATTTTCCTCACAGTATGTGTGATGGAGTTATCTCACTAACAATTAAAATGGAATGTGCTGCACACGTTCACCTGTACCATGTCATGTCCTCCTGTGATAAGTTCCCGACCTATCCCTGGTTATGGTGAGTGGTTTGCCTGTGTCTGTGGTGCACAGAGGGATACATCTCCCACCCCCTATCTTGAACTCATTATCTCTCTGATCCTGAAAATCAAGCAGTTTCTAAGCAGCTGTTATATGGCAGCTACTAGGCTGGTTATCCATACTTACATAGAGTTTGTAAGGAGACAATGAGCTCAAATAGGTTTAGACAGTAGGCAGCGTAAACTGCATGTTCATTTAAGTTCCCCTTGCCCCCAAATCCCATGGGGGTGATGTAGAGGCAGGACCTGGTGGATACTATGCATTCAATATTTGTTTCACAGCGGAGGGACACTGAGCTTAGGAAACTCCCAATCTTTTATAGAAATTATTAGCAAAATTGGCCAAACTTTGTCCTGCAAGGAAAGCATTATTTTTATTATCTTTGTCAGGAAACAAATGTACCCTCCGACCTGGAGGGAGACTCTACCTCTAGATTCCAGGGATATCTGTTATGCCAACATCCTTGAACAAAGTTGCCAATATCTTTTGCTCAGAAGATGTGGAAAAATGCCAGATCCATGGGGAATTATCTCCCAGCAACCACATGGGTTTGATCTTGGAGAGACAGCAGCAAGTGGTAGCTTGAAGTGAGATCTTAGTTCCCTGCACAGGAATTGGACCTGGGTAGCCTGGGTGAAAACCAGGAATCCTAGCTGCTAGTCCACCAGGGGCTAGAGGCTAGAAGACAAGTTGCCCTGGCTCTTGCCCTATTTGAAAAATGAATTTCTCAAGGAGGCAAAAACTGTAAAAACAGGTACAAAGTTTATTATTAGAGACACAGCACAACACTTGGGAGAACACACAGAGAAATAGTTTGTTTATTTAAGACAGAAGCAAGGTAGAAATACACACCCAGAGAGAAAGGGTGTGGGCATCCTCCCTAATGAGGAGCACAGTCAAGAGGTAGTTAAATCATTTATATAGGGCAGTTCTTCCAGGTCTTTATTTACCTATGGCCAATTATCTCATTTTCTTTTTTCCACATCTTACCTTCCCAAGGACCCTCCCCAATATGCATGTGCAAATTTCTGCCAAAATGGATTCCAGCACAGAGGCCTGTGGAAGGTTTGACAGCATTTATTATGGGGCTACACCCCCTCCCTCTTTGACCCCTGAGGAGCCTTCCTGTACATGTGCAGTCCGGGAGATTTTCTTGACCTCAGGAGTAGTCATCTTATCTCTTTACTGTAGCAGAGCTCAACTTTTGCCATTAACTTTTTCCTTGGAGTGTCTAGGGAAAACAAAGCTCCAATTTACTCTACTTGACAAACTCCAGCTTCTCAGCCCAGGAGTCCATCTACCTCAGGTTCAGCTCACCTTCACCTCTTGTCTGGTTTATTGCAATAGTCTCTGGCGACTCATTTTTTCCATTCTTATTTGATTCATACCCACTCTCCATAGTTGGTAGAACTAACTTTTTATAACAAATCTTATCATAACACTGGCTCCTCACTGTCCTGCTCACCAGTGTCATCTGTGGCTATAATGATCTTGTTGCTCTCTGAATTCCTGAGCCACTTTGTGTTTCTCTTGTTTCCTCAAACCCACTGATTTGTTTTTCATTCAAGGACATTGCACATGTTAGTTCTTGGAATGCTAACCCCTATACTTAATCACACGTACTCCTCCCCACCACCTCACCAGGCTTCTGGTGGCTTCCTCCTTCTTAACCAATAGGTGTCATCTCAGAACCTATAATTGGATTGTCTACTAGTTTCATTATACTGACTGGTTTTATTCATTATTTAAAAAACAACTTTATTGAAATAAAATTTATATACACCAAAATTCACCCACATAAAGTGGACGATTCAATGGAATTATAAAACCTTTACTGCAATCAATTCTAGAACATTTTCACCATTCCAGTGGTTTTATCCTTAACACTTGAAGAATTTGTAATGATATACTTTAGTTTGCATGTTTAGTTTTTGTCTCCCTCACTACACTGTAGGCTCCAGGAGGACAGGGATGAGGTCTCTTTATTCACTACAGCATATTCAGCACAATCATAGAATCTAGCACATAATAGACACTTAAATATTTATTGGTTGAATGTGAAGAGTGATCTTGGGAGGAGAGTTTTCTACATAGAGGGAGCAGTATGATTAAAGGCCCTAGATGGGAAATAATATGACAAGTTTAAAGAACTGAAAGAAACTGGAGTAGCTTGAATAAGAGAGCAAAGGAGTCATGGTACTAAGATAAGGCTGGTGAGGCAGGCAAGGGCCTTGCAAGGTTTTGATAAGAATTTCATTTTAATAACTATGTCTAGTCCACTTTGTTTTCTGCTTAAGTTTTACTGAGAAGCCCTTGTCTAGATCAAAGAATTGGTATTTGAGTTCCTTCTCCAACTATTTGAGTGTTTGAAGATTCCCAGAGTTTACATAAGTGCTGAAGTACTGCTGGGATGTATCCTCACATGATACAGGCTGATCTTTGGACAATGTCTCAAGCATAGATTTTGCCATAATCTTACTTAAACCATAGTAGAAAATGTTCTATTGAATCAATGTCAGGCTTATGCCCATATGGGCCCTTTAGTCTGGCTACTACTCCTGAGTACTTACTTAATGCTACTCTCCTTCCCATCAAAGCCCAATCTGGGACAGGTGTCAAGATAGGACTTTGGAATTCAATCATCTGGACAACAAATCCTCATCATACCCTGGCCTCTGCTGAACCTCCACATCTTTCTTCCTTAAGATTCCTGCCTCCTTTAGTAAAAACTTCTAATGTAAAGGTGTTCCTTCAACTCCTATTTTCCATAATAGCACCTATGGCCCATCTGAAAAGTCATACAAATTATCAGTCATATCATGGGTCAACTTCTCCTTACCCATCCACAAGGACACTGAGGCTTTTCTTATTACAACAGTGAAAAACAAGACACAAGTTACTTTCTCAACCTATCATTATACTAGTCAATCTTTGTTTCTACTGAAATTTTACCTTAAGGGCAATGAGAAGAAAGACCAGTGAGGTGTTTTAAAGCACATGGGGAGTGATTGTCAAAAGAAAAGTATTCAAATCTGGACTTTTTAGATCTCTGAGGCTGGATTTCAGGGGACAGAGACTGAATATTAAGTAACCATTTCAATATGAAAACAAGATATTGTTGTCAACTTGATTCTTGGGAGTGGTGGTGAAAATAAGGAGAACAAACTCAGAAAAATATTTAGAAAGTAAAACTGACTGGACACAATGAGATGAGGGAGATGGTAGAGAGGGAAGAGTCACAGATGATGGCAAGGTTTCTGACTTGCATGACTGAATGAATGGTGCTATTATTTATCAGAATGGGACCTGGGTGGAAAAACAGGTTTAGTCTATGAGGAGGATTAGTTCAGTTTAATCAAAAATGCTTGTGTGATATCCAGAGATTGGCAAGTAGAAGGTGGGTTTTATAGATCTAAAACTCAGAGGAAAGATCTAGGCTGAAGATATTAATTTGAGAACTAGTAGCCCCTTTTCTGTCCCTAACTTACTTGACATCTCAGCATCTTTAAACAGAACAGAAAATTCTTTCTTAAAATAGTTTCTTACTTGGCTTTTAAGATACTTCAATCTCTGGTTATCTTCCTGTATCACTGGTCATTCCTTCCTTGTCTCTTTTGCTGCTAACTACTCCTCTTTTCAACCTTTAAATGTTGTATTTGGTATTGGGCCAATTTTTCTTCTCCATTAAATCTCCCTTGCCAAGTAATTGCTAGTATTATTCTGCCAGTGGCTTTCATATTTACATCTTTAGTCAGATTCTTTCCACCCAAATCCAGATCGATATTAATATGTTCAAAACAGAATTCTTCCCTAACATTCCCCTTCTCAGTAAATGGTACCATCATCTATCCAGTTGCTCAGGTCAAGAATAAAGTTGATGTCAAACACTTAAATCATAATAAAGTCCTTTTGACTCCACATCCAAAATAGTCTGAAATATGGCTACTTCTATTTTCACTCAAGCCACCATTTGATTTCTCTGGGATCATTGCAATAGCCTCTTAAAACTCTCCCTGCTTCATAGCCCACCGTATTTCTTTCTATTTTCTACACGGTAATCATTTACATTTGATCTTTTTCAAATGTAAATTAGATGTCATTACCCTGCTCAACACACTCCTTTGAATCCCTATCACACTAAGTATCAAATCTTATTTATAAACCCGTTTGAACAGGCCCCAGGCCATCTATTGAAACTCAACTACTACTTTTACCATCCTTTTTCTCTATAATTCAGCCACAGTTGCTTTCTCCAAACCCTATGCTTCAAATGCATCATTTGCTTCCTCCTAAGTGACTTTGCACTAGTTGTTTCTTCTGATGGATAACTCTTTGCATATGTTGCTTTTCTTATCACTCCTGTCTTAGATGAAACATCACAACCTCTGTGAGTCCTTTCCTGATTACCCAAATTAGAGTAAGCCTAGAGTAAACCCTTGTTTTCTTCCTGTCACATTAACCTATTTTATTTAATCACATCCTCTTTGTTTAAGTTTTATTTTTTGCCCTCCCCTAAATTTTAAGCTCTTTTAAAAAAGGAATATATCTCTTAGGTTCAGCTTTATATTTTAGTACTTAGAACAATGTTCACTGAATGAATGAATGAATGAATGAGATTTGTAAACATATTTTGATAACTGAAGTCATAGATATAAATGAGATGACCCAGGAAGCAAGTAGAGTGTGAGAACAGAAATTGGTTAGGACCAAGTTTTAAGGAATGCCAATATTTTTTTTAAAAAGGCAGGGAGAGAATAATGAGCATGTGTGATGAGAGAGGAAGGTAGAAACTAGGAGAGAGTATGGAAACAAAGAGAAGGAAGAGGGAGTGCTCATTATGTGCATGGCTCTTATGAGGTCAAGTAGGATAAAAGCTGACTCATGTTCACTAAATTTTCTAATATATAAGATTTTATGGACCCTTAGGTACGTCAATAGGCTTTTTAAAAACTGAATACCCTAATGATTTCTTGTAAAAGGGAATAAATGTGGACTTTATCTTACTCTTAACTCTCTCAGTTTTAAGTCTGCCATGCACAGAAACCTCACTGTAGTAGATAAAGATGATGATGCTGCCTTATGGTCATCTAGTGAAATTATTAGCCAGGTTTTTTTATCATTGTGAGGATTTAGCCTTATAAGAATATTTCGTTTGAGACTAGAAGTAGGGTTGAACATAATGGAAAGAATAATATCAAATTTGGCCCAGTACCAGTTTTTGTAAAGAAAGTTGTATTGGAACACAACCATACCCACTTGTTTATATATTGTCTTTTGAGTTATAAAGGATCAGTAGTTGTGACAGAAACCCTATGGCTCATGAAGTTTAAAACATTTACTATCTGCCCTTAACAGAAAGTTTGTCAACCCCTGACTCCTGTTCTAAATCATGAGAATACCCATGTTTTCTCTGTAGGATCTCCCCTGTCCAAAGTATGTTTCTTTGGAGTAGGGACATAAAAAATGATTCATCCCCATTTTTGTTTTCCTTGAAATTTAATGAGTCCTGGTTAAAAAGATGTTGCTTACCACTGATGTAGTAATTATTTGATTCATATTACAAAATTATCCTAGAGGTTAATGATCGTTACTGTTGAGAAATAGTTATAGTATCACTGGGAAACATTTACTAATAAAATATATCTCAAATAATCAGAGAAAATTTAACGAATCAAAAAAATGTGTTTTGTTTTGGTTTTTCTCTAGAACTTAAGGAAACTGATTGTATTGCTTAAGGATTTATATTTAACTGAACAGAAGTCTAAGTTTGGATACTTTTCTTATCACATTAAAAGGTAGATGGTGTATAGAAACAGAAGGGGAAGTCAGTCAAAAGCACACATAACTCTGATTTTAATAAGACTATTTTAAAATTATTTACTAGAATTTTTATTGGATTGTATAAGTAATAAAAACTTAGCACTTCCTAGATGCTGCTTTGCATGTTTAAAAATGAAAGTAATGAGAGATGAAAAAATACTCTGAATCTTGCACGCATATAAATCTGCCTATCTATTAGTTATCCAGGTGGTTCAGGCCAACACATTAATTTGACTAAGAAAATTTCTACATGTTTATTGCTGTGAAGACAAAGCCAAAGAGTGCAGAGTCATGGGATTAGTGATATTTTTAAAAACCACTTTGGTATACAGGTGCTAAAAGAAGAGCTTGGGCCTTGTTTACAAGGAACATATGAAGGAATTCTTTGTGGCATGTAAATAACCATGACTTTCATGTGGCAATCTGTGCAGATAATTTTGTAGAGGGAATTGATTTTAGAGATTAGGTTAGGCCACTCACCCTTAATTTTAAGAGAAACTGAGCTCCAAAGACTTTCCCAAACTCACACAGTTTGGTTATAGCAGAGGTGGGGTGAAGGAGAATGGAGAGTAACTGCTTAATAGGTACAATGTTTCCTTTTAGGGCGATGGAAAATTTTGGAACTAAATAGAAGTGGTTGAACAATATTGCAAATGTGCAATACTAACTGTCACTGAATTGAACACTTTGAAATAATTTTGTGTTCTGTGAATTTTACCTCAATAAAAATTAGTAAATATATATACACCATATATATTATATATATATATATATATATATATATATATATATATATATATATATTTATTCACATATAGTCTCAAGCTTTTTTGTTCTTTTCAGCAAAAGAGTTGGACAGAATTACCTAGTCCACCATTTTCTTTTCTTTTCCATTTTTTTTTTTGTCAGAAAGACCTAGTCTACCAATGTGCTTTTATTTAATACAAATCCCTTGTGTGTTCTACTCTCAACCAGTGTTTTTCATCCTTGGCACTGTTGATATTTTGAGCCAAATAGTTCTCTGTTGTGGATGATTGTTCTGTGCAATATAGGATGTTTAACAGCATTTCTGGCTTCTACTCACTAGATACAAGTAACAACCCAATCCTAACTGTGATAAATAAAAATGTTTCGGACATTGCCAAATATCCCCTGAGAGACAAACTTACCCCTGGTTGAGAATTTCTGCTCTAAATTAAGTGTTCTTAGCTTGGCTTGCATCAGCTCCTAGGGTATGCAAGAAGGGTCTATGAACCCTCTGAAATTGTATGTACTCAGAAGAGAAAGTAGAGTAGGAGTTAACAGTTTCATTTGAAGAAAGTTTTAAAAAGTTAAAAACAGGTTTGAAACTTATTCTTCTCCAGGAGTTGTACAATAGGATTCCAGAATAAGAGGAGGTTCTCATTCTAAGTGCTTTCCTTTTCTTTAGTAGAGGTTTAATCTGAGGTCTGGGTAGGTAGTTTTTGAGTGTTTGTTGTTGTTGATGTTTGTTTTGCTTTTAAAAATCACAAACAGAATTTAAAAAATAGAAGTAACTTGTAAGCTACTAAAATGTCTCAGTCAAGGCTCAGATCAGGAAACAGACCTTGCTTTAGGCATTTCAAATAGAAAGAGGTTTAGTAGATGCAATTGGATGCTACAAAAATTACTGTAAACTTTGGATCATCACCAGTTGATTTCCAGGTCTCACCACCTCAGTCAGGGTACAGAGGTCAACAAGCTGCTGTTGTAATCACTGACACATTTTTTTTTTTTTTTTGCCACTACATCTGGCTCTCTCAACAACAAAGTTTTTGGCTAGACATTGGAATGCAGAGACCAGCTGCTATAAAGGTATTGCTCTCCAACTGCTACAGAATGAGAATTGGTCCCTGTGCAGTTTTGCCTTCAACTGCCACCCAAGGACATCAGATTAGGAGAACCTGAATGACATCCAGATTCCTAGCTAAAAGAAGGTCTAGGAAATGTAGGTTATTTCCTTAATTTTCTAATCTTTTCAAGTAGAAGGAAGATGGAATGGGGGTTTCAAGAACCAGTTTAAGCAGCTACTATGTAAGGAAATTCACTTAGATGATGGATTGTGTGAGTATAAATAATTACAAGAAACAAAAATCAAAGACCCACAAATTTTTTGAATACTGTTCATGAACATCAATATAGTAGAAAAATGGTCATTTTTACTAGTTTTCAAATAAACAGAATCTGACACAATGTTATAGCCCAGACTGGGACAGTGAAAATCTCTGGGCTGTTCCTTCAAAACAAAGAGATAAGCTACAAAGACCTAAGCTAAACTCTGCAGAAAATAGCAGCTTTAGATACCTAATGCTGAGCACTTTCACATGAGAATTGACCTTATCTCAAGAGTCAGGCTAAATAGAATTGAAACAAACGTGCATTAGTTTTAGCATATGCAAAACAACAAGTGACTCATACATTAAAAATAATCATATAAACTACTGACTCGACTTTTTTGTTCTATTCCTCCATCACTTAACCCTCTTCATCATGTCTTTTATGTAATGTTTATTTGGATAATCCAAATAATTTTCACATTATATTCTCTGGTTGAAGTTGCTTGTGCAGAGCAGAGTAATAAAGCTTCCAGGTGAAAGCTAACTTGAATCCAATGGCCTTTCTCTGTAGATAATAAAGTTCTTTATTTACCAATAATCTCTTACACAAGTATATTTTAAAGTGAGATAAACCTGGAGAATATTTTTTTTATTGGAACTCCAGCATGCTAATTTTCACACAGGGCAGGAGAGCTGAAAAGAATGCTGGAAAGGGCTGCCTAGCATGCATATTTGTTATGCTGACCTCTTTGGGAGATTACCTGCTATGTGAATTGAACTGAAGACACTTTATTACTATTTCTCCTCTTGAAGAAATACACAAGCCCCCTCATCAGATACTTTTGCTCATGAGGTCCCTGACCTTTCCTAAAACAGAAGAAATTAATCTTATTAACTAGATTAAATGTAAATTATAGTGACTTGATGTTTTACCTTTCTTAACACATTTGTATTTGAAACATAGTCCAGCATTATTCAGAAGATGTTTGTGGTCAGGACAACTCCCAAATCACATTTCATAGACTACGGTATTATTTGTGCCTGCTTTGTTACCTGAGCAGGAGGTTGGTTGGGTAATATCCACAAAGATCAGTTGTTTGTATAGGCAACAGAGGACTACTCATCAATACACACGTTTATACTGTTTGTGATAATATTCTGGTTATATGGAAGACATAAAATAATTGCCTTTTAAAGATACAACAGTCCAAATTGTGTATTTTTGCTAAAAGTTGACCAGATCTTAAAGAATTACAAAACAAAGCAATCTAGTCTATGAACCAAATGAGGTAAAAAGGTGATTATTTACATAAACAGAAAATTCTTTACTGTAATATCCCTCACAGGATTTTTTCCTATAGAGAATATGTCTCCAGTAGTAAATCCACTTAAATACCACTGAAATATTTTAAAGCATCTTCAAGGATTCATAAATTATAGTCATTTTTTTAAATTGGAAAACAAACTTAGATTCCACAGGATTATTTGTTTTATACAAGGCATATTCTGACACCTGACTGAACAATATCTAAGTGTCATAGTACTGTATCTTTGGACAAATTAAATGCTTGATTTTTAGAGTTCCTATTATGAAGAAGGAGATGTCAGAGATGTCAAAACACAAAAATAATTTATTGCTTATTTAATTGAAAGAGGCTATGTTGGTCATGTGCACTCTTTTGAGGCAGAGCAGGGCTATGATCTTATGATTTTTAGGAAGTTTAGAGTTCAAGGTCTGGCAAACTTTCAGAAGTGTAAGTTGATGTCAGCTATAGAAACATGCCTGCTTGGGGCTTCCCTGGTGGTGCAGTGGTTAAGAATCTGCCTGCCTATGCAGGGGACATGAGTTTGAGCCCTGGGCAGGGAAGATCCCACATGCTGTGGAACAACTAAGCCCATGCACCACAGCTACTGAGCCTGCGGTCTAGAGCCCACGAGCCACAACTACTGAAGCCCACGTGCCTAGAGCCTGTGGTCCACAACAGGAGAGGTCACTGTAATGAGAAGACTGTGCCCCGCCATGAAGAGTAGCCTCTGCTCACCATAACTAGAGAAAGCCCACGATCAGCAACAAAGACCCAGTGTAGCCAAAAATAAATAAATCAAAAAAAGAAGAAAAAAAAAAAAAGAAAAAAGAAACATCCATGCTCAAGTGAGATTTTTGTTCACCGGGTAACGTTCAGAAGCATGTTTTTAGGTGTGAATGCACTCTGATTGCCTGGCTTAGAAACAAGCTGCTGTCACTGATTTGTTGTCTTTCAGAAATGTATTAATTGAGTTGTCCTCACTGATTAAATGGTAGCATGGCTACAGAACTATACACTTTTTCCTAGGAATGAGAAAATATTTCTCCTTATAGCATAATTATCTTCAATGATACAGATAATGATAAGATATTTTAGGGAGGATTTGTGCTGCAAGTAATAGAACACCAAACTCAAACTAATTGGCTAAAGCCATTAGGAAATTTTTGGCTCACGTAAGAGAAAGTACAGTGAAAGGATAGGCTTCAAGGACTGACTAAACTCAACATCTCTGAATTTCTTTACCCAAATTTCCTGATTCTCCCTTCTACAAAATATTGGTTCCAACCTCAAGATTTAGAGGAGGGATGACAGCTATTCCCTATTCCCATATGATGGCATCAGAGGAAAAAGAAAGTTAGCTTTATAAGTTAGGAAGATGCATTCCCCCAAATCTAGTCTCCTTTCATGGTTGGTCTGAATTAGGTTACATACACATTTTTGGACCAGTCACTGGGAAGGAGGAGGAATTATGTTTAGACCAGTCAGGCCCACCCCCATATTTGTTGGTGATTTCAATATTCCCTGATGTGCATGGGTAGGTGGCATGGAAAACAGAACACAATCACAGGTTTAGAAGGATAGAGGAAGAGACACTAGATAGGGGGAAGGGAACCAACAGTATCCACCAAATATAATAAAACAAAATAATGTAGAAAGCTCAATGTTTATATCATAATATGTAAAATTTACTATATAATTCACGTTTTATTTTATTTGATATTCACAACCACCACTGATGGGTATTTAGAGTACTCAATGTATTCATTTTTCTAACTTTATTTTTCACTTCTTTTTAACTTACACTGCATCCATTCTCATTTCTTTATTCCCAAAGAACTCTATGTTCCATTTCTGAAGACAAACTAGAAACTTTATGCTTTTCACTGACATTGATGTCCTTCAGTCCTTATCTTGAAAGTTTCTGTTGATTATTATTTTATTTTAAGTTAAAAGCCATTTCTTCTATTTTTTCTTCCAGTTTTATTGAGATGTAATTGATATACAGCACTGTATAATCTTAAGTTGTACAGCATAATGATTTGACTTATATACAACATGAAGTACTATCATAATAAGTTTAGTAAACATCCATCATCTCATATAGATGCACAATAAAAGAAAAAAACTTTTCCTTGAGAAGAGAAAAACTTTCACATATAACATAATAGCAGTATTAATTACATTAATCATAATGTACATTACATCCCTAGTACTTATTTATCTTGTAACTGGAAATTTATATCTTTGAACCACCTTCATTCAATTAGTGCTCCCCCTGCTCCCCTCCTCTGGTAATCTCAAATCTGATCTCTTTTTCTATGAGTTTGTTTTTTTGTTTGTTTGTTTGTTTCTGAAGTGTAATTGACCTACAACACTATGTTATTTTGTAGTGATTTGATATTTCTATATATTACAAAATTATCTTCATGGTATATTTAGTTACCATCTGTCACCATACAAAGATATTATAATAAAATTGACCATATTCCCCATGCTTTACAGTTCATTTCTGTGACTCATTTATTTTGTAACTGGAAGTTTGTGCCTCTTAGTCTCCCTCACTTATTTCACTCATTTTCCCAACCCCCTTCTCTCTGGCAACCACCTGTTTGTTCTCTGTATCTATAAATTCTGTTTCTGTTTTGTTATGTTTGTTCATTTGTTTTCTTTTTAGATTCCACATATAAGTGAGATTATACTGTATCTGTCTTTCTCTGTCTGACATTTTCCTTAGTGTAATACACTCTAGGTCCATCCATGTTGTCACAAATGGCAAGATTTCATTCTTTTCTATGGCAGAGTCATACTCCATTATATATATATATATATATATATATATATATATATATATATATATATATATATATATATATGTATATATCAATCATATCTTCTTTATTCATTCATCTATGATGGACACTTAGGTTGATTCCCTATCTTGGTTATTTTAAATAGTGCTGCAATGAACATAAAGGTGCATCTATCTTTTCTAATTAGTGTTTTTTATTTCTTCAGATAAATACCCAAAAGTAGAGTTGCTGGATCACATGCTGGTTCTAGTTTTAATTTTTTTTGAGGAACCTCTGTACTGTTTTCCTTAGTGGCTGTGCAAATTTACATTCTCATCAAGAGTACACAAGAGTTCCCTTCTTCCAACACTTGTTATATTTTGTCTTTTTGATGCTAACTATTCTGACAGGAGTGTGGTGATATCTCATTGTGGTTTAGATTTGCATCTCCCTGATGATCAGTGATGTTGAGCATCTTTCCAAGTGCTTATTGTTCATTTGCATGTCTTCTTCAGAAAAATGTCTATTCAGGACCTCTGCCCATTTTATAATTGGATTGTTTCTTTTTTTTGCTATTGAATTGTATGATTCTTTATATAATTTGAGTATTAACCCTTTACCAAATATATTATTTTCAAATATGTTCTCTAATTCAGCAGGTTGTCTTTTTGTTTTATTGATGGTTTACTTTGCTGTGCAAATGTTTTTAGTTTGACACAGTCTCACTTGTTTATTTTTACTTTTGTCTCCCTTACCTGAGGAAACAGATCCCAAAAAATATTGCTGCAATTGATGTCAAAGGGCACACTACCTATATTTTATTTTAGGAGTTTTATGGTTTCAGGTCTTACATTTAATTCTTTAGTCCATTTTGAGTTTATTTTTGTATATGGTATGAGAAAATGGTTGTTTTATTCTTTTGCATGAAGTCCAGTTTTCCCAACACCACTTATTAAAGAGGCTGTCTTTTCCTTATTGCATGTACTTGCATTTTTTGTCATAGATTAATTGGCCATGTAAGTGTGCGTTTATTTCTGGGATCTCTATTCTCTTCCCTTGATATATGTGTCAGTTTTTGTACTAGTATCATACCATTTTGATTACTGTCACACTATAGTATAGTTTAAAATCAGGGAATATAATACCTTCAGAATTGTTGTTCTTTCTCAAGATTGATTTAGCTATTCCAGGTCTTTGTATTCCCATATGAATCTTAGAATTATTTGTTCTAGTTCTGTGAAAAATGTTATTGGTGTTTTGAAAGGAATTGCATTAAATCTGTAGATCGCCTTGGGGAATATGGTCATTTTAACAATATTAATTCTTCCAATCCATGAGCAAAATGTATCTTTACATTTGTTTGTACGGTCTTCAATTTCTTGCATCAGTATCTTAAGTTTCCGGAGTACAAGTCTTTACCTCCTTAGTTATATTTATTCCTAGGTATTTTATTCTTTTTTTTTTTTTTTTTGAAGTTGTATATGGGATTGTTTCCTTAATTTCTCTTTCTGATAGTTTGTTGTTAGTGTAGAAAAATGCAAGATTTTTGTATATTAATTTTGTATCCTGAAACTTTACTGAATTCATTGATGAGCTTTAATAGCTTTTTGGTGACATCAAAAATCTTTAGGATTTTCTATATATAGTATTATGTCATCTTCACACAATGACAGTTTTATTGCTTCCTTTCCAATTTTGACTTCACTTATTTTTTTTGTTTTTCGTGTCTTATTGCTGTGGCTAGGACTACCGATACAATGTTGAATAAAACTGGCAAGAGTGGGTATCCCTGCCTTGTTCCTGATCTTAGAGGAAATGCTTTCAGCTTTTCACTATTGAATGCTATGTTAACTGTGGGTTTGTCATATATGGCCTTTATTATGTTGAGGTATATTCCCTCTAAAACCATATTGTTGAGAGATTTTCCATAAACGGATGTTGAATTTTGTCAAAAGCTTTTCATGCATGTATTGAGATGATTATATGATTTTTATTCCTCAATTTGTTAATGCGATGTTTCATATTGATTGATTGTAGATTGAACCATCCTTGGATCCCTGGGATATTTCCCACATGATCATGGTGTATGATCTTTTTAATGTATTGTTGAATTTAGTTTGCTAATATTTTGTTGAAGATTTTAGTATCTGTATTCAGGAGTGATATTGGCCTATAATTCTTTTTTTTTTTTTTTTTTTGTGGTATCTTTCTGATTTGGAATCTGGTTATACTGACCTCATACATTGAGTTTGGAAGAATTCCTTCTTCTTCAGTTTTTTGGAATAGTTTGAAATGGATAGTTCTTAATTGTTATTTTAATGTTTGATGAATTCACCTGTGAAGCCATCTGTTCCTGGACTTTTATTTATTGGGAGTACTTTTATTACTGCTTCAATTTCATTACTGGTAATCCGTCAGTTAATATTTTCTATTTATTCTTGATTCAGTCTTGAGAGATTGTATGTTTCTAGGAATTTATCCATTTCTTCTAGGTTGTCCATTTTATTGGTGTATAATTGTTCAAAACAATATCTTATGATCTTTTGTATTTCTGTGGTTGTAAGTCTCCACTTTCTTTTCTGATTTTATTGATTTAGGCCTTCTCTTTTTTTCTTTTTTTTCTTTTCTTAATGAGACTGGCTAAATGTTTATAAATTTTGTTTATCTTTTCAAAGAACCATTAATCTTGTCTAATTTTTTTTAGTCTCTATTTCATTTATTTCCCCTCTGACATTTATTTTATTTTTCCTTCTACTAAATTTGGGTCTCATTCTTTCTTCTTTTTCTTTTGTTACTTTAGGTGTAAAGTTAGGTTGTTTATTTGAGGTTCTTCTTGTTTCCTGAGGTAGGTTTGTATCAGTGTAAACGTCCATCTTAGAACTGCTTTTGCTGTGTTACATAGGTATTGTGTTGTGTTTTCATTTTCTTTTGTGTTCAGGTATTTTTAAATTTATTCTTTGACTTCTTAAGTGACCCATCAATTGTTTAGAAACATGTTGCTTACTCTCCACATTTTTGTTTTTTTTCCTTTCTTTTTTTCTTATAGTTCATTTCTAGTCTCTTCCTGTTGTGGTTTGAAAGATGCGTAATATGATTTCAGCCATAAATGTATTGAGGCTTCTTTTGTGGCTTAGCATGTGATCTATTCTAAAGGATGTTCCATGTGTACTTGAAAAGAATGTGCATTTTGCTGCTTTTGGATGGAATGTTCTATATATATCCATTTGGTTTAGTCTGTTCTTTCAGGTCAGTGTTTCCTTATTGATTTTATGTCTGGATGATTTGTCCATTGATGCAAGTGGGGTATTAATCTCCCCTACTAATATTGTGTTACTGTCCATTTCTCCCTTTTGTGTGTTAATATTTGCTGTATGTATTTAGAGTCTTTTAAGTTGGGTAGATATATATTTACAATTGTTACATATTGTTGTTGTATTGATTCATTTATCATTATGTAATTATCTTCTCTGTCTCTTTTTACAATCTTTGTTTTAAAGGTCATTTGGAATAATATAAGTTTTGCTACCCTGGCTTTGTTTTCCTATCCATTTAGCCACTCTGTGTCTTTTGATTGAATCAGTTAGTCTATTTACAATTAAGGTAATTATTAATAGGCATGTGCTCATTGTCATTTTGTTCATTGCTTTCAGATTGTTTGTGTAGTTCCTTGCTTCTTGGGGAGAACCTCTGAAAATGCTATTGTCCTCCTGTTTGTGGGTCACCTATCCAAGGTGTGGGTTTTGACTGTACCACATCTCTGTCCCTCTTACCCATCTTACTGTGGTTCCTTCTTTATATCTTTAGCTGTAGAATATCTTTTCTGCTAGTCTTTGGGTCATTCTCCTTGATAGTTTCTCTGTAAATAGTTGTAATTTTGATGTATCCATGGGAAGAAGTGAGTTCAGGGTCTTCCTACACTGCTATCTTGCTTACCCTTCTGTTGAGTCTTTAAGACCTCAGTTACTCTAAGAAGAATTTAGACCTCTATAATATTGGTCTTATTAGTGCCTTGTACTATCTCTCTGATAGCAATTGTGAGTTTGTTTTATAATTATGGATTTACACATTCATTTCAACTTCTACAATGTGAAGGTGAAGGTGAGTGGACAAGGCAAGAAGGGGTCAAGAACTTTATTTTAATCATATTTGTATCTCTAGTAGCTAGCAGTTCCCATAAGATAGGCATTCAAATTTGCCAAATAAAAAATGAGGCAAAAGATATGTAGTTGTTTAACTTTTATCAATTCCATATATTTGTTATTTCTTTCATTTTCAAAATGGTAAAAATGAGGTTGGTATGGAGAGTGAATGATGAGTGTTATCTCCCAAGATTATCAAATTGAAATTGGGTATGTTAGGAAACCTTTTGGAGAAAGGGATTTACAAAGATAAAAGGTAGTAACATCATTATCACCATCATCATCATGCATTCATCCAACAAATATTTATTATTTACCCTGTCTCAGGCAGAGCACAAGGAACACATTGCTACCTGGAGAATATAGTCACTTTTTCTGAACATCTGTGCCTATTCTTTACTCATAGAAAACAACCATTTTGGAGTACTTTCAGAGATTCCTGAATCTCTATGTTAACAACAGACATGCTTCTAAAATGTGGACTTTCAAGGCCAAATACTTGAAGGCCAAGTGAACATGGAAGACCTCTGGTTCCCAGACAGATGACCAAACCCATGCATCTCTGCATTTGGATGAATGGTTTCCCATGGAACCTTATACAGATTGGACCCATTATTGGGACAATGTTGGCTTGGAGGAATAAGCTCCTAGAAACCTCACTTAGAGTTTGGTGTATGGGCATTAAACAATGTTGAGGCTGGAAAAAATACATCACACAGCAGGTTCCAGGAAATAAGCAGAAGGCTGGCTGTAGGCCAGGGCAAGGGGCCAAAATACTTGTCAGGTACAATTCCTCACAGAGAAATGACAGCAGGTTTGAGGACAGCAGGTGTAACCTGAAGAGATAATGATATTAATTACATTTTGAAAATGGGAAGAAGAGAAAAGGAAAGTGGTTTTTATTTGTTTCTCTAATGAGAGAGATTTTAATTTTTTGCCCAGCTTTCATAAAAGTCTGAAAGGAATGAATAATTAAAAAATGAATTTTAAAACAATGTTAAGCATATTAACCATTACTACACATCAGCCTTATTATAAATTCTTTTAAATATATATATATATATATAGACTTAGTTTTCAGAACTAACCTTTGGAATAGGTAGTTAAGATCTTCATTTTACAAATGGAAGATGTAGAGAATAGAGAGGTTAAGCAACCTGCTCTGGGTCATACAAGTAGCACTGATGGAGCTAGATATCAAAATAAGGTAATCTGGCTCCAGAGTCTACTCTCCTAAACATGTTGTTGTACTGCCTCTCTATTCTGTCATAATAATTAAGAGAGGGTCAAATTCACCCAAGGATAGATGAATAACCCTATGAAACATAAAAACAGAGCTCAGAAGGACTCTGGCACATACAGGATCCTGCTATATGATGGAGGTAGAAAACAGATCAGTCAGAAAACAGGATGCCCTGTTTAATAAATGGTGCTAAGGCAATTGGTTTTCCATTAGGAAAAATACAAATTTGGGTGCTTACCTTACTTACACTGTATATAATAATTCAATCCAAGTAGATTGAAGTCTTAAATGTAAAATATAAAACTTTAAAATTGTTAGAAAAATATATTTATTGCCTATGGGGAGGAGAATATTTTTTCTGAAAGCATAAATTATTTGGAATTTTTAAATGAATTTAATTAAATTATAATTTAACGTTTCAATTTATCAAGATACATATTTTAAAATGAAAATACAAACTACACATTTGAAGAAGATGTTTGCCACAAATAAAATTCACAAAAAAATTGCATCTAGGCTATGTAAAAAACTCCTATAAATCAAATAAAAAACTCCTATAAATCAAATAAATAAATAATAAAATAATTGAGGAAAAGATATACAAAAACATTTCATAGTAAAAGAAACATTAATGGCCAAAAATGTGAAATGATTCTCAAGCTCACTATTAATTAGGAAAATTCAAACTTAATTCAAAGCTTTCATTTCACATTCATTATTTTGGTAAAAGTTAAAACTTCTGACAATGTCAAGATTTGGCAAGGATGTGAGACAATGGAGAATCTTACAGACTTTTGGTGGTGATAGAAAGGTGTATTTGTACAACCACTCTACAAAACAGTTTGTCGGTACTTGGTAAATTTGAAAATATCTAAATCCTACAACCAGCAACTCCACCCTTAGATATATACTCTGAAGATCATCTTGGACATGTGCACATAGCACTAGTTTTTATATAATCAAGAGCCTAAAAATAAACCCAAATAAAAATTGTGAGATTGATAAAGAGTGATATAGTCACAGAATGGAAATCCGACAAAAAAAAAGAATAAACTACAGTTACACACATTAATATGTATAAACTTCACAAACTTTACAATGTTGAACAAATGTTGGGTAAAAGTAAAAAGCAAGAGACAAAATATAACTGCTATGATTCCAATTATTTAAAGTTTAAATACAAGAAAAACTATAAAAATGACTTTTGGATCATAATAAACTATAAAGAAAAGCATGGAAATGGTACACACAAAGTTCAGGGTCATGCCTCCTTTTTTGATGGGGGTGGGAATGATGGCAGATTCTGACATGAAGGGGCTAGCAATAGTAGGGCCTTCAAAATTTCCTGGATGGTAAGTACATGCTTATTATGCTTTATAACTGAAATATGCACTATACATACTTATGTTTAGGTACATTGTTAAATGTATACAATATAAGTTTTGCCTTCAAGTTGTTCTTACCTTCCATTTGGGGAGACAGGCAGAGGAACAAATAAGTGCAAATATTTTCAGTGTGTCTATGTCCTAGGAGCTATGAAAGTCTTGTCACTGGATTTCTGAGAAAATTACTTCTTAACTCTGTGGAGAAAGAATGACAGATAGACAATACTGAAAACAGTGAGGCTAGACAGACACTATAGTAACAATCTAGTCAAGGGATAGTGGCTGGGACCAGTATTGTAGCAGTGGAGTTAGAAAGAAGTGTGCAGATTCGGGATATGTATTGGAGATACTCAATAGAATGTGCTGAATGACTGTGATATAGAAAAAAGGGAATAAAAAGACTCACTAGAATGCATAGATTTTTGGTTTGAGCAATTGAATGTATAGTGGTGCCATCTAATATGATGTGAAAGGCTAGGGGACTGGCAGGCAAGAGCAGAGGATAGATGAGGAAATCAAGATTCCTGTTTTGGCATGTTAAGTTTGAGATACAAAATAGATTATTCAATTAGATATGTCATGAGGGCAGATAGATAAATAAGTCTGGGTATTCAGTAACAGTTAAAGACTGAATATAAAATTAAAGTGTCAAGTAATTTGGGACATATCTAAAATCTTGATTTTAAATCTCTATTTTCTCATTAGCTGATTTTTAGGGATATTTTAAAAATTAAATAATTTTAAATGTGAAAATGTTTTGGGAATAACAAGTGTAACATAAGAACATTATTATTAGTGGGAAAAATGTACTAGGATTAGAAGAAAGGCATTTTAGGCCTAACTCTCCCACTGGCTAATGCTACAACTTTAGACAAGTTATATAATTCATCGATTTGAGTTTCTTTAGCTTTAAAATGATGGAATTAGAATCAATATTTATTGATTAGTTTCCTGTCTAACGTTCAAAAAGACATTGACATATTGACGTTAATTGTTCACTGGGAAGAATATGGTTATTGTTATTTAGGTGCAAATTACTTAAACGTATAAGCTTTGTAATAACTTTATTTGAAAAACATTAAGCATCTAAATGTGACATTACAAGAAAATCTTAAGTTTGAGCCAGAGGAAGGACTCAAGAACCAGACTGAATTCTTCAGTGTCTGTGCAATTTTGTACTAGAAATAAACTTGGTTTTCTCATTTGGATTTGCAGTGACCTTTATATTTAGGCAGAATGGATCTGAAGATGAGGGCAAATAATTGTAAACAAACAAAAAAAAAAGCTTTGGATAGAATATTTTTATGATGGACCATCAAACAGAAACCTTAATTTCCATTACTAAGCAAAGTCATAAATGGAATAAAAACTTTAAGAAGAATAACTTTGACTGCATCCATATTTTTCTGTAATCTTGACATTTTTGTAATATGCATGTAAATTTGTAATTAGCTAGATACTTAGAGGATGGGTGAGAATAAACTAGCTACTGAGTCAGCATTTAGAGACCTAACAAGAATATCACTAATCTCTAAATCTTATATGCCACACGTGGACTCATAAATTTCCAAAGACTAGAGAATTTAGAGTTCAACTTCTTTTCTTATTTAAGACCACTTGGAAGTGGCCTTGAATACTTCCAGTGCAGTAAACTGATATTTCACAGGATAGCCTATACTATTATTGTACAATTCTAAATGACAGACCATCCTTTGCAATGTAAAACCAAAGTCAACTGCCTTGTAATTCCCATCCTTTGATTCTATTTTTTTCCACTTTGGAGAAACAAGTAGAAAAATAAGCAAACATATAAACTTTGAATATATTGTATTTGAGGTAGGAAAAACTGGGCTTCAGGCCATACACTTACAACTAGCCTATTGTTTGCATTTCCTGAGAAAGGAGATAGGTGGGCTCCAGGTTAGGCATTTACAGTCAGCCTCCTGTTTGCTCTCCGAAATGGAAGTGACGACAGAAACATGATAAACAGCCAGGCTTTGTCTCCTGGGTACACTTTAAGATAACAGTCATGGCGGGAACAGAGAGGCGCTAAACCTTGTTTGAGTAAAGTATCAAGACGTCACATATTTCTCATCCTTGGAGCAAGGGAGACATTGCACATGTGCAGAAAGGCTCCTTGGGGGTTAAAAAGGAGGGGGCACTACCCCATAATATGTGATGCTAAGGCTGTCCCATAGGCCTCTGGGCTGGAGTCCATCTTAGAAAAAAGTTGTTCACGCATGTTGGGGAGGGTCCTAGGGCAGCTCAGGTGTGGAACAAGAAACCAGCTAATTGGCCAAAGGTAAACAAAGACCCGGAAGAACTGCCCTATATAAATAACTTAACTGTCACTTTACTGCACTCCTCCTCATTAGGGAGGACACCCACACCCTTTCTCTCTGGGTGTGCATCTCTGCCTTGCTAAACAAACTGTTTCTCTGTGTGCTCTCCCACTAGTTGTTGAGCTATGTCTCTAATAATAATTTTTTACCTGTTTTTCAGTTTTTGCCTCCGTGAGAAATGCATTTTTTCACTGGGGGCAAGAGCTAGGGGGTCTGGTGGCTAGGATTCCTGGTTTTCACCCAGGCCAACCAGGTTCAATTCCTGGGCAGGGAGTTAAGATCTCACTTCATGCCACCACTCACTGCTGGCTCTCTGAGATCAGTATCTTCTCAGATCTTTCTATTCATTCTCATGTTCTTCAAGCATTTGTTATTCTATTTTCTGGACTACTTCATCCATAGTTTGTCCTTTTATGTAAGAATTCATTTTATAGTTTTAATCTTTAAATGTGGTGACCAGAATGGACCATGATTATTTAGATATGATATGACAATTACAGAAATTAGTGAGACCCATCACCTTCAAGATTGACTTGCATTGAACTTGTAGGATTAGGAAGCCCTTAGTCTGTCTTAAAAAGTGTCAAGCCAGGCATTACCAATTGTACACTTTTGTAATTTATTAAACTTCTTCAGATTTCCAAGTAAAAAGTTCAATAAACATTTCCTTCAACCTGAATTTTCTCTTAAAACCCTCTGTTAATTTGGCTCCCATGGCCACTAGAATATAAATCTGTTCTTTCTATTCTTTATGTTAATGATAATAGATGAAAGATTTTTTCATCTCAGGGCTTTTTATCAAATATCACTGTGATATATGAGACCAGGTCTTTTATTTTTGACCAAAACAATATCAAGATTTTAGGTTTATTATTTAATGTCTGCAAAAGACTAAATTTGAAAACCTCTGACCCACAGCCCCAAAAAATATATTAAATTCCTATTTTTGTAATGTTATAATTCTTGTCCTGTAGGGTTGCTCCCCGCAGGCTCGCAAGCACTGTAATTGCCCAGCCTCAAGACCGACAAAGAACCCAGAGTCAGTGACAGAGACATCAATGGTTTAATAGATGGGAGATCTTAAACATTTGAAGGAAAAGGGTCATAAAGTGACAGCCCACCATGGAAGGGACAAGCAGATGGCAGGCAGGACGCTGCAGCAGCAGTCTTCACTGGTTGGGGGGGCAGACTACCAGTTATAGGGAGAATTAATGTCAGAATGGCTCACTGGTTACAAGGGAAACCAGCAGGGAGGCATGGCCCTATTAGTCCCTCTGGCTAAGTACTTCATGGGGCAGAGGTCTTCCCTTTGTTAAACTATCAAAGGAGAGCCATTCTGACCTAAAGATTAGACTAATCACTAGTTGGGGCCCAGAGGCAAGTATGTAGGTATTTACTGATTAGGCTCTGCAATTAAGGGAGAAGGTCAGTCATGTGAGTAAGATATAGGTGAAGCTGGGACTATTCAAGCAGTGGGTCTACAGAAAGCCAGCAAACAGCCATCTTGGATAGCCTGATCATATATGTCTTGAATAAAAAGTACTCATAGATATCATTTAAAAAACTGTAACATTTATACTTTTTTATGTTGTATTTATTCTTGTTTATTTTGGCTCAGATTTCCACCTCTGCATATCATTTTGATATGCGATCTGACCTCTATCTTGTTAGCTAGGTGTAAATTGTACTAGAATGTCTTCTGTCAATTCTTGATAAATATATTGTAAACACAAGGCCAAAGGGTCAATTCCTTGGCTGCTGGGAAACTTATATTAGACTTATTCCTCTTCAAATATTGACCATTCCTGAACTTAATATTACTTCCCAGACAGACAAAGACTAATGTCTGGTTTAATAAATTTAAATTCTATCTCTGTCTCTCCCTCCCTCTCTCTTTCCCTCTTTTCTTCCCTCTCTTTCTTGTCCATTAACCTTTCAGTCAAATTCTTTAGCAAGACTCTATCCTTTCTCACTTAGAACATTTGCTTATATTCTTAATCCTAAATCCAGGTCTTAGAGCAAAAGGTGCTCAATTCTATGCTACTTTTTCTAGTGTCATGACCTATTCTGCAAATATTCTGTCTGGCTCTGGGTAAATCTATCTGCATGTCCCATAGTATGACATCTCTGAAATGAACTCATTCGTTTATCCCAGTCATCAAAGACTGCCTATCTGTAGATTTTCTGACACCCCCCACCTTTTTTTTTTTTTTTTCCTCTTCCTGTTGCTAAAATTTGGCCTCTGTACACCAGTGCTGGATTAAATCTCAGAGACAGAGTTTTGGGTGAAGTAGAAAAAAACGGCTTTATTGCAGGGCACCAAGATAGGCGTACAGGGCAGCTAGTGCTTAAAAGTCCCGAACACACTAAAGGCTTTCAAGGAAAGGTTTATAAAGACATGGTGAGGGAGGAGGTTTGTGGGGTGTGTGATCAGCTCATGGACATTCTTCTGATTGGTTGGTGGTGAGGTAATTGGGAGTCAGCACCATCAACCTTCAGGTTCCAACAGGTCTGAGGTCTACATGCTTGTGGGCAACATACAGTTAACTTCTTCCACCTAATGGGGGTTTCAGTATCCGCAAAACAGCTGAAATGACATGGCTCAGAATATTATCTATAGTCCTTGAGGAAGAAGTAAAGGTCCTTGACTTTGTTTAATGGTTAAAGTATTATTATTTTATCTTGCTTGACTGTTTTCCTTTCTTTCTGCATTTTCTCAGTTCTCTGATTAAATTTATTCTTTGACTAAAGTTTTTCTACAGACAAAAGGCAAGCAGAGGACATGGGTGTGGGAGAGTCTATTCTGGGAAGGTCTCACAAGGTCCTGCTCAGTTACATTCCCAGTTGACTACTTTATGTTTAAAGCCTCCTCTACAACCAGTGTGCCTAGGTTGTCCTCTCACACAGTCCATTTTCTAATATTGTGTTTCTCTGATGAAACATAGATAATATGGACACAATTAAAACATTTATCACTAAAAGAGCCAGTCATTATTAACATAATCTTCATAATAACATAATTACCATCATCAGCTTGGTAGAAGTCAAAGCGTTTAACTAGAGCTATTAAGTTTACTGTGGTAATGACATGATAAGGGAGTGAACATCACAAATACCAAGCTATTATTATCCCATCTTCTTCAACGTCAAATGAGCCTTTCTCAAACTAACCCTGCTACATCCTCTATTGATTAGTGTCACCTCTAAAATGGTACTTTATTTGAAATTGATCAGCCATTAATTTAAAATTTTTAAATGCCAAGATTTAAAGCTGAATATTAAAACAGGAGACCATAAGCTGTATTCATCTATATTGGCTTCTTAGATAAGATTTAGAGTTCACAGAAACTCTCATATCCCAAGTTAGTTTACCAAAAAATGCTCACAGGCCATTTTGATCTTCCACTACAAAAAAGAAAATTAACATTAAAAAAATCACTTTCATTGGTTTGGACACTTTATCCGTGTTTAATTATCACTAAAAGTCTATTATTATCCTTATCTTTTAGATGTGAAGACCAAAGCTCAGAGAGGTTAAATAGCTACTCAGAGAAACAAAATAAAAGAGCCAAGGCATGGATAGAAATCCTACGTTCTTTCTATATTTTACTGCCTTCCAAGAAGGAAAATTGCCTAACACTTTACTAGTTATATTACCTTAGGAAAGTTGTTTAACTTTTCTAAGCTGTAGTTTGTCTCATCTCTAAATTAGTTATAGTATCATCTATATAATATAGAATAGTAATCATCTCACAGGACTGACACAAAGATTAAATATCTTAGAACAGTTTCTGTCATATAGGAGCTTCTATACATGTTATATGATAAAAATGAGTGTAATGAAGATTATGATTGCTATAGATTAAACTATTCAGAAAAAAAATCTCGAGGAAGCGATGTGGTGTTTTAGAAAAAACACTATATTGGAAATGTACTCAAGAAGAGGAAGAACAGGAAGGTCCTTCTAAGATTTCAAGCCTGGCTGATGGAAAAGATTAAGATCTCACTATATAAGAGGGAAATAATAAGAGTAGTAATCTTTTCAGAATCAAAGAAGTTGGACTTTGTTGTTACATGTGAAGTTTTTGAGTCTCTTAGGCTGGCAAGATGAGGATGTCTAACATGGAGTTGTATATGTAGGGATGGTGCTCAGGAGAGTAAAGAGGCTGAAGAGCTATGTCTGTGAGGTCTCTGCATACACCTTGGGTTGAAGCTAGTGGAATCAATGACATAGATCAGAATGAGAATTTAACGTGTGTAAAGGAAAGTAATAGGAATGAAAATTTCATAATATCTACATTAAGAATAGAAATAGAGAACAAATTTACCAGCCAAAAAGACGGAGACCAGTATTCAGCCTATTGCCTGCAACCTGTCAACTGGAGTTTTGGGGGGAAATACTTGACTTCCTTCTCATATTTTAGCTTAAAATCAAAACAACTCTGCTAATTTGAAAGCTGTAAAGACATTTTGGCCTCCCCAACTTTCTGTCCACAGCACAGAGACCAAAGATGGGTAACCTGAAGAAAAGTGAACTATTGTGTTCTATTTTCTGATTTTTTATGATATCTGAGTAATGGTTGCTCATCAGTTTTTGATTTTTCTTCCATTCAGACACTGCAGTTTTCAAATAATATTAGGGCAGAAAGTTCAGAGTTCGAAAGCTGAAGCAGGTGGTAGAGCTTTTCAACTAGAGATACTTCCCTAGAATGATATTAGATTGTAACTTCATCTACCTGACCTCACATCTTGAGGGCAGAGAACATTTTTTCATAGAGTAGCACTCACATATTGTTAAGAAAATCAATGAGTAAATAATAAACAAATGAGCAGATAAGATACAGTATGGGCCCAGGTAAAATGCTATGCTTGAATTTATAGTTTTTCATGTATTTTAACCATTTAAAGAATCAGATAAGCAAACAGTGGGGAGAGGAAAGAATACTGTTTCAGACTATCAAAGCTCACTAGATACATGGGTACAAGACAGTGGGATTTGGGGAGAAGCTTTCAAATCTAGCTACCCTGTAGCTGTCTGAGAAGTAGATTCCTTCATCATCCAAGTAAACGCTGAAGGAAGGCAAGGAACATCTATATACAAACATTCTTTCTATTGACAATATCGAGGGTGAGTAGATGTGCTTTATCCATGAGCATGTGACATGTAAACATAAAAATATACTGTAGAATATGAGAAAGGAAATAAATATGATGAAGATCTATGAGACAAACACACACACATCTGGAAATGTTTTCCTAAAAATTTAGAAAACTGCTTGCTATATTCAAAAGGATACAAGTTTTAATGGTCTATGTCTATGAAAGAGAATAACAAATACACAAGGAAAGAAAACAACTAAAATGAAAGATGATACTAATGTGTGTGAAGAAAACAAATTTTAATGTAAAAAGAACTGCCTGAGAAAAGGAACAATTGTGTCATTTAAAATTGCAAGGGTAATAATTGGAAATACAAATGATCAGAATTCAGAATGCAGAAAGTTGAATCAGCAAGGTAGGTTATAAAATTGAGATACACTTCAGTGTAAAGGAATAGAACTACTACATGAAAACAGTAAGAAAAAAGATATAAAAATGGTAAAAATTCAAACTGAAATTTATGGCTATTTTCAAAAAAGAAAAGTTAGGAAGGAAGCAATAATCTAAAATGTAAGGAAAATATTTCCAGAATTGAAGAAAGGCATAGGTATTTACATTGAAAGATTCTGTGTGTCCCAAGGAGATAAATTTAATAGGGCAACAATTAGTAAAGAACATGAGAAAAATCTCATGTAAGTATCAGTCAAAAAAGAACAACTTAATGTCAAGTAATCAAAAATCAGGCTGGCATAAGCATTTTTCTTAGTAGTACTAAATATTAGAAGAAAACAAAATTTTACATGAGTATAGAGTTTACAGCAAAAGTATTGAGAACTAAGAATCACTAGATGATGAAGAAAAAAAAAAGAATTTCTTAGATAAAAAAACGGTTCAGAGAATATGTCCCTCACTTTATTTTTTCTCAGTGTGGCCCTGCCATCTCAGAAATTTCTGCTGTCTACCATATGGATGGGTAAATGAGAGCACATTGGGAATCTTGCAGGTATTTTTATGGACAGACCTGAATGTGATCATCATCCTTTTGCCCACACTCTATTGTCAAATACTCAATCATGCAGTCTTAATTCAAGAAGTTCGGAAATACAGTGCTCCTATGTATTTAGCAAGATCAAATGGGATTGGTGAACATCTCCCTACTAATGTTATGTTTTCCAACATTTCCCTTGGAGCTATAAGCTCAGTAAGCACATGATCTGCCTTCTAAGTTACAGTAAGTGGCAGTTTTAGTGAATATTTTGCCACTGTATAAAAAGAATCTCTAGCAGCCCAGTCTACTATATTCCTTTCTTCACCAGTTGATGCCTAACATCTAAGCCAATACCATATGCTTTAGGATTTTATTTCAGTGGTGTCTCAATTTGGGTATCAATCTGGATTGTTTGAGGCTACTCTGCAGCATCACTCCTCCCCCACACCAAATCTTGTGGTTTAACTCAGTGGAAGTATGTCTTTAGCACAATTCTAAGTGGGATATAGGGGATGTGGAGAATCTCCTAGCTGATGCTCTTCGAAGCAAAGGTGCAAGGGCCTTGGCTTCTTTTCTGGAGTGACTCCATTACCTCATGCATGCAGAAGAAAACTGAGTATATGTAAAAATCACAAAATATAGTTTATGACCAGTTTTTTTTTTTTTGCTACTATATGGACAATAGGCTGTAGGAGCAAGGTAGAGAAGGAGGAGACTAGATAGGAGACTATTGCAACAATCCAGGTGGGTGAGAGGTGATGATGGTTGGAGAAAAGAGTTAGAGATGGTAGTGAGAAGAGACAGGATAATAGAGAAATTTAAGAAACACCAATAAGTTTTGGTGAGTAATAAAGAGTCAAGACTGACTCCAAGGTTTCTGGCATAACTAGAAGGACAGAATGTCCATCAATTGAGATAGAGAAGCCTGTGGGAAGCAAGTATTTAGGGAAAGGTCAGAAGATGAATTTTGAGCATATTATGTTTGATATGTTTAACAGCTATCCATTTGGGATTTTGAGTAGCCAGCTGGATAGATGAGTCTGAAGATGAGGGGGGAGTCTCTTCTCTATCAAGTTCATGGCTTTATATATTACAAATAAAGAGATGCACAAGAATAAAGAGTAAGAAAGACTAAGACTAAGGAATGGTAAGAGGGGTAGTAAGAGACTCAAACACTCTTATTGGGTGATAAAAGGTATCTGACGATACCACTGCACTTTTAATTTTAATAGTTAGAAAAACATAAGTACAAGAATATTTTGAAAAACTTAGAGATAAATTTTAGTAGAATTAAAACGTATTCTGTACCTTATAAATTCCTGGAGAAGAAGAAAGCAAAGGAAATAAAATTTATATGATGAAAAAATGAAAGAATGCAAAGAACAAAAAACATATTAAAGTAGATATTTTTAAAAAGAATATAAAAATTAAGATAATAGGTGATTGAACATGTAAATATATCAGTGATCACTTAATTTAAGCAGATTAAAATATGAAGAATCAGAAGGAGGGTTCTTTTTTTTAACTTTATTCTGTTTATTAAAAAATACATTAAGAATAAAGTGACATACCACAGCTAAAAAAATGAAATGTGAAATATACAAGCAAGAGGAAAATGTTGACAATATTAATTTCAAGAATATTCTAGTATTCAAGGCAACATGGATAAAAGAGGATTATTTTATAAGGATAAAAGGTAGACCCACAAGGAAGATACAAAAACCAAGAACTTCAGGCACCAAATATAACTGCAATTGCACATATAAAATAAATATTTCAGAAATCAACACAGAAAATTATTATGTGAGATTACCTGTCTCAGCCTATGCTGAGCCAAATAAAGAAATAAAGAAACTTTGGAGTACATCAATAATACAATCCCAAATTTAAGTGAATAGATGGATATCAAATTTTGTTTCATACAGATTATTCTCCTTGTGTTTAAGAATGCATTATATACTAGGCCCAGAAAAGAGAAAGCAGCTAATAGTCACCAAACCTCTGCTATGTGTCAGCAACTGTGTTGGACATTTATTTTCATTATCTCTTTCAAATTTTTAACTTTCATACAAATACGTGAGATTGGTGTTGCTATTCCCATTTTACATACAGAGATTTCAAGAACACCAGTCCAAATTATATAGCAAATAAGTGGCACAACTCAGGTTCAAATCTAGATCTTCTTGTTCTAAGGTCTGAGCTTATTGATTTCCTCCATGTGGCATTAATTTTACTCTTCCTCTTATGTGTGGGATAAGCAAATACTTAAAAGTTCAGAAGATAAAATCCACTTGCTCCCCCTGCCCCACCACCCCAGCCCTGGCGGGTCTTGGCCAGCAGGTTCACAATTTAGTCATCTGTGGGGGTGGGGAAAGGTTTTCACCCATTGATACTGCTCATGCTTCTTGTTAGAGAATAAGCCCCATCACTCAATTGCTCAGTCAAGTGTTCTTCCCATAATCCTCACTGTTTGGTTGTCTCTTCCATTTTCTTGTTTCCCAAGAGGCAGTTCAGGCAGTCTGTTATGCTGACTCTCCTCTAACTGGGCCCAAGATGAGATGACTAAATTCAACTACATTGCTGAGACAATGTACAACTTTTGTTCTTTAATTACTCCTACTTACTTTCACCACATATTGTGATTCACTTGCTTAAAACCACAGCAGTAGTTGCTGCCATAATGATTTCCTGAGAGTCAGCTTAATGTTCCCCTTTATTTCCAGCTTATCTCCAGCATGTCTGCAATAATGCAGTCAACCGAAACAAGCTTATTTTTCACTCACAGCCTGCCTTTTATGAGTCCCGCTGACAGTTTCTTAATAAATAATGCATTTCTAAATGTTCCTAAGCTTTTCTCCTTATTAATAATTCCAGTAGATTTCCCAGGGCCGAAGGGTTTTATTTGGTCACTGGCTATATTTTATTCTTGCTGTTTTTCTACATTTTACTTTCTTAGACTACTGTCTGGACAAGCAGAATGTTGTGACAACATTTCCCCAGTCAGAGGAGGTGTTCAATAATTATGAGTTAGTATAAACGAAACATTCAAATCTATAGCATAGACTCTATTGGGTGTTTTTTGCTAGTTTATTTTTGTAGTCTGGCTCTTTTGTCATGGGAACCAAGGCCAATCCTTGGGCTCCACTGAGAGAAACTTTAGGGCTGGTATTCTGGACACATCATGTTTGCAAAATGCTTTCTGAGGTCCAATTATCATGTTTGGACATGAGAACTTTATTTCTGGTGTTTGTACCAAACTATCTTTTCTTTATCTATAAGTATGAGAAATTGTAACTAATGCCTGAAGATAGGCCTTTTTAATCAAAAGAACATTGGCTCAATTAATTCAGAAAAACACAATTCAAGGGGGAAGAAAAAGAGCAGATCCACACGATTACTCATTCTCCACAATGTATTCCTCTTTTCTCTTGATAATGCACTGTGGTGACATGAATGGAAAGGAAGTCCAAAAGGTAGGGGATACATGTATATGTATGGCTGATTCATTTTGCTGTACAGTAGAAACTAACACAACATTGTAAAGCAACTATACTCCAATAAAAATTAATTTAAAAAATACTAATCTGGAATGTTCTCTCTGATATTCCTCCATGAAGCGTTTTCTGGATAGCCCATTTCATGGCTCCCCATTCTGAAATTACTTGACTACGTGCTACCCAGTGTATGAATTGAATATATACTTTCTTGTAGGATTCTCTTATTATTTCAACGTTTCTTCCAAGTAACTTGTAAATTTATTTCTTCCAAGTAACTTGTAAATTTGGGGGAGGATAAGGCCTTGGCTTAGTCACATAACATTTAATATATGATGTAGTAGAGTAAGAGCTCAATAAATATGCTCTGATTAATTGATTTGTTTACATCTACTTATGTTTCATCTTTTGTGTGTTTTGTATCTTTTTTTTGTGCTTGTCAAGAATTTTCTGTATGGAAATTCCACAAGCCAGCAACTATGTTTTCAGGTTCTTTTGTATCTATGCTGACAATCAGATTATTCTACATATAGTCAGTGTTAATATTGATAAATGATGTTGTACTACAGAAAGAGAGAGGGGAAATTTCACCATGATGAAGAAATGGTTTAAGTAAATTCTTCTTTCTATAAAAATTAAGTAAATCTTTACTGACTACAGTACAATATATAATCTATATCATGAGATTTCTTGAACTGATGTAAAACTTGTTTAGCACCTAAACTGACTGCATATGCTCAGCTTATAAAAAACAAAACAAAACAAACAAAAACAAATACATTTGGATTCTAGGAAGTTTTGCCTTGGAAATTCTTATAATTTTATTTCTGATAATTTATGACACATATAATCTCACCAAAGCATTCAGTCTTTGGGGGTAAATCCTATCAATTTGAACCCATAGGCTCTAACCTTACCTCTTCAGTACACACCAATTAACTTCTAACTGCCAGCACTTACATTTCTTTTTTTGTTGTTGTTGTTGCATTGGGTCTTTGTTGCTGCACGTGGGTTTTCTCTAGTTGTGGCGAGCAGGGGCTACTCTTGGTTGTGGTGCGTGGGCTTCTCATTGCAGTGGCTTCTTTTGTTGTGGAACATGGGCTCTAGGTACACAGGCTTCAGTAGTTGTGGCATGTGGGCTCAGTAGCTGTGGCTCGTGGGCTCTAGAGCACAGGCTCAGTAGTTGTGGCGCACAGGATTAGTTGCTCTGCAGCATGTGGGATCTTCCCGGACCAGGGATCAAACCCATGTCCCCTGCATTGGCAGGAGGATTCTTAACCACTGTGCCACCAGGGACGTCCTGAGTTTCTTTACTTAAATATCTTCCTTGCCATGGGAAACCTCAGCCTTGCACCCTTTGGGTGGAATAATTCTGAGGTATGGGTGCTACATTAACTCCTAGAGTAACCCTGTGTGCTTAAACTCCAGTGCTCTATGGTGGTAGTTGGCTTGAAAAACTTCCCTTTGCTGTTTCCCTTCCTTTATTGTGCTTCTATTCCTTGTCTCAGCTCTCCACTTCCAAACCAGCATTTTCTTCACTGTCCAAATAAAATATTTAACACTTGAATTTTTGAATCACCTATTTCTGGGGAATCCAAATTTGGACACTTATATACTACTCATTTCAACAGAAATGTACATTTTTATTATTTTAATTTATTCATTTTTATTAATCACTTATTTTATAGAAATCCATTCTTGACAAATATAGAGTTCATGTGGGGGTTCTTAAAGATTTTTTTTAAAATTTCACTTGAGAAACAGGAATAAGCATCCTCATGAGGAAGGTGTGTGGAACAAGCTCAACTTGTATCCTTTTTGATATCTGTGGTCTCCTGCATGCAGGACTGTTGAAGAAGTCAAGTAAAGATGTTGGCAACTAGCTCTGACTTTGAAAGAAGCACTTGCCTTCAGATACCAGGGACAATTTCAGTTTTTCTGTTTATCCTTGTGTTACTAAGAGGATGGAAGCAAACCAAAGTGCTGATACGGTGGGCATAACATTGCTGAAGCAAAATGTAATCCTAAGTGATGCATTCAGAGTCCAGGTCTTGTGTAACCCTCTAAATTGCCTTAATTTCCATTTCAGAGCTGATTCAGAAACACTCTTTCTTAGGAATAGCTGCAAAAAGTTTATCCCTGAAACTGCAGTTGGGATGTGAGGCACTGGCTCGGTGAAATACAGAGATGGCATGAGGTACTCTGGAGCTGATTTTCTCTCCTGACTATATATATCAGAGCTTGGTTTACCACTCATTCAATTATAATTAGAGTGTTGAACATGACCCATTCACTAAGGATGTGAAGTTAATTTACATCTCAGATTAGAGATTGTTACATCTTGTATTTTGGAGTCCAATGATTTTAAATATGATATTGTGTGTATTATATATATGACATTATGTGTTTATTATATATATATACACACACACATAAATGAATATACATACATATGCAAAACCCCATATTTCCATGAGCCTTCCTAAAGTCAGCTATTCTCTTCCTCAACCTTCTTTCCTAATTCTCAATCCCCAAAGGAGCACTCTGCCTCTTGCCCCTTCCTTAACACAGTCTGTACCAATTATACATTATATATGTGTGTGTATATTTATATATATATACCACCTCTGGATGTGTTTTAAGAAGTTATCATCAAAGACACTAACTTTCAAATTCAGGAGGCATTTTAGATTCTTTTATTACTGGACATATCTGCTACATTGATTTTGTTCATCACTTTTCACTTCTTCAATATTTCTTTTTTCTTTTCTTCTATTGCATAGCACCATTGTATAATTGTGATTTCTTCTTTCTCTGTGATGATCCTTTGTCTTCCAAGTTGATGCCCCTCAGGGTTCTGCCCTCAGCTCATTCTTCTCTATGTGGACTCTCTCCATGTTTGATCTCCTCTCCTTATGGTATCAATTAACATTCATGTGCTGAATCCTAATCAATATCTCTAGTACAGAGCCTAACTTTATTCCAATGCAGGGAACGTGGGTTCGATCCCTGGTTGGGGAACTAAGATCCCACATGCCGTGGGGCAACTAAGCCCACATGCCACAACTACTGAGCTCGTGTGCCTCAACAAGAGAGCCCACGTGCCACAAAGTACAGAGCCCATGCACCCTAGAGGCCATGCCACAACCTAGAGAGAAGCCCGTGCACTGCAATGAAAGATCCCATATGCCTCAACCAAGGTCCCATGTGCCACAACTAAGACCCAAAGCAGCCAAAAAAATAAATAAAATAAATAAATATTAAAAAAATAATAAATAAAAAAACAAAACAAAACTTCAGTTTCACATATCTGATTGCATTCTGGGTACATTCAGCAGGTATCCCAAACAGAGTAAGGCCAAAATAAACTCACTATTTTTCTCTTTAACTAATTTGGCTTTTTATCAATCACCAAATGCAACAGTTTTCCTCCCAAATACCTCTCTAGTTCACCCTTTCTTCTCCATCCCTATTATATCATTCATCTCTCACTTGGACTGCTGCAGCAGCCTCTCAAATTGGCTACTTATCTATAGGGCTGGATCTTCAAATCCAATCTCCACTCTGTCACTAAAACAATCTTTCTAAAACATAAATTAGACCATGTCGTTCTGCTGAAAATCAATTGATCCCTTCCATCAAGTATAGCTTACTTAATGCAGCATGTAATGCTGCCTATAGTCTGCTGCCAGCCAATTTCTATAGACTTATTTTTCTCTAATTGTTGTGCCAAACTTTTGTTTTAGCAACATAGAACTTATGTAGTTGTTTGCATTTTTTTTTTTTTTACCCTCACTCTGTACCTTTGCTTATTTTTCTACTCTGTTGTGAATAAATAACATCTTCATTTCCCCAATTCCAACTGAGCACACTCATTATTTAAGACTTGATGTCAGGTATATGAATAGACCACTTCACTGAAAAGCCTTATTATCTTCAGGACTTTAACATACAATGAAGGTTGCAAATGAAATCAGTAGGGAAAAGATGAATTAAATAATAAGTAGTGTTGAGAGAAACTATTTGCCATTAAAATAAAATTGGTCCCTACATCTTATACCAAAAGAAGTTTTGGTGGATTAATTATTTAAATATCAAACAAAGAAATTATAAAAGGATAAAAGTAAAAATGGTGGAGGAAACTTTTCTAGTACTCTTGAGAGTGGGAGAGGCCATTCCTAGCATACTGCTAAACAAAGAATCCCTATAAGAATAAAGTCAACAAACAAATAAAACCCCGACACATAAACAGAAAAATACCTACCTGTATGGCAACACAGGTACAGAAACACATGTGCACACACAATCCATATATTCCAGAAAAACAAAGACAAAATAAAAATGTCAAGGTATTTGCAACTCATATAACATGCAAGTGGCTAGTTTTCTGAAACTTTCAGTTTTATGATTCAATTACTCAACAGAATGACAAAGGCAATGAACAGACAGTTCACTGAAAACAAAATACTAATAATTTTTAAGTTTAGGAAAACATACTTGGCTTCACTCTTAAAAAAAAAAAAAGTGCACTTAAAAGTATTAACTGTGCTAAACAGCAGAAACTAATACAACATTGTAAAGCAACTATATTCCAATAAAAATTTTTTGAAAATAGTATATTGTGGAAAGATTTTTTCATTTTTCTGAATGGCAAAGATAAGAAGTTTGATAATGATAATGAGTTATGGAAGATTATAAGTAAAAAGCCAATCTTTATATTTTTGCTTGGTAATTTAGAAATATGTTTCAAGAATAAGAAATGTAAAAGCACTGTGACCCAACAATTTCTCTTCTAAGAATTTATTCTAAAGATAAACATACTCAAATGTGTGAAATGACCTATGTACAAAAACATATTCACTGCAGCATGTCAGCATTTTAGCAAGGATTTGGAAAATAAGTTAACTGTTCATCAACAGGGACAACTTAAATACATTATAGCACATTCCTACAAGGGAATTTTATGTAGGCTTTATAAAAATGAGGTTAATCTATGTACTAATATGAACAAAATTTCTTAGACACATTGTTAAAAGAAGATCTAGAACAATATGTAACCTCAGCTATTCCATATGTTGTCATTAGCCACATATGGCTATAGAGCACTTGAAATGTGGATAGTGTGAAAAAGGAAATTAATTTTTAATTTTAGTTAATTAAAATTTTCCTGATACTTGATTTAGTTATTGGAAAAAAAAAACTAAATATGTTTGGAATAATTTGTATATGAGAATCTACTTTTGAAGCTGTTAGTTTTATGAAATCTGAACACAAAGCAAGTATTTTACATGAAAATTCATTTTCTGAAATGACATTTTCTGTAAGTATAAAACACACTAGATTTTGAAGACTTGGTACAAAAAATGTAAAATATCTCTATAATAATACTTTAAATATATTACACACTGAAATTATATTCAAATATACTGGGTTAAATATAATATATTAAAATTAATTTTACTTTTTTCTCTTTGTCTTCTAGAAATATTAGAATTATGAATGTAGCTAGAGATTTTATTTCTATTATACAATACTGGTATCTAGTGTGCTTTTCATGATAGAAAAAAAGTATATATATATATTTTTTTATTGGAGTATAATTGTTTTACAAAGTTGTGTTAGTTTCTGCTGTACAGTGAAGTGAGTCAGCTATATGAATACATTTATCCCCTCCTTCTTGGACTTCCCTCCCATCCCCCTCCCGATCCCGCCCATCTAAGTCATCACAGAGCACTGAGCTGAGCAGCCTGTGCTATACTGGAGGTTACCACTAGCTAGATATTTTACACATGGTAGTGTATTTATGTCAAGCCTAATCTCCCAGGGCATCCCAGCCTCCCCTTCCCCACCTGTGCCCACATGTCTGGTCTCTACAACTGTGTCTCTATTCCTGCCCTGGATATAGGTTCATCTGTACTATTTTTGTAGATTCCACATATATGCATTAATACATGATATTTGTTTTTCTCTTTCTGGCTTACTTCACACTGTATGGCAGACTCTAGGTTCATCCACATCTCTACAAATTACCCAATTTTATTCCTTTTTAAGGCTGAGTAATATTCTATTGTGTAAGTGTATATATGTACCACATCTTCTTTATCTCTTCATCTGTTGTTTCCATGTCCTGGCTATTGTAAATAGTGCTGCAATGAACATTGTGGTACATGACTGTTTTTGAATTATGGTTTTCTCAGGGCATATACCCAGTAGTGGGATTGCTGGATCATATGGTAGTTCTATTTTTAGCTTTTTAAGTAACTTCCATACTGTTCTCCATAGTGGCTGTATCAATTTACATTCCCACCAAGAGTGCAAGAGGGTTCCCTTTTCTCCACACACTCTCCAGCATTTATTGTTTGTAGATTTTTTGATGATGGTCTTTCTGACAGGTGTGAGATGATACCTCACTGTAGTTTTGATTTGCATTTCTTTAATAATTAGTGACATTGAGCATCTTTCCATGTGCCTCTTGGCCATCTGTATGTCTTCTTTGGAGAAATGCCTATTTAGGTCTTCCACCTATTTTTGATTGGGTTGTTTGTTTTCTTGATATTGAGCTGCATGAGCTGTTTGTATATTTTGGAGATTAATTCCTTGTCAGTTGCTTGTTTGCAAATATTTTCTCCCATTCTGAGGGATGTATTTTTCTCTTGTTTATGGTTTCCTTTGTTGTGCAAAAGCTTTTAAGTTTAATTAGGTCCCATTTGCTTATTTTTGTTTTTATTTTCATTACTCTGGGAGGAGGGTCAAAAAATATCTTGCTGTGATTTATGTCAAAGAGTGTTCTTCCTATGGTTTTCTCTAAGAGTTTTATAATATCCAGTCTTACATTTAGGTCTTTAATCCATTTTGAGTTTATTTTTGTGTAAGGTATTAGGCAGTGTTCTAATTTCATTCTTTTACATGTAGCTGCCCAGTTTTCCCAGCACCCCTTAGTAAAGAGGCTGTCTTTTCTCCATTGTATATTCTTGCCTCTTTTATCAAAGATAAGGTGACCATATGTGTGTGGGTTTACCTCTGGGCTTTCTATCCTGTACCGTTGATCTATATTTCTGTTTTTGTGCCAGTACCACACCATATTGATTACTGTAGCTTTGTCATATAGTCTGAAGTCAGGGAGCCTGATTTTTCCAGCTCCGTTTTTCTTTCTCAAGATTGCTTTGGCTATTCGGGATTTTTTGTGCTTCCATACAAAGTGTAAAATTTTTTGTTCTGATTCTGTGAAGAATGCCATTGGTTATTTGCTAGGGATTGAATTGAATCTGTAGGTTGCTTTGGGTAGTAGAGTCATTTTCACAATATTGATTCTTCCAATCAAAGAACATGGTATATCTCTCCATCTGTGTCATCTTTGATTCTTTCACAGTGCTTTATAGTTTTCTGTGTACAGGTCTTTAACCTCCTTAGGTAGGTTTATTCCTAGGTATATTATTATTATTGTTGGAATGGTAAATGGGATTGTTTCCTTAATTTCTCTTTCTGATCTTTCGTTGCTAATGTATAGGAATGCAAGTGATTTCTGTGTATTAACTTTGTATACTTCAACTTTACCAAATTCATTGATTAGCTCTAGTAGTTTTCTGGTGGCATCTTTAGGATTTTCTATGTATAGAAATGTCCTCTGCAAACAGTGACAGTTTTACTTCTTCTTTTCCATTTGGACTCCTTTTATTTCTTTTTCTTCTCTGATTGCCATGGTTAGGACTTCCAGAACTATGTTGCATAATAGTAGTGAGAGTGGACATGCTTGTCTTCTTCCTGATCTTAGAGGAAGTGCTTTCAGTTTTTCCACCGTTGAGAATGATGTTTGCTGTGGGTTTGTCATATATGGCCTTTATTATGTTGAGGTAGGTTCTCTTTATGCCCACTTTCTGGAGAGTTTTTACCATAATGGGTGTTGAATTTTGTCAAAAGCTTTTTCTGCATCTATTGAGATGATCATGTGGTTTTATTCTTTAATTTGTTAATATGGTGTATCACATTGATTGATTTACATATACTGAAGAATCCTTGCATACTTGGGATAAATCCCACTTGATCATGGTGTAGGATATTTTTAATATGTTCTTGTTTTCTGTTTGCTAGTATTTTTTTGGGGATTTTTGCATCTATGTTCATCAGTGATATTGGCCTGTAATTTTTTTGTGTGTGTGGATATCTTTCTCTGGTTTTGGTATCAGGGTGCTGGTGGCCTCATAGAACGAGTTTGGGAGTGTGCCTCCCTCAACAATTTTTTTGAAGACTTTGAGAAGGATAGGTGTTAACTCTTCTCTAAATATTTGATAGAATTTGCCTGTGATGCCATCTGGTCCCAGGCTTTTGTTTGTTGGAAGACCTTTAATCACCGTTTCAACTTCATTACTTGTGATTTGTCTGTTTATATTTTCTACTTTTTCCTGGTTCAGTCTTGGAAGGCTGTACCTTTCCAAGAATTTTTCCATTTCTTCCAGGTTGTCCATTTTATTGGCATATAGTTTCTTGTACTAGTTTCTTATGATCCTTTGTATTTCTGTAGTGTCAGTTGTAATTTCTCCTTTTTCATTTCTAATTTTATTAATTTGAGTCCTCTCCTTTTTTTTCTTGGTGTGTCTGGCTAAAGGTTTATAAATTTTGTTCATCTTCTCAAAGAAAAAAACTTTTAGTTTTATTTCTCTTTATTATTGTTTTCTTTTTTTCTATTTCATTTATTTCTGCTCTGATCCTTATGATTTCTTTCCTTCTACTAACTTTGGGTTTTCTTTGTTCTTATTTCTCTATTTGTATTAGGTGTACAGTTAGATTGTTCATTTGAGATTTTTCTTATTTTGTGACATGAGATAGAACTGCTATAAACTTCCCTCTTAAAACTGCTTTTGCTGCATCCCATAGGTTTTGGGTCATCATGTTTTTGTTGTCATTTGTTTCTATGTATTTTTTTTTTTTTGCTTCTTCTTTGATTTCTTCAGTGATCTCTTGTTTATTTAGCACTGCACTGTTTAGCCTCCATGTGCTTGTGTTTTCTACATTTTTTTCCCTGTGATTGATTGATTTCTAATCTCATAGCATTGTGGTTAGAAAAGATGTTTGATATGATTTCAATTTTCTTATTTACCGAGGCTTGATTTGTGACCCAAGATGTGATCTATCTTGGAGAATGTTCTGTGTGCACTTGAGAAGAAAGTGTATTCTGCTGTTTTTGGGTGGAATGTCCTATAAATATTAATTAAATCTATCTGTTCTATTGTGTCATTTAAAGCTCACATTTCCTTATTTATTTTCTGTCTGGACGACCTTTCCATTTGTGTAAGTGGGGTGTTAAAGTCCCCCACTATTACTGTGTTACTCTCGATTTCCCCTTTTATGGCTGTTAGCATTTGCCTTATGTATTGAGGTGCTCCTATGTTGGGTGCATAAGTACTTAAAATTGTTATATCTTCTTGGATTGATCCCTTGATCACTATGCAGTGTCCTTCCTTATCTCTTTTAACAGTCTTTATTTTAAAGTCTATTTTATCTCATATGAGTATTGTTACTCCAGCTTTCTTTTTTTTTTTTTTTTTGAATTTTTGTATTTTATTTTATTTATTTATTTTATACAGCAGGTTCTTATTAGTCATCAATTTTATACACATCAGTGTATATATGTTAATCCCAATGGCCCAATTCATCACACCACCATCCCCACCTCCCCACGGCTTTCCCCCCTTGATGTCCATACGTTTGTTCTCTACATCTGTGTCTCAATTTCTGCCCTGCAAACTGGTTCATCTGTACCATTTTTGTAGGTTTCACATACATGCGTTATTATACGATATTTTTCTCTTTCTGACTTACTTCCCTCTGTATGATAGTCTCTAGATCCATCCACGTCTTAACAAATGACCCAATTTCGTTCCTTTTTATGGCTGAGTAATATTCCATTGTATATATGTACCACATATTCTTTATCCATTCGTCTGTCCCAGCTTTCTTTTGATTTCCATTTGCATGGAATACCTTTTTCTATCACCTCACTTTCAGTCTATATGTGTCCCTAACTCTGAGGTGGGTCTCTGTAGACATCATCTATGTGGGTCTTTTTTCTGTATTCATTCAGCCATACTGTGTGTTTTGGGTGGTGCATTTAATCTATTTACATTCAAGGTAATTATCGATATGTATGTTCCTATTACCATTTTCTTAATTGTTTTGGGTTTGTTTTTGTGGGTCTTTTTCTTGTCTTGTTTCCTGCTTAGAGAAGTTCCTTTAGCATTTGTTTTAAAGCTAGTTTAGTGGTGCTGAATTCTCTCAGCATTTGCTTGTCTGTCAAACTTTTGATTTCTCCATCTAACCTGAATGAGATCCTTGCTGGTTAGACTAATCTTGGTTGTAGGTTTTTCCCTTTCATCACTTTAAATATATCCAGCTACTCCCTTCTGGCCTGCAGTGTTTCTGCTGAAAATCAGCTGTTAACCTAATGGGGGTTCCCTTATATGTCATTTGTTGCTTTTCCCTTGCTGCTTTTAATATGATTTTCTTTGAATTTAATTTTTGTTTATTAATATGTGTCTTGTTGTGTTTCTCCTATGGTTTATCCTGTATTAGACTCTCTGTGCTTCCTGGACTTGTGTGGCTATTTCCTTTCCCATGTTAGGGATGTTTTTGACTATAATCTTTTCAAATATTTTTTTCAGATGCTTTCTTTTTCTCTTCTCTTTCTGGGACCCCTATAATTTGAATGTTGGTGGGTTTAATGTTGTCCCAGAACTCTGTGAGACTATCTTCAATTCTTTTTTATTTATTTATTTTTGTTTTGTTCTGCTTCTTGGCAGTCATTTCCACCATTCTATCTTCCAGCTCACTTGTTCATTCTTCTGCCTCACTTATTCTGCTATTGATTCCTTCTAGAGTATTTTTCATTTCATTTATTGTGTTGTTCATCACTCTTTGTTCTTTAGTTCCTTTAGATCTTTGTTAAACATTTCTTGTATTTTCTCAATCTGCACCTCCATTCTGTTTCTGAGATGTTGGATTATCTTTACTATCATTACTCTGAATTTATTTTCAGGTAGGTTGTTTATTTCCTTTTCCTTTATTTGGGCTTGTAGGTTTTAACCTTGCTCTTTCATCCATAACATATTTTTTTGTCATCTCATTTTTTTTCTGATGTGTGGCACTGTGTTCCTGTCTTACTGGTTGCTTGCTCTGAGGCATCCATCACTGGAGTTTGCAGGCAGTAAGGTAGAGCTGGGTCTTGGTGCCAAGATGGGACCCTCTGGGAGACCTCACTCTGATTAATATCCCCTGGGATCTCAATTTCTCTGTTCGTCCAGTGGTTTGGACTTGGTGCTCCCCATCCCAGGAGCTCATGCCAAATCCCCAACCTGGGAGTCAAGATCCTGCAAGCCATGCAGCACAGCATAAAAGAAAAAAAAAAAGGAAGAAAAAGAAAAAGCAGGCAGAACAATAACAAAGAATAAAAATAAAATGAAATTAGAAAAAATAAAAAAAAATTATTAGAAAAAATAAAAATACAAATGATAAAACAAAAGGGTAAAGTACAACCACAACAGCAAAAAAAAAGCCTGAAAAATGTATTTGCTGTGGGGGGTGGGGCTTAGGCTGGGGGCATGACCTAGGCTCCATGTAGCCAGAAAGGGCCTCTGAGTGCAGAGGATCAGGCTGAGGACCTCAGCAGGCTCCCTGGGGCCCAAGTGGGTGGGGGAAACGTTGGCCCATTCCCTTCCTATACTCCTAACCCCTGAAGGTCTCCCTCCTTTCTTGCTGATCTCCTGACCATGGATGGGCCCCTCTAAGGGTGGCAACCCCTCCTCACCCCCAGCTGCCCCTCAGTGTCACTGGTCTCATCTGGCCTCCAGTTCTCCTTCCCCTTTCCTCTCCCCACGGCCTACCCAGTCACTCAAGGTTTTCTCCCATTCCGTTAAGTGTCCAAGGTCCCCCAACAGCACTGGTAGCTGCCCTAGTTGTGAGGAGACATGAACTCCAAGTCCTCCTACTCCACCATCTTGACTCTGTCCAAAAATTATATATTTTTAAACGTATGTAGCATATCTGGAAGGACTTGCAAAAATTTGATTATGTCCTGAGAGGAAACTGGGTGGCTATAAGTCAAAAGTAGGAAGGAGGCTTAACTTTCATTCTCTTCTCGTTGTACCTTTTAAATTTGTTTTCTATGGGCTTGCCAGTTATTTAAAATGAAAATAATAAACATAAATAAAAAAATAAGATTTAGTGCTTGTGAAGGTTTCCAGGGGTCCTTCTCTGAGTCCCTTCACTAGTCAGGGTGAGGAACCCTTATTCCTTCCATAATTCCCAGATATGACTAACTTTATCCTCACTGAATTGTTTCATAATTGTCCACTTGCACTATTATGCCACACACTCTGAGCTCTTTGAGGACAGGAATAAATCATTACCTAAGTTAACCGTATATATAATTCTTAGCTAGAAATAATTCCTTGGGAAAGAAAGAAAGAAAGAAAAGGAAAAAAGAAAAAAATTCTTATTTTTCTCTACTGTTGACCTTGACCCTGATATTCCATGCTGTGAAACTAAAGGAAAGAGAAGACAGAATTTTAAAAGTGAGAGAAAAAGAGAAATTTAAAGAGGAGGAGGAACTAGGGAAGCAGAGTGGATGGGCTTTCACCTTCTCATCATCCCCTTTGCTCTATAGTTACCTGTGTTGCTATATTATTGACCTAATTCATGTACAAGATGACTGAGGCCATGGGTGGGCCCAACCATTCTGCTCTGCTGGGTACCAGACTATGGGACATCCAGAACAGATGCTAGAGAAGGACCAATCCACCCACCTCTCAGTCAGCTATTTCACTTGTTCTCTTGTCTGTGGCTTCTACCCATTGATCTTAGCTCTATCCTTTTTAGCTAGGAAGAACAAGGTGATTTCCTTTCACAGGATGACCCCTTGTACCTTGAGAAGGTTACTTTAGTTGAAACTGAGAGTTGGATTGGCTTCTTGAAAATCTTATCCTCCTTTCACTGTCAAACAGAAAACAAAGTGTCTTTCATTTCACTTCTTATAGATAATTGACCAGAAATGAAGAATTTGGTTTTGCTTGGAAGCATTTATTATAGATAAAATTGAAACATCTTATTAAAATATATTGGCCTGTGGTAGCTAGAAGCTGAATTGCTAAAAATACAATATTATTGACAAAATGAATCACATTTCATAATAGAACTGGGGCAGTTAAAATACTGAGAGAGGTGCCAATGCTTTAAATGCAGAGAATTTGTGGGTTTTCTCTTGTTGTTGTTCTCTGGAAACAAACTGGACCCAAGTACAGAGCCTATTAATGACCTTTAGAAGCTGAAACCATGCTAGAAATGTGTCTTCTCTTTTGTTCATGTAGCGAACTATATAATGGCTGGAGTTATGGGTGCAGAATGATCTTCAAGAAGGATTATATTCTCATGCTATACCAGGATTAAAGATAGTTAGAAAGAGGTCAGGGTTGGGTCTCTATTTTGCCATTGGATACTGTGCTTTTTAACATTCTTGTAACATAACCCAGCATGTATGATTATATCTCCTCTCTCTCCATCAAACTTAGAAAAGTGTGTCAGGATATCCATTGTACTGAAGTCAGAAACCACATTTTGTTCAATAGATTGATTCATATTGTATCAAAATGCTAGTGATTTTCTTATACTAGCAGAAAACTCGCATGTGGACAGTAATTAGGGAACTGCTAGGTCTGTAGCAGATGCAAACATTCCTTTTTTCACGTCCTTTTTGAGCAACCTCACAGAGACAGCACATTATGCTTTAGACAGATCTGAATCGCAAAACTCTTTTCCTTTAATGTATCTTCATTCTGTCTCCTTGCAACTTTTACCCTTAGTCTTTGCACTACTCTTTTTAACCAAGTAGAACAACTTCAATCTTTCTTTTTCATGGTGGTCCTTTGCACCCTGAGAAAGTTACTTTATCTCTCTTTTCTTTAGTTTTCTCTTCTGAAAAATGCAGATTAATGATAGTATCAAGTTCTAGGGTTACGGCTACTGATTTTTTCATAGTAGTAGGTTGTTAATGCTACTACTAAATGAGATGATACATATAAACATTTTATAACAGAGTGTCTGGCACAGGTGAACATTCAGTAAATGTTGGCTATTTTTACTATTATTTGAAGATAAGAACATGGTCTAGTCAAATCTTATCTTCTCTAGAATAAACATTATTGCCACCCTCATCTCTGGATGGTTTCCATGAAGTGTAAGTATCCTCTTCAGTGCAGCAACCAAAACTGAACATTCCATCTTGGTTGGGGCTGAATGACAACACAAAGTGGACTGTTTCTGTGAGTGTCCTCTGAGTACTATAATTCTAGAAAGCTGCTTCAACCAACTTTACTTTTGCCAACAGCCACTAACGTATATAAAGTTTCCTATGCCTTGAAACTAACTTCACATGATCCAGTTCTAGTCTGTGCCTTTTTCTGGTTTGTCTTTTGATGTAAGAGCAAAAATTTGCATTTATCCCTAATAAAGTTTATATTGTTGGATTTCATTTTAACCCATTTTAAACATTCTATTTTTTAAATAGTTAGGCATTTATCTTCAACTGTACTTTTTAAAAAGGTCATGTAAGTATCCAACTTATTTCAAACATGTATTTCAAGTGATTTTCAATAGAAACAGAACCTAGGACAAAAGGATTTGATTTGTTCTTTAACTGTACTCTCAGTGACTGTCCAGTCATTCCTGTGTTGATAAAAAGATCTGTTCAACTATCCAGAGATCTAACGTTTTGCTTCCTTATGGGCAATATTCAAGTGAAAAGAATATTAATTATAACAAATAAACCTAAATTTTGTAACTTTGGTAAATCCACACTAGAAGCTGAAGAAATAGGAATCTGGAACAAATTACTGAGGGGTCCTAGAAGGGGCCCAACCCTACTATATCAGGGTTCATACCTTTCTGGGTAAGATGACTTGGCCCAACATTGGGAATTAAGAACACAGATCTGTAGGTAACAGTTTGCTTCAGGAATTTTAATTTCTACCGTAGGAAAGTTTGCTTTATCTTTACACCTACTTTGTATTGCTTTTTAACAAATAAATGTCTATTGGCACTCTAGTCTCTAGGCTGTCAATTTAGCACTTAAATTGTTTGCCTTTTTCTTTTTTTTTTTTAAAGAAAAATATCACTGTAAACAAAGAAATTAATCAATTCCACATCAGTGAAAGAGCTAAGATTTCATCTTCTAGTTCAATTATTCTTGCACATCATTTCTGAAAAGGTAATTGGAAAATTGTGCACTTAGGTGGTTAAAGACTTTATCAACCAAAAATAAATATTTAATACTCTGTCTGTTAGGTAAAGCATTTGCCAGGAATTCAGAGAAAGTTTGTCATTGACCATAGAGGTTTAGAAGAAATAGCTTCTGAAGGGACTAGGAGAGAACATAAGTCAGATCTAGGTCAAGGATTTTCTTACTGGGTCTGAGGTATCCTCTATAACTAAATTTACTCCATGTCTGTAATAGAAATAAAAGCATTGTGGTTTTAAAGATAAAATTTTCTTTTCACTTTGATCCTTCCCTGCTATGAACAATCAGACAGTTGTAGAGATATTGCACTTAGTTTTATATTCACACAGCTCCTCCTGTTGTACTGAACTTTGTAATATATTATTTCAGCAAAGTATTTATAAATTTAAAATTCTTAAAAAATAATGTAATTAGTTTAACTCACTAAGCAATTTTATGTGTCTAATATTCTCCTATTGCTGGTATAAATGTAATAAAATATGAAAGAAGTATAATATGGCATTTGTAGAATCTCAAGACAGAAAATACTTTTAACTGAGGTTTTGGTTGACTGCTTCTTACCAAAGAAGCAACGACACTCAGCAATTTGGTAGACTCAGGAATTCTTCACATTCTACTGCTAGAATCTACTTCCATTAGAGACATTAGTGAAATACATAATTTTATTAAGCAGTTGGCAGGAGAAATGGAAGAGTATTTTGCATACCAAACTCCTCAGTGTAGTCCCTGATGAATTCCCATAAGCATATTTTTTCTTGCCAGTTGTCTCCTCTCTCTCTCAAGCCACCAGCCTTTAGGTGCCTCTTCCTCCCTCCCCCTATAACACTCAATCACCAATGAATTTCATTCCAATATCTTTTTTTATGCAGAACACTCAAATTCAGAAAACAAAGAAAACTTTAATGACCATATTCCTTAGAAAGATGATGAAAATTATGAATTAAATAGGTACAAAATGTGTTCTCTTACATACCAGAGTAGAATTCAAGGAATGGTTAAATATCAATTTAAGGTTATGTAGATAGAGAGCATTTTGACTGTATCCCTGAATTAGAATATAGACAGTACTATAGAGAAAAAGAAAATAGATCTCACTAGGTAAAATATATCATTGCTCATATTTGAATTTCAAAAATGATATCTTAGATTTCCAAATAAAATAATAGTCTTGAAGGCAGGCTAGTTTTACTTGGAAATCCAAGACTTGGCCTTTATCAATAACTATTCAATCTATAAAACAGCCAGAAAACAATTAGTAAAATGGAGATAGTAAATCCTTACCTATCAATAATTGCTTTAAATGTAAATGAATTAAATTTCCCAATAAAATAGACATAAAACAGCTGAATGGATTAAAAGACAAGATCCAGTGATACGCTACCTACAAAAGACTCACTTAAGACTTAGTGACACACATAGATTGATAGTGAAGGGATGGAAAAATATATTTTAAGGAAATGGTAACTTAAAAAATCAGAGATGGCTACATTTATTATCAGATAAAATAGACTTTAAACTAAACATGGTAAAAAGAAACAGAGAAAGTCATTATATGACAATGATAAAATTGTGAATCTATTGAGATGATACAATGGTTGTAAACAGTTATGCAACCAATATCAGAGCACCTAAATATATTAAACAAAAACTAACAGAGCTAGAAGGAGAAATAAACAGGAATATAATAATAGCTGGGGACTTTAATACCCCACTCTCAATAATTGATACATCTTTCAAACAGACAATCAATAAGAAAACAGCTTTATTGATGCTCAAACAGATTTGAACAGCACTATAGATCAAACAGACCTAACAGACATACAGAAAATCCTATCCAAAAACAAAAGAACACACATTCTTCTCAAGTGCACATGGAATATTTTCTAGGATAGACCATATATTAGAACACAAAACAAGCCTTAGCAAATTCAAGAAGATTTAAACCATACCAAGAATCTTCTCTGACCACAATGGTATACAACCAGAAACCAGTAACAGGAAGGAAACTGGAAAACTCATGAATATATGAAAGTTAATGCTCTCCTGATCAACTAATGAATCAAAGTAGAAATTAGAAGTGAAATTAAAAATATCTTAAGACAAATGATAATAGAAACACAAAATACAAAAACTTATGAATATAGCAAAAACAGTTCTGAGATGGAAGTTTATAGCAATAAACACATACATTAAGAAACAACAGATTTTTTAAAATAAATCAAGATGGCAGAGTAAGAGAACACGGAGCTCCTACCTCCATGAACACATCAAAAATACATCTAAGTGTGGAAAAATTCTCACTGAAAACTAACTGGAAATTGGCAGAAGGAATCCTGTACAACCAAGGCTGTAAGAAAGATACACATGTAATCAAGTAGAAAGGGAAGAAAAGAAATCAGGCCAGGACCTGTGCCCCTGTGAGGGAACTCAGAGGAAGAGATTACACAGGCAGACATCCAAACTAGGGAGTGAGTGGTTTGAGCCACATGTTGGGCACCTCATTCCTGGAATCCTACATGAAGGAGATAAACACCCTTGGCTGGTTAGAGGACTGCTGGGACAAACACCAGGGTTGAGGGAAGCCTGGAGTCCATTCATGAGAAGGATGCTCACACTGGTTAGCCTCTGAGGCAGGGTGGAGAGAGGTCTGCTCTAGTAGCTTACTAAAGCAGCACCCCAGAAGCTGCCTAGATATATTAGAGTGGCCACTCCATCACAGTTCACCCCATGATACACAGAGAAACCATGCAGGCCTCCATGCCCTGTGAGGTGGTTCTATAACAGGGTGGGAGCAACAGAGGCTGTGAACAGTGATCAGCTGTGAGAGACAAAGAGAACTTGCCACTGAGGCAGGATGGGGAGAGAACTGCTATTGCAGCTTCTGGGTTTCTCACTACTGCCTCGCTGTGCATTCTAGCCCAAGCTAAACAAATACTCCAACCTTACTCACTCCATGCCACAGCTTGGCAATGGATCTGTGGTGCCCATGACCAGGGATAAGACTCTACTGTGGGATTCAGAGGTAACCTGGTTCCAGGGCAGAGCCTGGGTGGGGTGGTGGCACCCATTGTTGGTGCTTACTCAAATTATGCCTCAGAAGTCACCCAGATCTCTGAGAGCAGTTGTTCCATCATAACTTACCTTCCGATACGAGCTGAAAATCCATGTGGACACTGCCAGCCCTGCAGACTGATTCCAAGAAAGGGTGGAAGACTGGAGGTAGTGATTGGCTATGAGGAACAAAGGAATCTTGCATATAAGGCTGCATCTGAGAAGAGATGCATGCCCTTACACAGACAATGCACCAGACTTCTGTCTGCATACAAGTCCCACTTTCCTCAACACTCTTCTCTTCTGGGGCAAGGGTCCTTGTGTGGGGAGAGAGAAAAACACACACTTAAAAGGAGTAGAGTCAGCTTGAGCCCAACACTCAGGGTTTTTCCTGCAGCAACTTAGGATCAGACCCCACTCTCAATAGGGTGGTGATGGCCCCTGAGCAGAGAGAAAGTTCTGCCTTATACCCAGTGCTGGCTCTAACCTGTTTATCTCCAGAGCCACTCCCTATCAAGGTGATAGCTGCCAGCACACCCTGAGGAAAGACATGACTTGCATCATATCCAATCCAGTTCTCCCACCAAAGGCACTGGACACACATAGTCTATATAGGGATATTTCCTTATACGAACATCCATTCAAGACCACAAAGGTAACTGTTTCACCTAAATTGATGGAAACAGAGAAAGTTAAACAAAATGAAAAGGCAGAGAAACTGCTCTCAATTGAAAGAGTAAGAGAAAAACCCCTGGAGAAATAAATAATGAAACAGAAATTTTAAAAATTACCAGATAGAGAATTCAAAACATTGGTAATAAAAATATTAACTGAATTAGGGAAAATAATTGATGTAAAGAGTGAACGTTTTAACAAGGAACTAGAAAATAAAAAAAAGACCCAATCAGAAGTGAATAATTCAATAGCTGAAATAAAAAGCATGCTAGAAGGAATGAATAGCTTACTAAGTGATACAGAAGAATGCATAAGTGACCTGGAAGATAGAATAATGGGAATCACCCAATCAGAACAGCAGGAAGAAAAACAAAACAGATTTTAAAAAATGAAAACAATTTAAGAGATGTCTGGGATAACATTATGTGTTCCAACATTCACATTATAAGTGTTCTAGAAAGAAAGTGAGAGAGAAAGGGTTCAAAAATGAAGTTGAGGAAATTATGGCTGAAAACTTCCCAAATCTGAAGAAGGAAACAGGTATCCAGGTACAGGAAGGAGAGAGGGTTCCAAATAAGATGAACCTGAATAGATCCACACCAAGACGTATCATAATTAAAATGACAAAAGTTAAAAAGAGAATTCTAAAGGCAGCAAGAGAGAAACAAAAAGTCATATACAAGGGAATCCCCATAGGTCTACCAGATGATTTCTCTGCAGAAACTTTTCAGGCCAGAAGGGACTGGAATGAAATATTCTAAGTGTTAAAAGGGAAAAACCTGTAACTTAGGATACTCTACTCAACAAGAATATCATTTAGAATAGAAGGAGGATTAAAGAACTTCTCAGACAAGCAAAAACTAAAAGAGTTCATCAATACTAAGCTGAAAATAAAATAAATGTTTCATTGTCTTCTCTAAGTGGAAAAGAAGTAAGACTCCATAGGAAAGTGAAAACTCCACTAGGAAAGGCAAATATATAGTAAGGACTGAAAGGCAGCCACTTAAGTAAGCCAGTACGTAGATTAAAAGACAAAAAATATTGTAAAAGGGAAGATGTAAAATATGACATCAAAATCACAAAATGTAAAAGTGTGGGGAAATAAATGTACATCTTTTGGAATGTGTTAGAAGTTAAATGACTACCAGTTTACTAGAAGTAGATAAAATTACAAATCAACATATATGAACTCTATGGTAAACACAAAACAAAAACCTACAATAGATGGACAAAAACTAAAAAGATGGGAACACAAGCATACTGCTAAAGAAAATAATCAAGCCACAAGGGAAGGAACAACAACAAAAAAGAAATGAACAGAGAACTACAAAAACAACCAGAAAACAAGTAACAAAATGGCAACAAGTACATACCTATCAATAATTACTTTAAATGTCAATGTACTAAATGCTCTGATCAAAAGACATAGGGGTGGCTGATTGGATATAAAAAAATACCCTTCAATATTCCACCTACAAGAGACTCACTCCATGGCTAAAGACACACATAGACTGAAAATGAGGAAATGGAAAAAGATATTTCATGCAAATGAAAACAAGGAAGTGTGGGTAGCAATAGTCATATCAGACAAAATAGACTTTAAAACAAAGTCTAAAACAAAAGACAAAGAAAACATTATATAATGATAAAGGGATCACTACAAGAAAAGGATACTATACTCATTAACATATATGCACCCAATATAGGAGCACCTAATATATAAAGCAAATATTAGCAGATATAAAGGGAGAAATAGACAATAGTTCAATAATTGTAGGGATTTTAACACTCCACTTACATCAATGGACAGACCATCCAGATAGAAAAATCAATAAGACAACAATGGTCCTACATGATACAACAGAGCATTTGGACTTAATAGATTTCTACAGAATATTCCATTCACAAACATCAGAATACACATTCTTTTCAAATGCACATGGAACATTCTCCAGGAAAAATCACACACTACACCACAAAATAAGTCTCAACAAGTTTAAGATAGAATTTATATCAAGCATTTTTCCAATCACTACTGTATGAAACTAGAAATCCATTACAAAAAGAAAACTGAGAAAAGAACAAACAGTTGAAGACTAAAAACATGCTACTACAAAATAAAAGTTGGTCAATGATGAAATCAAACAGGAAATCAGAATATACCTGAAGAAAAATGGAAATGTAAACACAATACTCCAAAATCTATGGGATGCAACAAAAACAGTTCTAAGAAGGAAGTTTATAGCAATACAGGCCTTCCTCAAGAAATAACAAAACTCTCAAATAAACAACCTAACCTACCATCTAAAAAAATATATAGAAAGAATAAAAAACAAAGCTCAAAGTCAGCAGAAGGTAGGAAATAATAAAGATCAGGCAGGAAATAAATAAAATAGAGATTAAAAAAACAATAGAAAATATCAATAAAACAAAGAGCTGAGTTTTTGAAAATATAAACAAAATTGATAATCTTTCAGCCAGCTTCACCAAGAAGAAAGGACCCAAATAAACAAAATAATCAATGAAAGAGGAAAAAAACAACAACCAATACTACAGAGATATAAAAAAAAATCATAAGATAATACTATAAACAGTTATATGCCAACAAATTGGACAACCAGGAAGAAATGGACAAATTTTTAAAAGATACAACCTGTCAAGATGGAATCAGGAAGAAACAGACAAGTTGAATAGACCTATCACTAGTAATTGAATTTGTAATAAAAAACTCCTACCAAAGAAAAGTCCAGGACCAAATGATGTCCCAGGGGAATTCTATCAAACATATGAAAAGAGCTAATACCTTCCCTTCTCAAACTATTGCAAAATACTGAAGAGGAGAGAACACTCTCAAATACATACTAAGAGGCCACCATTGCCTTGATACCAAAACCAGACAAAGATAATATAAAAAATTACAGACGAGTATCTTTGACGAATATATATGCAAAAATCCTCAAAAAATATTACAGAAATGAATCCAACAATACATAAAGAAGATCATACACCATAATCAAGTTGAATTTATTCCAGGAATGCAAGGATGATTTAACATTCACAAATCAATTAATGTCGCACCCAACATTAACAAAAGGAGAGATAAAAATCACAATGTTCATCTCAATGGACACAGAAAAAGCATTTGACAAAATTCAACATCCATTCCTGATAAAAACCCTCATCAAAGTGATTATAGAGAAAACATATCTCAACATAATAAAGGCCATTTATGAAAAACACACAACTAACATCAAACTCAATGATGAAAAGCTGAAAGCCTTTCCTCTTAATTCAGGAACAAGACAAGGATGCCCACTCTTGCTACTTCTATTTAACATAGTATTTGAAGGCCTAGCCATGGCAATTGGGCAAGTGAAAGAAATAAAATGCACCCAAATTGGAAGGGAAAAAGTAAAACCATCAGTATTTGCAGATGACATGATTCTTTACATGGGAAACCCTAAAGTCTGCACTAAAAACTATTAGAACTAATAAATGAACTCAGCAAAGTGACAGGATATAAGATTAATATATATATTAATATATGTTTTTCTCTATACTAATAATGAACTATCAAAAGAAAATTTCAAAAAAAATTCCCATTTACAATTGCATCAAAAAGAATAAAATACATAGGAATAAACTTAACCAATGGGCTGAAAGTCCTATACTCTGAAAACTATAAAATATCAATGAAGAAAATTGAAGATTATACAAATAAATGGAAAGATAGTCCATGTTCTTGGATTGGAAGAATTAATATTGCTAAAACGGCCATACTACCCAAAGCAATATACAGGTTTAAGGCAATCCCTATTAAAATAACCATGTTATTTTTCACAGAACTAGAACAAATAACCCTAAAATTTATATGGAACCACAAAAAGCTTCAAAATTACTAAGGCAATCTTGACAAAAATGAACAAAACTGGAAGCATGACCCCCACAAACTTCAAATTGTACTACAAAGCTATAGTAATCAAAACAGCAAGGTACTGGCACAAAATAAACAAGTAGATCAATGAAACAGAATAGACAACCTAGATGTAAACCCATGCACCTGTGGTCAATTAATCTACAACAAAGGAGGCAAGGATATATGATGGAGAAAAGATAGTCTCTTTATAAGTGGTGCTGGGAAAACTGGACAGCTACATGTAAAAAAATGGGATTAGAACATTCCCACATACTATATACAAAAATGAAATAAAAATGGATTAAAGACCTACATGTAAGACCCGAAACCATAAAACACCTAGGAGAGAACACAGGCAGAACACTCCTTGAAATAAATCATAGCAATATTTTTTTGAATTTGTTTCCTCAGGCAATAGAAATAAAACAAAAATAAACAAATGGGATCTAATTCAACTTAAAAACTTTTGCACAGCAAAGAAAACCATCAGCAAAACAAAAAGACATTCTTTGGAATGGGAGAAAATATTTGCAAATGATATAACCTACAAGGGGTTAACATCCAAAATACATAAACAGTTCATACAACTCAATATCAAAAAAAACCCAAACAACCCAGTCAAAAAATGGTCAGAAGACCTGAGAGATATTTTTCTGAAGAAAACATACAGATGGCTAACAGGCATGTGAAAAGATGCTCAACATTGCTAATATTAGAAAAATGTAAATCAAAACAATGAGATATCACCTCACACCTGTAGAATGGCTATCATTAAGAAATATTCAAATAGCAAATGTTCAAGACAAGGTGGAGAAAAGGGAACCCCTGTACATTGTTAGTAGGACTGTACATTATGTAAATTGGTGCAGTAACTATGGAAGACAGTATGGAGATACCTCAAAGAACTAAATATAGAACTACCATATGATCCAGCAATTCCACTCCTGGGTATATACCCAGAAAAAAAATGAAAATATTAATTCAAAAAGATACATGTACCCCAATATTCATAGCAGCACTATTTACAATAGTCAAGATATGGAAGCAACCTAAGTGTCCAAAAACAGACAAATGTATAAAGAAGCTATGGTGTGTGTGTGTGTGTTTGTGTGTGTATATATATATAGAGAGAGAGAGAGAGAGAGAGATATTACTCAGCCATAAAAAAGAATGAAATATTGCTGCTTGCAGCAACATGGATGGATGAAGAGAATATTATGCTTAGTGAAATAAGTCAGACAGAGAACAACAAATACTGTATGATATGACTTATATGTGGAATCTAAAAAGTAATACAAATGAATGTATATAGCAAAACAATAGCAGAATCACAGATATAGGAAACAAACTTGTGGCTACCAGAGGGCAGAGAAAAGGGATAGGGGCTTTTTAGGGTTATGGGATTAAGAGACACAAACTACTATGTATAAAATTAACAACAAGGATATACTGTACAGCACAGGGAATTATAGCCATTATCTTTTACTAACTTTTAATGGAGTATAATCTTTAAACATACTGTATCACTATGCTGTCCATCTGAAACTAATATAATATTGTAAATGAAATATACTTCAATTTAAAAAATGTAGAAAGATTTCAAACAATGTAACTCTACACTTCAAGGAACTATATAACAAAGAAGAAGAACAAACAAAGTCCAAAGTTACCAGAAAGCAGGAAATAATAAAGAATAGAGCAGAAATAAATAAAATAGAGTGAAGAAAAGAATAACTATTTGCAGACTTGACCATATTGTAGCTAATGTATAGGAAAAGCAAAAGAGTATATCATAAAAAAGGAGAGTTTGTTTCATACAGGGGAAGGTAAATCTTTCTTGTCAGTGGGAGGTGGTGCCAGGAGAGAATAGTGATATGCAAGAGGTCAGAGGCAAATGTGAGTGAGTATGAGGAACAGAAAATTCTGATGGTTTGGGAAGATTCGGATGTCATGTCTGATTTTTAACTTCTCAGGCACAGGCATGGGAGAATGCATACATTATCCATATTTAGTAATTCAGATATGTACAAGGCTATATGCTGAGGCAATTATCAAGTCAGGAAGGAAGGAATGGCATTGACTTCAGCAACATCCAGTATCATGCCCAAAAGACCAGGTAGGACCAGGCAAATCTCACTGAAATCAGTTCAGGGTAATATGGATGAGGTGACCAGATGGTACCACCATGAACACAGCAAGAACCTGAAGGAGACGCCAGGATCATACAACTCTTCTCCAACTCCTGAGCTATGAAAGTTTCCGCTTGTCAGGGGATGGCCTTATTCTTTCTTAGAAGGCAGAGAAGGATGGAATGAGGAAAATCTCAAAAAGCTAAATAATTACACCGCCCCCCCCCAAATAGGCTATAAATCATAAGAGCCTGAGATAACTTTAGTTGAGAGTGGGGATGAAAGTGATGAGCTTTAACACAAAAATTAAATTAGAAATTTGGCAATCTGTTTAATACTTTGTAAATTTTGATCCCTTTACAATGTTTACAGTTAGGAGTTAAAATGAATTGTCAAAAGGAGTTGAGCTGGGAGAAAACACACGCTGTGACAAAAAGAGAAGAAGGAGAGACAAAACAAAGGGGATGATTGTGAGCTTGAGTTGTCCATCAGCTAGAACTAAAAACTCAAAACATCATACAAGGTAGGAAGTCAGAGAGGAACAAATTAAAAATCAATACAAAGAAAGCAGCATTAAAGCGAGGTTATGGGATGTCAATGATTGATTTAGCAAAAATGTCATGAATTTTTGAGTTTTTTCTCTTTTTTTCCCCAGGTTTGGATTGACAGCCAGCAGATAAAGAAAAAAGCTCTTCAAAGCATCAGGGCCATGCTTGCTGGAAAAGGATGACCTTACGTGTAAATACCTGACTATTGATTGTCTTTTCTCATCTCTCCAGATGTGGGTTCCTTTCTAAAGAAATTCCCCTCAATTTAAATAGAACAACCATGTTTTACAGATTCCTCAGTAAGAACAGTTCTTAAATCTTCAAGGCTGACAAATTTCCTTTAGGCTATATAGCTCTCAAATCATTTAAAGTTTTTTTTCTTAAAGTTTTGCATAACTGTGTAAAATTATAAGTAGTTTACATGTTAGAGAACGTTCACAAAAGTAGGCTTGTTCAAAAGTACTAAAGTGAACAAACAATGGAAAAGTGTAAGCTTGGAATCAAACTAAAGATTGGATTTTTGTCTGCTGGCAATGGTCATATAGTCATGATGGACTGAAATTGAATAGGGATATGACTTGTTTTGCTTATTGTGTAAGTTTTTTGAAAGAGTAATTTCTCCTGATTCAAAGAAAAATGCTCTCTTTAAACTGAGATGTTTTGCTATATTCTTCATGTGAAAAATTTTTCTAAGTTTCTGTTGATTTAGATTACTGTTCAAGCATAATTGACTCTCCAAACATAACTGGTTTGGCTAGGAGAACTATTGCTGAGTGGCTCTCTGTCACCAATGGTCACGGTTATTTCACTCTCATTCTTCAAAACCACCCCTGAGGGCCACTCCCCCAAAGGTTCTGATTCCACATCATTGAATTTGGAGGCTGTGTGGGTGTGTATGCCTGCCTGCCTTTTTGGCACTGATTAGTCTTTTGTCTGCTCCTAAAGTTGGCTAAACAAGACCTTCTTCCTCACTGTAAATGAGGACTAATTCATTTATTTTAACCATGTCATGGTTGGTTTGGTCCAATGCTTCTTTAGAATAGTTAATCAATCAATCATTGAGTGACTCAACAAATATTTATTAAACACCCTCATGTGCAGCAATCCACAATAGGCATTCTGAGGGAAACAAATCGAAAGCAAAGCACAATATCTTCCTTCAAGTATGGAGGGCCCAAGACTTGCCGTATTCTTATTGAAGGAGGAAACTTATGTACTAGAAATGCATGTAGAATGTAGATATGCAGAATAGAAGTGCCATTACAAACTAGGTGACTGACAAGAATAGAAGGTTAACTGAGCCTGATGGAGGTTGAGAGTGATGTGGGTAACCCACAAAGAATCAACCATCGAAAGCATTATCTGTTTAGTTTTCTGATATTAGAAGTAATTATTTGCTCCCTAATAGATCAGATTTCCTAATTATTTAGACTTTGTGTTATTTTTGTATTGCTCCTGTAACTAATTACCATAATGTTGGTGACTTAAAATAGCACACACCTATTCTTTTATAGCTTAAAGATCAGTAATACAAAATTAGTTACAATGGGTCAAAATCAATGTGTCAGCAGAGCTGTGCTCCTTCCAGAGGCCGTAGGGGAGAATTGTTCTCTCCGCCTTTTTCAGCTTGTGGAATGACATTAATGGCACTGCTCGACTCATGGTGCCTTCTTCTGTTTATAAAGCTAGCATCATAGTATTTGGCTTCAGTGCTTACATGGCCTTCTTTTTCAGCATCAAATCTTATCTTCCTTTTAGAATACTTGTGGTTCAAGATAATCTCCCCATCTCAAAATCCTTAATTTACTCACATCGGCAAAGTCACTTTTGCTGTATAAAGTAACACATACAGGTTCAAGGAATTAGGATATCTTTGGTGGTGGGGGGCATATCTCTGGGGGCCATTATTCAGTCTATCACAGACTTTTATTGTACTGACTTCATATTCTAGGATAAAATATCAGTTGAGGAAGAAAGCTGATTGTCTCTGCTGGAAAGATGACCAAGGCAATAAGCAATGTATATCCAGAAATGGAAATAGAGAAGTGAATAATTCAGAATGTATTTTGAGTATGTATTGATGCTTGGACTCATGTTTGTCTTGCAGACACTATTTGTTGATACCACTGAGATTCTATAATGTTGGGCCTACATTTGAGAGTTACTGGGAGCACTCTGAAGGCATGAACTCAGGCATGAACTCCTCCATGTGGGGAGGTTTTTTCCGTATGCACATATTGCCCCTGATGTGTCAGCAGGAGCTACCTCCTTTGCTGTCAAGAGGAACTCCACCAACTTCACTCTGTCATCCTCAGTGCCTGGCATCTTGCTCCTAATCTGGCAGTATACCTTACTTGTCTGTGCATCCAGCAGTTGGGATGATCTTAACATCTGGAGTTTTCTATTTAAATAGCCATTCACTCTGCCTCCTGGCCACATATGCAGATGTCGTTATTTTAAGTCAACTCTCTCTTGCCATGCTGCTAGTGGAATTCATCCTTGAAGTGCAGGACATCACAGCTCAATATTTCTTAAGCACAGTGTATCCCTGTGCATTATCACTCTTCCAGAGCCCATGGCCTTTTCTTGTTTCTTCATACAAGGCATAGCCACCCAGGACACCTAAACTTCCCCTGTGATTTCCTGCTAATCACTACTTCCCCATTCTCAGAACTCTCAAAAATTGTAAACTTTTCAAATGCAAACATTTTTACATTACATGTATATGTTTTCTTAGCCACTGACACCATCTCATAATACCAAGCTGAATGTCACTTACCATTAGTTGCTCTTCAAATGAGCGTCATTGTGGGGAAAAATGAAAACCTAAAACCCTTAGGTTTTACTTAATAGGAGTTAAATACTATTATTTTTTGTTAATACACTGCTGGGGGCCTTTGATAAATCACTTATCAACTTTAAGTTTTACATATATTTTCTACAAATTCCTCATCAGACTTATTACACAGGGTTATGATCAGGGTTAAAGAAGGTCAAAGTTGAAAAGGCATTTTGAACAACAGTATTAGTATAGGGTATTATTATTTTTTAATCATAGGAATTACTATACTCTAATAATTAGTATAATAATTTATATGATTATTATATAATAATAATCACATAAAACACTTCTTTAATTTCAACTAAAATAACTTTTAAATATTTTTCAATAAAGAGAAATTTTGAGTACAGAAAGATCAAAGATATTATATGGTCAATAACCCTGAGAAATAATTTCCATAAAGTCAGAAACTCGTTATTGGCAAAGCTGGAAAGAGAGAACAGATTTTTAGTTTAAAGCAGTGCTTATTCTACCATTCCATAATACTTACAATAAAAAGTATGGTTGGCTTTTTCATGTATGATTCTTACACTCACATTACTTTATGTTCTCTGCTTTTATTAATTAAATTTTTTTTTCTGTTTTATGTTGTACTTAAATATTTACTCAGTCATTAAGGTTTTGTTTTTATTTTATTTTCAAAGACAAGTTACTTTCTTGCTTAACCTTTGTAAATTGTCATTAATAAAAGTATCTGCCTCGTAACGAGAAGTTTTTATTTTCTTTTGTTTTGTTTTGGAAAGGTCAGTTTCTTTATTTGTTCTCTTTTATTTAAATCACTTGGATGAGAATCTTCCAAATACAGACTATTGTAGGTTAGTTATTTGTTGTTGTTATTTAGAAAGGATGAAACTAAATTATCATTGCTCCCAGGTTCTTTATTATATACATAAAGAATCCCAAATAATTTAGAATTATTCAGATTAGTAAAATAGTTATTTGATGCATGATTTAAAAAAAAAATTGCTTTTCTACATGTCAGAAAACAAAAAAATTTTGGAAAAAGATTACATTTACCAAAGCAGAACAGCAACAAAATGTATTGCAAAGGACTCCCACAGAGCACAGTTTCCATTGTCATTGTTGCAAAGAGCTGAGTTCCCACGTAGAATATAATGAACAGATAAAGGGATTGGTCCTGTGCTGGCAATGCAAACCTACCTAACTGCAACATGGTAGGTGTCTTTTCATACCTGAGCCTCAGTGATCTCATCTGAAGTCTGGTGGAAATGGTAAATTGTTCACTTTCATTGATGACTAGAATTCCATTGCTTGGATATCTACCAGTTTGTCCATTTTCTTATTGATGGACAACTGGGCTGTTTTGTCTTTATGTATCTTGGGTAAATATTATATTTAGGGTTGAGATTGTGGTGTCAGAGATAGATATACCCATAATTAGAAGCTGCTTAATTTCTTCTATTACACAGAATGCATGAACTAGAATAAATGATTTGTTTCTAGGTCTCTCTGGCTGCATTTCCTCAACTGAAGTCATGAAATCATGGATCACACATCCTAAAATATTGTTCAGAGATTTAATCAATCAATTGGGGGTAATGCTCCAATCCATTTGTATATCTGCAAAGCTAGAAATTTCTACTTATCTTCCTTTCCTAAATTTGCAGTGAGCTTTGCAAAATTGCAGGGAAGTGCTAAATTGTATTATTATGCAGGAGACATACTTGGGCTGGAGTATAAATTCTGATAATTCCAGAGTCTTTTAAGGTACCACGGGGAATGGATAGATCTATGTTTTGATTGGTTTAGACAGCTGTCTACACAGCTACATCCTGGCTATTTGTCTTTGCCCAGTCACATGGCCCCGGACATCTGTCTGTGCTATTTCCCACCCCTGAGAAAGCTACTGAGGTCATCAGACACGTACTAGACATATCTGGAGGGGTTCAGTTAACACTGGGATGATTGCTGGTCTGGTTACATTGTAGGCACATATTTTGTAAAATATCTCCTTATTTTCAGAGTTGCAACTCCAGGTGCTATGACATACGACACATCTTTTGTTTGGAGTGAACACAGCATTTGTTTCTCAGTTAATTTTAAATGTCTGCTATTGCCTCTTAAAAGAAAAGGCTGTGTTTTTGACAATGAAAGAAAATGGCTCTCATCCTTCTGAAAAGGGACTTCCTGAGAACTGGTATACATCTGATGGAAGAAATGACAGAAAAGATCTCCCCAAATCTGCAACAGCAGAAAAGGTGATATGTCCATCACCACTCTGGTACCAAAACCCTGATCCTTAAAAATTAATGAATGTTTGCTTCCTTTGTTCTCTTCACCTGAAAAATTTATCTTCCTCAACCCTACTTACCTCTGCTGCTGACCTGTGTGTGTCCCTCAGCTCTACCTGTCCAAATCCTGCTTATTTTTCAGACAGTCAAAATGTCATTTTCAGTGTTAAGCCTTATTCATCCTTTAAGTACATTCATATTCTCTTGCATAGAGTTTCCACTGAGTTTTGTTTTCATCTTTAATGATATCTCTGTTTTCCTTGTCCACCTTCCTTACTACTGAAGACCAAGATAATGTCTTATTCATCTTTGTGTCTGACCTGTGGCAGTGCCAATGATTAACAATGTCCTGATACTTGTTAAATTATTTTATGTTTCTAGGTGACTTATGGAAGAATCCATTAAAATCATTCAGTAGGTCCTTTGTGCAAAAATCCTGAAAATATATTATACACTATAGTTTTTGGAATATCCTTGGGGAGACTAATACACTAAATAATGCTATCTGCAAAATAGTTTTTGTCATTAATGTAAACCTAGAAACTGAATGTAACTTACCTTGTTAACACCAGGACTAAATTGAAGCATCAGGCCAAAAAATGGGCTGAAGAGGTAAAACCTCAAAGAATATGAATGCAGAATTGTATATTCTTGGTAAAAAGTCGTAAACAAAGTAATATTGCAGAGACAAGATGTTATTGAAAGGCTTCCTTCATGTGTGTTTCTCTATTCATCTTTGGGTTTATTTGGAAAAGTTTATTCTGTTGGATCTTTTGGTTTTGCATAGGTTCTCTGGAATGGAGATGGTCTAGAAAACCAGACACTAATATGTATGTCAAAATTATATGAACAGCTGTCATCACTGGAGCATAGTGACATCTCAGTGGGATCAACTACAGGATGATCTTGAAGCAGGCTGAAGAAAGCAGGGTAGGGAAAGGGGAATTTTCTTTCTTGTTGAGTCCAAAAAAGGTTTGGCAGCCTTTTTTTCTGAGTCAAGTGGGACACTATCAAGCATACTTCTATCTGTTGAGGGTAGGATTACCCCTTAGCACACATCACCAAAAATATATGCATAAACTATCAAACAATGCGGTGACAAGCAGGGAGCTAAAGGAGGAGACCAGGGGGAAGACTCTAGTAGATAGAACTATGCTCACTGAACTCTGGTAACAATATCCCTGGAAACACAGTCTGTTTCTTTTTCCTTATCTCATTCCTAAGTGTCTACGAGGTTTGGCTAAACTTTCAGTCTGGTATTTGTTGTTCTGGGTGGAATAAAGGGAGGAGTGTGCAGCCATGCTTGGAGTGAGATGGGAGATGAAGAGCCAAAGCGATGTGCAGCAGGAGGGCAAGTGTGGACCAACAGGGAGGGCAGATTAGGGAGACCAGAGACAAAGAACCAACATGAATGTCTAGTTTACCTGTTAAGACTCTTATTCCTTACAACCTGGGGATAGAGCTGCCTATAACAAATCAGTGCCAGAGACTGAATGATAGTTACTGGATATTAAAGGGAGGATGGTCTCCTGAAGGCTGGGAAACTCAGGGACATTTGATTTTATCTACATAACTAGAAGAAATAGAGATAAAACTCTGGGAACACCTGTCCTCTTTTCTTAAATGGTCAGTTCATAAGTAGGAAATCTAAGACCAATCAAGGAAGAACTTATGGAGTTGACCCTTGAACTACATGGGCTTAAACTGTGCAGGTCCACTCACATGCAGATGTTTTCAATAGTAAAGACTATAGTACTATATTATCCATAGTTGGTTGGATTCAGAGGAACTGTGTATATATGGAGGATGACTATAACTTATACACGGATTTTTGACTGAGAGGAGGGTGGGCACCCTTAGCCTCCAAATTGTTCAAGGCTAACTGTACTATAATAATATAATTGGCCAACTTCACAAAAGCAGATGACATCTAAGAGTGGATCACTATGAGACTGACATTGAAATATATTGGAGAATGAAGAGAAGTGGAAATTTAAAAGTTATTTTATTTTTGATCTACAAGGAGAACACTGACGAGCAACCCTCCAGTGAAGGTGTTTTCACTCCTTTTATCATTAAAACATGATGTGGGGGAAAAAAAGACAACTAAACTTGAAATATTTAGACAAAATGTAATAAGAAGGTAATTTTCTTCCTTATCCCCCTGTTTTGGATGATCATATTTTTTTAATAGTTTGACCTAAAGCAGTTGGCTTTGCTCGATTAGGTGGGAAAATATCTGAGAACAGACTTCCTCCTGCCTCCAATTGTGGCAGCGATAGCTCATGTGTGACCTTTGGTGGTCATAAAAGGTATTGCGGTATTGTAGGGTTTCAGCATAGGCCCTGGCTAGGTCAGACAGGCACAGATGCTCTTCACTAAAAGTGCTCAGATAGGCCAAAGTGAGATGCTCCTTGCTCTGCACATGTTATCCAGATGAAAGTAGAATTTAGACATAATTGGATCCATGTCATCCAAACTAAATGACATTTTAAAACTCTGCATTATGGATTTTGTTTCCCTTTTTGATTGTTAGAGTTTTCAGGGGCATCTGTGAGCACTTGTAGATATTCAAATCAAAGTGCCATTGTGCAGTTTTGTAAAGGTTTTGTCTTCTAGAAGAGAGAGCACTGATTTTGGAGTCAGACTATCTTGGGTTTGAGTGACATTTTTGGTTAGTAAGCGTGTTACTACTGGCAAGTTGCCATAATTCTGAACCTCAGATTCCAATGTGTAAAATAAAATAGTAAGGATAGTAATATATTTTTACAAACAAACCAACCCTCACGTTCCCTTTAATCAAAACACTTCAAAACCTTAAGGCATCTTCGGGACTGTAGGACAAGGTCGAACACACAACATCCATCCAGAGAGTCCTGATTTCCTCCCCACCTCTCTAATTTTATTTTTCACTCCCCTTCTACCTCTGCCCCTCACAATACTCCTCTCTCTCTGGCCATCTTCACTGCTTGCATCTGCTAACATCATGCTGCCCTGTTTCCTGCCTTCTTGCTTTTGTTCCCAGTGCTCTCTGTGACTAAAACAGACTCCCCTCCCTCATCCCTGGCCAACTGGATAACACTAGGTTCTTTTTGGAGCTTCAAATATTATTTCTTTTATTTAAACAGCCTCCTCATCTTTTTTTCTTTTTTTTTTAATTCCCAAGTGGAAAAAAACACTTTTCCTTTGAGTTCCTCCTGACTTAAGAGTTTTTGTGCCCCCAACATGTAGTACAGAACTGAGAACAAAAAAAGACACTTAATGCTTTTGTTGAATGAATGGATCACTGACTGCAGAGTTAGAAGTCCCTAGATTGTGTATTCATTATTCTGAACAAGCCATACAGTTCGCTGGTTTGAACACCATTCTTATGTCCCAGGCTTTAACACTCACTTCAGCATCTGCAGCAAGATTAGTGAGCTGAGAGAATGAGGAGCTCACCTTATCAGAAAGCCCCCATCCACTCATCCTCACTGTGGGTATGTAACACCTTTTCCCAGCTAACTTCTCCAATACCTCATCCTACAACCCCAGTGTAGGGGTCTAAACTTTAAGAAACATGGAAATGTTTTCTTCTGCATGGGCTATGGAAACAACAAAATTACTCTCTTCTCCCAAGATGAAAGAGAACAAGCCAGGCCAGAGGTAAGCACAATAGTGGGTGAGGTTGAATGCTGCCTGCTTCCTCCACCCATCCCTCCACTCTCCAATGTATAAGTACACATCCACGTCCTGCTCACTTCAGCCATGCACATTACCTGCCCAGTCCTAGAAGGACTTGGAGATCTGATTAAGAGCTTAAAGGTTTGGATATTGTTCTTCCAGGAAAGGAGAAAGGGTCAGAGTAGAATAGGTGATATGTGGAAGAATAAATTTTCATAAGAACAAAACAGTGCATATTATTGCTACCATTTAAAAATGTTCAAATATATGTTAATTGAAATTTAAATAAAAATTTAATGAAACTCCTGGTGCATTTCTGTGGAACTCCAGATTCTAGATATCAAAGTATAAAATCTAGTTATCTGCACCTTTCCACCAAACTGAACTCTCCAGAGCATCAGAAATAGACCATAGACAGTGTAAAGTCCTTTGTCAGTTGACAAGTCAATTTTCTAGGATTTGTAGCCAATCCCTATTCATACTAAGGCTATATTTTCACAATGCCAAAAAGCTAGTCAAGTTAATTCCAAAAGCAGCCACTCAAGATATTTTCCTCATGAATTAAAAAAAAACAATTTTTGATGGACACATTAGAATCTTTCAATGAGCACTTTGTGATATATGGACGCTCTTAGAAAAAGCTACATGTGTGAGGTAAGGGGGAAAATATTCTTGTACCAACAATTTGTCATTTCACAATATCAGTGTTTAGATTCTTGATAAAAAGTCTAGCTATACCAGGGAAACAAATGATGCATGAAGCATAGTGAATTCTCGAGGTGTCTAAAGTATTTGGAAGTATGACTTTGTGTGAGCCACATCACACTGAACATCTACTGGGACAATGCACACCTCTTAGTTTTATTTCTGATGTCTAGAAATGAAAAGCACAAATCCAACTCTCAAAATCTACAGCAAAGTCATGTGAATAAAACAGGATGCTTCCATCATCAAAGTCTGATTGAACAAGAGTTCAATATGTTCAATGAAAATCTTGGCTGTATTTTAAATTGTATTTACTCTTCCAAAGTAAGGAGTAACATATCCATTTAGACTTGAGTTTGCTTTCACTTGGTGAGAATAGATTTTTGTTTTGTTTTGTTTTTTTCTTTTCTTCTTTTTAAAATGTGAGCTTCACTGAATGTACATAGTACTTTATTTTGGTCAGCTCCATTTTCTTGTCACTCTATTTCTTTTGACGTGAATGATGCTGGGGTTTCAGGTAACATATTTCAAGCTGTAACCAGATTCTACAATATGGCTTTCAGGGGCCTAACATAGGCTATATACATACTTTAGTTTTAAGTAGCTTGCTTCTAAAATAGAGTGCTAGCTCAAACAGTGTATGTTTCATTGATGCCCATTCACACAATGGCTATAGAGGACAAATAATATTTTTAATTTTAATTTTAAAGAATGATAAATACTCTTTTGAGTATTTGATTAAATACTAAAACCTAAGTCCACAAACATGTTTTGTTAGTTTATTACTAGCAAGGCAGGTAAGTGGCAGAGGTCCCCAGTCATCATTTTGGGAAAAAGTAATTTAGTGGGGGAAGGGTGTTCCATAATTCTCTAAAGCTCTATGCTCCACAAAGAATGAAAATCACTTAAAGGACTAATGAAAATATTCATGTCAGAGTCAAAAAAGTCTTAAGAACTAGTGTTTGATGAAAGAAACTGTGCCTGCTGCATATCATTCTACTCATCTCAGCTGCCACTTGGAGTTGGAGGTCTTACCTCTGAGTGCCCTCTGTGTTCCATTTTCTTGCATTCCTGACTCATGTGTTCCAAACTCTAACATTGAATCTGATTGCCCAAAGCAGCTCTGTGATTTGTTTCAGTTGTACTCCTGTGTGCAATAGAAAAGGTACAAGGCTTGGAATCAGGATTGCAAGGAATCAGGGCCATCCCTTGGTGGTTGTGTAATCTTGAGATGTTGTTCAGTTTTCATGAGAGTAGGGTTGTTGTGAGAGTCAAATGCACCAATACACATCAAAGTGTAGCCAACAAAGAAGTTAGAAAACAGTTAAATATCAATGTTTAGGATTGCTATACCCTCAGTAGGGAATGAGGGAAATGCAATAAAGTGACTTCTGCAAAGTGGTATAGGCTTTTTTCAGGTAACATTTGCTGACTGAATAAAAAAACCGCACAGCCTAAAAGTGGAGAATTATGTTTTATTTGACAGACAAAACTGAGGATTTAAGCCTGGGAAGCACACTCTCAGATAACTCTGAGAGACTGCTCCAAAGAGGGAAAGGAGCAGGCAAGATATACAGGAATTTTTTCAACAAAGACTAGGTAGTCGAAAATTTAGATGAGTACTGTTAATTAAGAAAACCAGAGACCTTCAAGATGGCAGAAGAATAAGACGTGGTGATCAACTTCTTCCCAACAAATACATCAGAAATACATCTACATGTGGAACAACTACTACAGAACACTTAATGAACGCTGGCAGAAGACCTCAGACTTCCCAAAAGGCAAGAAACTCCCCACGTACTTGGGTAGGGCAAAAGAAAAAACAGAGGCAAAAGAATAGGGATGGAACTTGTACTTCTGGGAGAGAGCTGTGAAGAAGGAAAAGTTTCCACACACTAGGAAACCCCCTCAATGACAGAGACCAGGGTGAGGGGGAAGATTTGGAGCCATGGAGAAGAGCACAGCAACAGGGGTGCAGAGGGCAAAGCAGAGAGATATCCGTACAGAAGATCAGTGCTGACCAGCACTCACCAGCCTGAGAGGCTTGTCTGGTCAGCCGCTGGAGTGTGTGGGGGCTGGGAGCTGAGGTTCAGGCTTTGGAGGTCAGATCCCAGGGAGAGGAATGGAGTTGGCTGCGTGAACACAGCCTGAAGGGGGCCAGTGCACCACAGCCTGCCGGGAGGGAGTCCAGGAAAAAGTCTGGACCTGGCTAAGAGGCAAGAGACAATTGTTTCAGGGTGCACAAGGAGAGGGGATTCAAAGCACCACCTAAACAAGCTCCAGAGATGGGCACGAGCCGTGGCTGTCAGCGCAGACACCAGAGAAAGGCATGAAACGCTAAAACTGCTGCTGCAGCCACCAAGAAGCCTGTGTGCAATCACAGGTCACTATCCACACCTCCCCTCCAAGGAGACTGTGCAGCCCGCCACTGCCAGGGTCCCGTGATCCAGGAACAACTTCCCTGGGAGAACACATGGCATGCCTCAGGCTATTGCAACATCAAGCCAGCCTCTGCTCCTGCAGGCTTGCCCCGCATTCTGTACCCTTCCCTCCACCGGCCTGAGTGAGCTAGAGCCCACTATTCAGCTGCTAGTTTAACCCCGTCCTCTCTGAGCGAAGAACAGACACCCTCAGGTAACCTACACACAGAGGTGGGGCCATATCCAAAGCTCAACCCCAGAAGCTGTGCAAACAAAGAAGAGAAAGGGAAATTTCTCCAGGCAGCCTCAGGAACAGTGGATTAAATCTCCACAATCAACTTGATGTACCCAGCAGCTCTGGAATACCTGAACAGACAATGAATCATCCCAAAATTGAGGTGGTAGACTTTGGAAGCAACAGTAGACTTGGGGTTTGTTTCTGCAACTAATTTGTTTCAGTTTTATGTTTATCTTCGTTTAGAATTTAGAATTTATTATCATTGGTAGATTTGTTTATTAATGTGGTTGCTCTCTTCCTCCTTTTTTAAAATGTATAGATATATGTATTTTTTTACTTTTTCCCTTTTTATGAGTGTGTATGTGTATGCTTCTTTGTGTGATTTTGTCTGTACACTTTGCTTTTACCATTTGTCCTAGGGTTCTGTCTGTAAATTTTATTTTATTTTTTTATTTTTTTATTTTTTCAGTATAGTTTTTAGCACTTGTTATCATTGTGGATTTCTATTTTGGTTTGGTTTCTCTCTTCTTTCTTTCCTTCCTTTTTCTTTTTTTTTTTAATTTTTTTGGCTGTGTTGGGTCTTCGTTTCTGTGCGTGGGCTTTCTCTAGTTGTGGCAAGTGGGGGCCACTCTTCATCACGGTGCACGGGCCTCTCACTGTCGCGGCCTCTCTTGTTGCGGAGCACAGGCTCCAGACGTGCAGGCTCAGTAATTGTGGCTCATGGGCCTAGTTGCTCCGCGGCATGTGGGATATTCCCAGACCAGGGCTTGAACCCGTGTCCCCTGCATTGGCAGGCAGATTCCCAACCACTGCGCCACCAGGGAAGCCCCCCTTTTTCTTTTTTATATTACTTTTTAATTGTTTTTTTAAAATAATTATGTTTTATTCTTTTATTTTATTTTATTATATTTTATTTTATTCTTTCTTTCTTTTTTCTCCCTTATCTTCCGACAGGGAAGCTGGCTGACAGGGTGTTGGTGCTCTGGCTGGGTGTCAGGCCTGTGCCTCTAAGGTGGGAGAGCCAAGTTCAGGACACTAGTTCACCAGAAACCTCCTGGCTCCACATATTATCAAATGGTGAAAACTCTCTCAGAGATCTCTATCTCAATGCTAAGACCAAGCTCGACTCAACGACCAGCAAGCTACTGTGCTGGACACCCTTTGCCAAACAACTAGCAGGACAAGAACACAACCCCATCCATTAGCAGAGAGTCTGCCTAAAATCATAATAAGGTCACAGACACCCCAAAACACACCACAGGACATGGTCCTGCCCACCAGAAAGACAAGATCCAGCCACAACCACCAGAACACAGGCACTAGTCCCCTGCACCAGGAAGCCTACTCAACCCACTGAACCAACATTAGCCACTGGGGGCAGACACCAAAAACAATGGGAACTACGAACTGCAGACTGTGAAAAGGAGACCCCAAACATAGTAAGTTAAGCAAAATAAGAAGAAAGAGAAACACACAGCAGATGAAGGAGCAAGTTAAAAACTCACCAGACCAAACAAATGAAGAGGAAAGAGGCAGTCAACCTGAAAAAGAATTCAAAGTAATGATAGTAAAGATGATATAAAATCTTGGAAATAGAATGGAGAAAAAAAGGAAAGTTTAACAAGGACCTAGAAGAACTAAAGAACAGACAAACAATGATGAGAAACACAATAAATGGAACTAAAAATTCTCTAGAAGGGATCAATAGCAGAATAACTGAGGCAGAAGAACAGATAAGTGACCAGGAATATAATTGTGGCAATAACTACTGCAGAGCAGAATAAAGATAAAAGAATGAAAAGAATTGAGCACAGTCTTAGAGACCTCTGGGACAACATTAAACACACCAACATTTGAATTATAGGAGTCCCAGAAGAAGAAGAGAAAAAGAAAGGGACTGAGAAAATATTTGAAGAGATTATAGTTGAAAACGTCCCTAACATGGAAAAAGAAATAGTCAATTAATTCCAGGAAGTGCAGAGAGTCCCATACAGGATAAATCCAAGGAGAAACATGCCAAGATATATATTAATCAAAATATCAAAAATTAAAAACAGAAAAAAAATATTAAAAACAGCAAGGGAGGGGCTTCCCTGGTGGCGCAGTGGTTGAGAGTCTGCCTGCTAATGCAGGGGACACGGGTTCGAGCCCTGGTCTGGGAGGATCCCACATGCCACGGAGCAGCTGGGCCCGTGAGCCACAATTGCTGAGCCTGCGCGTCTGGAGCCTGTGCCCCGCAACGGGAGGGGCCGCGATGGAGAGAGGCCCGCGCACCGCGATGAAGAGCGGTCCCCGCACCGCGATGAAGAGTGGCCCCCGCTTGCCGCAACTGGAGAAAGCCCTCGCACGAACCGAAGACCCAATACAGACAAAAATAAATAAATTAATTAATTAAAAAGAAAATCCTTAAAAAAAAACAGCAAGGGATAAACAACAAATAACATATAAGGGAAGCCCCATAAGGTTAACAGCTGATCTTTCAGCAGAAACTCTGCAAGCCAGAAGGGAGTGACAGGACATATTTAAAGTGATGAAAGGGAAAAACCTACAACCAAGATTACTGTACCCAGCAAGGATCTCATTCAGATTCGACATACAAATTAAGACCTTTAGAGGCAAGCAAAAACTAAGAGAATTCAGCACGACCAAACCAGCTTTACAACAAATGTTAAAGGAAATTCTCTAGTCAGGAAACACAAGAGAAGAAAAAGACCTAAATAACAAACCCAAACAATTAAGAATATGGTAATAAGAACATACGTATTGATAATTACCTTAAATATAAATGGATTAAATGGTCCAACCAAAAGACATAGACTGGTTGAATGGATACAAAAACAAGACCCATATATATGCTGTCTACAAGAGACCCACTTCAGACCCAGGGAAACATACATACTGAAAGTGAGGGGATGGAAAAAGATATTCCATGCAAATGGAAATCAAAAGAAAGATGGAGTAGCAATTCTTATATCAGACAAAATAGACTTTAAAATAAAAATAAAGACTATTACAAGAGACAAAAAGGACACTACATAATGATCAAGGGATCAATCCAAGAAGAAGATATAATAATTGTAAATATTTATGCACCCAATGTAGGAGCACCTCAATACATAAGGCAAATGCTAACAGCCATAAAAGGGGAAATTGACAGTAACACAATCATACTAGGGGACTTCAATACCCCACTTTCACCAATGGACAGATCATCCAAAATGAAAATAAATAAGGAAACACAATCTTTAAATGATACATTAAACAAGATAGACTTATGATATTTATAGGACATTCCATCCAAAAACAACAGATTACATTCTCTTCTCAAGTGTTCATGGAACATTCTCTAGGATAGATCATATCTTGGGTCACAAATCAAGCCTTGGTAAATTCAAGAAGGTTGAAATCATATCAAGTATCTTGTCCAACCACAATGTTATGAGACTAGATATCAATTACAGGAAAAAATCTGTAAAAAATACAAACACATGGAGGCTAAACAGTATACTACCTTATAACCAAGAAATCACTGAAAAAATCAAAGAGGAAATCAAAAAATACCTGGAAACAAATGACAATGAAAACACGACCACCCAAAACCTATTGGATGCATCAAAAGCAGTTCTAAGAATGAAGTTTATAGCAAAAAATCCTACCTCAAGAAACAAGAAACATCTCAAAAAAAAAACAAACTAACCTTACAGCTAAAGCAATTAGAGTAAGAAAGACAAACAAACAAACAAAAAAACCCAAAGTTAGCAGAAGAAAATAAATCATAAAGATCAGATCAGAAATAAATGAAAAAGAAATGAAGGAAACGATAGCAAAGATCAATAAAACTAAAACCTGGTTCTTTGAGAAGACAAACAAAATTCATAAACCATTAGCCAGACTCATCAAGAAAAAAAGGGAGAAGACTCAACTCAATAGATTTAGAAATGAAAAAGGAGAAGTAACAACTGACACTGCAGAAATACAAAGGATCATGAGAGATTACTACAAGCACCGATATGCCAATAAAATGGACAACCTGGAAAAAATGGACAAATACTTTGAAAATCACAACCTTCCAAGACTGAACAAGTAAGAAATAGAAAATATAAAAAGACCAATAAAAACAATGAAATTGAGACTGTGATTAAAAATCTTCCAGCAAACAAAAGCCCAGGATCAGATGGCATCACAGGCAAATTCTATCAAACCTTTACAGAAGAGCTAACACCTATTTTTCTCAAACTCTTCCAAAATATAGAGGGAGGAACACTCCCAAACTCATTCTATGAGGCCACCATCACTCTGATACCAAAACCAGACAAAGATGTCACAAAAGAAGAAAACTACATGCTAATATCACTGATGAACATAGATGTAAAAATCCTCAACAAAATACTAGCAAACAGAATCCAACAGCACATTAAAAGGATCATACACCATGATCAAGTGGGGTTTATCCCAGGAATGCAAGGATTCTTCAATATAAGCAAATCAATCAATGTGATAAACCATATTAACAAATTGAAGGAGAAAAACCATATGATCATCTAAATAGATGCAGAAAAAGCTTTTGACAAAATTTGACACCCATTTATGATAAAACCCTCCAGAAAGTAGGCATTGAGGGAACTTACCTCAACATAATGAAGGCCATATATGACAAACCCACAGCCAACATCATTCTCAATGGTGAAAAACTGAAACCATTTCCACTAAGATCAGGAACAAGAAAAGGTTGTCCACTCTCACCACTATTATTCAACATAGATGTGCGAGTTTTCGCCACAACAATAGGAGAAGAAAAAGAAATAAAAGGAATCCAAATCGGAAAAGAAGAAGTAAACCTCTCACTGTTTGCAAATGACATGATACTATACATAGAGAATCTTAAATATGCTACTAAAAAACTACTAGGGCTAATCAATGAATTTGGTAAAATAGCAGGATACAAAATTAATGCACAGAAATCTCTTGAATTCCTATACACTAATGATGAAAAATCTGAAAGAGAAATTAAGGAAACACTCCCATTTACCACTGCAACAAAAAGATTACAATACCTAGGAATAAACCTACCTAAGGAAACAAAAGACCTCTATAGAGAAAACTATAAGACACTGATGAAAGACATTAAAGATGACACAAACAGATGGAGAGATATACCATGTTCTTCGATTGGAAGAATCAACATTGTGAAAAAGACTATACTACCCAAAGCAATCTCCAGATTCAGTGCAATCCCTATCAAACTACCAATTGCTTTTTTCACAGAACTAGAACAAAAAAAATTCACAATTTGTATGGAACCCAAAAGACCCTGAATAGCCAAAGCAATCTTGAGTAAGAAAAACAGAGCTGGAGGAATCAGGCTCCTTGACTTCAGACTATACTACAAAGCTACAATAATCAAGACAGTATGGTACTGCCACAAAAACAGAAATATAAATCAATGGAACAGGTAGAAAGCCCAGAGGTAAACCCATGCACATATGGTCAACTTATTTTTGATAAAGGAGGCAAAAATATGCAATGGAGAAAAGATAGGCTCTTCATTGAGTGGTGCTAGGAAAACTGGACAGCTACATTGAAAGAATGAAATTAGAACACTCCCTAACACCATACGCAGAAATAAACTCAAAATAGATTAAAGACCTAAATGTAAGGCCAGACACTATAAAACTCTTAGAGGACAACATAGGCAGAAGACTCTATGACAAAAATCACAGCAAGATCCTTTTTATCCACCTCCTAGAGTAATGGAAATAAAAACAAAAGAAACAAATGGGACCTAATAAAACTTAGAAGCTTTTGTGCAGCAAGTGAAACCATAAACAAGATGAAAAGACAGCCCTCAGAATGGGAGAAAATTTTTGCAAATGAAGCCACTCACAAAGGATTAATCTCCAAAATTTATAAGCAGCTCATGCAGCTCAATATCAAAAAAACAAACAACCCAATCCAAAAATGGTCAGAAAACCTAAATAGACATTTCTCCAAAGAAGTTATACAGATTTCCAGCAAATACATGAAAGAATGCTCAACATCATTAATCATTAGAGAAATGCAAATCAAAACTACAATGAGGTATCACCTCACACCAGTCAAAATGGTCATCATTAAAAATCTACAAACAATAAATGCTGGAGAGGGTGTGGAGAAAAGGGGACCCTCTTGCACTGTTGGTTAGAATGAAAATTGTTACAGCCACTATGGAGGACAGTATGGAAGTTCCTTAAAATACTAAAAATAGAACTACTATACGACCCAGCAATCATAGTACTGGGCATATACCCTGAGAAAACCATAATTCAAAGAGTCATGTACCACAATGTTCATTGCAGCTCTATTTACAATAGCCAAGACATGGAAGCAACCTAAGTGTCCATCGAGAGATGAATGGATAAAGAAGATGTGACACATATATACAATGGAATATTACTCAGCCATAAAAAGAAACAAAATTGAGTTATTTTTAGTGAGGTGGATGGATCTATACTCTGTCATACAGAGTGAAGTAAGTCAGAAAGAGAAAAACAAATACAGTATGGTAACACATATATATGGAATTTAAAATAAAAATGGTTCCTAAGAACCTATGTGCAGGATAGGAATAAAGACACAGACGTACAGAATGGACTTGAGGACACGGGGAGGAGGAATGGTAAGCTGGGCCGAAGTGAGAGAGTGACACGTATTTATATGTACTACCAAATGCAAAATAGATAGCCAGTGGGAAGCAGCCACATAGCACAGGGAGATCAGCTCAGTTCTTTGTGACCACCTAGAGAGGTGGGATACTGAGGATGTGAGGGAGACACAGGAGGGAGTGGATATGCGGATATATGTATATGTATAGCTGATTCACTTTGTTATACAGCAGAAACTAATACACCATTGTAAAGCAATTATACTCCAATAAAGATGTAAAAAAAAAAAAAAAAAAAAGAAAACCAGATCTATCAAGTTAATGCATTTAGTACTTTTCTATGATGGGAAGAAACAAGAGTCTGGGCTCACTGAAATTATACCTTTGATGTTCACCTCAGCTATCTGGGGTCAGTATCCTTTGTTTTCCTATCCCAATTCTCCTAGGGTGCACTGTTGGCGGTGGCTGCAGTGGCTGATGGCTTGATAGCGGGCATCCTGTTTTTATCCTGAGTTCCCTTAGGGCTCACCATTAGTTTGGCTGTAATGTGATGGCTTGATGGCTGCAATATACTTTGTTTACTGATATGGCAGACAACATTTTTTTCATTGACACATTCGATCTAAAAGTTGTTATTTCAGTTCCAAAAGTCCAGTTTATTTGTGACAGTGTTTCTCAAAATATGGTCTACAGTCCAGTAGTACTCAGAATAGGTAGATTAACAATCCTAAGAACTGATTTCATAAGAAAAACTATTTCCACCAGGAGGGGCAACTTCTGCAAAAGGACGTCTAAAACTATATAGCTTCATAAAAAGTTATCATTTTTAGAATAAATATAAATTGTTTCTTGACTCTGACCTTGACTCAATGGTGTTAATTTGACCCCTCTCCCTTCTCCAAGAAAAATGCATTTTTTTTGTTTGTTAAGTAGAAATTTATTATGAACATTGAGATATTGAAGATCTAATTGCATTTTCCCTCCATTTTTCATGATTCCTTTCAGGTATCAAACCCACTATCTTTTTATTTCCTCTGTTGACTTGGTTTTTCTGGGAGAGGAGATTTGTATCTGCTTCTATATGGGTGGAGCAATGTTCAGGTGGTCCTCCTTCAGAATGGACCATCTCTTAGACTTTGGTGGTGCCACTCTCCCCTTCCTTTGGGCTTACCTGTATGAGAGGAAATGGCTGGACAGCTTCTCAGTGGCAGTAGTACTCCATCATCTTCTCTAAGTCTAAGAATGTTAAATTTATGAGCTAAATACTATAAGAATGAGGCTCATCTGCATCACTGAGCAGTGATGCAGTGCTGTTTTGTGCAGCACTTTGGCACAAAACAACAGGCTGGTTTTGTGCCAAAGTGAAACCAGGAAGTGGCCATTTCACAGTCAGGTTACTCCAGTTGTCTTAACAACTGGATTGTTGCCAACTGGCAAAGGTAAGATTAATTGATAAGAGGCTGACTTGCAAATAGTCAAACCAGTCAGTCATACGGACATAAGCAGTATAAAATGGAGGTCAGCTCAGCTGGCAAGCAGTGAAGGGTTGTGCGGCTCTGGGTTATTTACATGAAATGACCCACATGTGAAAGGGAGAAGGAAACTACTTTAGTCAAGAGCACTGAAATTGGGAATTCATAAAGATTCTGAAAAGAGGCTTGGAGAGTATCTAGTCCAACCTCTTTGTGTTATATATAAAGAGAGTGAGGTAAAGATAAATTAATAAATTAGCCAGCATCATTACAGTTAAGGAGAGAGCCAGGATTAGAACACAGGATTCTAACTTCCGATTCAGTCCTTTTACTGTAACCAAGGGAAGGGTGATCTGTACTTCCTTCGAAAATTCCCTTTCCCTAACGTTGCAAATGAGAGAGTCATATATTCTACCTCACCCCAAGGCAGGTGTGAACTGATGAACGAGTACTTAAGAAGATGAGGGAAATATCAGCCTCACAAGGAGGTAACATTGATATCCATGGGATCTAGTAGTGGTAGTGGAACATGGGGAAGAGTGTCTTCCTCTTAATGACTTAAAGTTTAACACAGAGTTCAGAATCAGACTCTATTGTACATCTTACTACAATTATACATGTGAAGTTATTCTTAAAAATAGCTGAACATATGTTTAGCACTAAAGAAAAAAGGTTTCAAAAGTCTTATGGATGTTGTGCTTAATGACACCTAAGTAATTTAATTTAATGCCATCTAAGTAGTTTTTAAATGCTTACGGTATTTCTAAACAGTGGATTGCTAGCATTCTAGTAGGTAAAATTGGGAACTTGGTGGTTCTGCTGTTTTGCAAGAACTAATCAGATAAGAGAGACAGCCTCAACTGTTACAGATAAACCCTAGTCCATGACCTTATAACACATTTTTTAAAAATGCTCTTGCCTTTGTACATTTGTTCCTATAATATTAATAATCAGCAAACAAGAAACAAAAACAGACAAGTAAAAAGCCCTGACAAAGTAAATCATATGTTTTATTGGCCATATGCCTTTTTATTTAGTGCTTAAGCAATGTGTAAACTTCCTCACATTTTTTGAATTCTTTGAAAAAAGTATAAACCATGAAAATACTTGAAATTGCATTTATTTTCTTTATTTCTGTTTTTGCTAAATCATTTGGTGAAAGAAATATGTTTTTAATTCCCCAAAGCTTATGGCTTTTACTTCTTATCTATTCCTTAAGAAAGTTAGGTGCTCAATTATATTTATGTTCGTTATATTATCTAACACTTTAGTTAAAAGTTCATAAAGGAATCAGAAAAGTTGGTGAATACCTGTGAGAGAAAGGTGCATACATTTTCCCGATAACTACCACCATAAACTTGGGGGTTTTAAGAGGAAAAAGAAATCCCAGGAATGACTTTTACAGCCATGCTCCTATGACTGCATTTAACATGTGTCAGAACATTATCAGTGATTATATCTTATTGAATAAGCAGATTGCTCACCCGATCTCCATATTGTGGGCACACAGATAAATCTCACTTTATGCTATGCTTGGTTACAGAAAAAGAGTTAGATTGTGTTGTTCTAAGGGACACGAGGATATATATCCATTGTAATCATCCATAAAAATTACATAAAGTTGAGCCACTAAGAGCTTGTTGGGCCTCTGCAAAATCTGGATAGCGTGCTTTGGCCCATTTCATGTAGACTTGAAAAATATATATATCCCTGAGTGATTTGTGTCTAGACCTTTAGAAATGAGACAAGTTTGTGGATTTTCTTCCTGAGAATCATATTGCAAAGGAGAAGTATTGATTTTATTTCATTCAGACAAAACTGGTTATTTATTTTTACTTATGACTATTATAAAAATGGGCTGATCTGCCTTGTTATGATCAAATAAGAATGATCTATAATGGTTTCCTAGGTATTGAATAGAATCCAAACCATATTGGGGTCAGCAGTGTTAGACAATTTCCCAGTGTTGAGAGGTGGCGAAAGGATGAACACAGCTTGTGGACAGCATGTCTGATCAGAGCAATAAACTTTGGCTGTGCCTGCACTTTTATTAGAAGCCCAAAGGAATCAGAAGCCTCATTTCAGAAATGATAATGATGTGGACTTAGATGGCCATAATAAACTTATAATTATTTTTCAGTCAATTGGCCTGTTTGATAATTCCTGGAATGAAATGCTCTATTGACTCAACATTTATCAGACACACTGACACACACACACACACAACCAAAATAAAGCACTATATTACTGTCAAATGCCTTTGACTTCCAGTACCCCAAAGGATAGTGCATCTAAAACTATGTGAAATGAAATTTTACATATATTTATCAAACATTTATAGAATATTTGATTTTATTATTCAACTCCCTAACATTCGGGGTGAGGAAACTGAGGGCTATTTCTCTATTAACTCTATTATTTCTCTGTGTCTCCCAAGTCCCAAATCAGTACGCATGCCACTAAACAATACTGGTATCTATTGCAGATATTGTAGGAAATGATTTAGGACAGTCTTTATCCACAGTGCTTCAATCTGTTTTGGTTTTAGTCTACCTTGTTTTTTCATTTCAGGTCTCAGTCTCAATTTTACCCTTTAGAAAGAACTGTAGTGATGACCCTGTCATTCATCTCTTCATTACTCTTTCAATATATCCTGTCTATTTTACTCCTAGCATTTAGACAACTCTCTGATTATTTTGTTTATGTATTTGTCTGCAGGTTCCACTCTTCCTACCATTATGAAAGTTCCCTGAGCAGGATTCACATCTGTGTTGTTCACCACTCTATCTTTAGAACATAGTGTCTGGGGCCATGTAAGTGCTTGATTCATCTTTGAACATTGAATAAAATTAGACAGAATGAGATAGAAAGAGAAAAAAATTAATAGTGTTTAAAATCCAGAGGGGAAAGGATCAAGAATGTTAATTGGCATAATATTTAGCAGAATATTTATATACTCTGTAGAGACATAGAAAATGTACCCTTTGTGTGTGTGTGTGTGTGTGTGTGTGTGTGTGTTTGTGTTCATGTCAGGCATGAGGTAGTAGATGAAAGAGAAATTGAGAATGTTTGGAAAAAATCAAAAAAGCTTGATAAAAGGTGTCTATGGTAGGCTGAATAAATGCCCCCAACGATGTCCACATCCTGATCCTTGGAACTCATGAATACGTTAGCTTCTGTGGCAAAGGAGATTCTGCAGATGTGATTAAGTTAAGGATATTGAGATGGGAAGATTATCCTGGATTATCCAGGTGGGCCCAATGTAATCACAAGGGTCCTTATAAGAGAGAATCAAAAGAGAGTCACAGAAGATATAATGATGGAAACAGAGGTGATAGATAGAAAGGGAAAGAGACAAAGAGTTGAAGATGTTATGCTGCTGGCTTTGATGATGGAGAAAGGAACCATGAGACAAGGAATACAGGTGACCTGTAAAAGCTGGAATGGGCAAGGAAGTCCGTTCTCTTTTAGAGCCTCCAGAAACAGTGTGGCCCTGCCAACTCCTCTTAGATTTCTGACCTCCAGAATTATAAGTTTGTGTTGTTTTAAGCCACTGAGTTTCTTGTAATTTGTTATAGCACCAACAGGAAACTAATATGGGATCCTATTAAATATATTCCTTAAATGGTAGTTCTTTTACTCTTTTTAAATTTATTTTTTGAATAAAATAACACATACTCACTGCAGACAACTTGGAAAATGCAGAAAATGTATATACAAGAAAATAAAATTACCCTTAACCCTATCACCCAGAGAAAGAAGTATTAACATTGTATGTTTTAGTTTTATAAATGGACTTTTGATCAATGAAGACAGGGAAGAGGGATATTAGAGCTGACACTAAAAGCACTTTGTCATATTGAAATGAACATTTAGTTAATTTTCAAATTACATGTCATATTTAATTATTATTTTCTTAGCCTTAAGTATAATAGAAGTTAGTGTGATAAAGAAAAAATGAATTAGGAAAAGCTTATATCTACTGCCCTCCCCTTTATCAGGGTGAATTTCTCTTATAAAGCCCTGGGCATGGCAGAGATGCCATTGCCCACTTTGTTTTACCATCACATTCCATCCCAGGGAGCATGATGAGTATTAGCCCAGAGTTACAGAATGAAGTTGGCAGTCTTAGTGCCTAGCTCTATCCCTCACACGTCCTTTCTCTTCCCTGGAACTCAATTTATCCATTAAACATCTGTCAGCTTATCTTGAAAGCCCTTTCTACCTCTAACTTCCTAGGGCCCAATTTAAAGCTCTCTAAGAATAACTTGTATTATTTCAATTTCTGTTACACTTGTTTGTTCCCAAGGGACTCTAGTGAGTACTCCTCTGTTTCCCCAAATCACATTTCATTACTGAAGGAGTTAAAGAAATAAATTAATACTTTCTGGGAGACACTGACAAGACTGTGAAGAAATTGGCAGCCTACAATATTTTCATACTGGATACATTTTCAACTAACCCTTTAGTTCTTAGAATTTTGTTCAGAACGTCAAACAAATTTCAGTAGAAATGTTGAATTACTACTTACTATAATCATTTCAAGCTTACAAGGCTGAGAGTGGCAAAAGGAGTGTTAAAAACACAAATCATAACTGCATTCACCTGGGTTCTGTAAAATGGGAGCTCTCAGTGTGGATGGCCCTAAGTTTTAATCTCACATTCAGAGTCTAAGAGGATAGAGAAATTGTTGAGAAATCAAACAGACTGAAGTTGTGTCTGCATATACAAACTGATTTTGGGGGAACTAGGGATGGAATTAGATTAAATTGTTATGTAGAATACAAATATTCAATTTTAAAGTAATGGGTCTTGCTGAATTCAACTCGTTTTCTGAATTCTGTATGTGCAAAGACCCTAAAATTAGTGTGAATAGCAAAATCCCTTTACCTTTTGCAGATTGCCCTCTTGAGTCCTTCCTGAGGGAAGAACTGCTCCCCTGGTATAGCAGAGAGTAGATGAGTGTTTTGAAGAGCCATTCGGTTTATTATTTACAGTAATAATGAAAACATTGAGTTGAATAATTTAAAGGTCTGAATTAGTCATTCAGAACCAGGATCTGAATGACAGCTACTTACATATGAAACAATCTTGAGCTTAAAAAATTCTGCCTTGACAGGGTAGGTCAGAAAAAGTAAAAAGTTGAAAGGATGATAAAGCTATTAGAAAAAATGTTTAGAAATCTGAGAGCCATTTTTTGAAACACAGACCTCTATTTCATGAATAGAGAGAAAGGTCAAGGACATTGCTATTCGGCAAGAAGAAAATTCTTCGCTTCTAATACAAGGACTAAATTATATTATGTATTTCATAACTGTGAAAGGTTTAATAACTCAAGCTCTGGATTAGTACATCCAGGATTGACTCTTGGTGATGGACCCACTGTGTATGTAAGACCAAGAAAATGGCTTATCTTCACTTTCTTGCCTGGAAAGTGGGGCTATTAGTAGCACCTGATAGTCCATTCCTGGAGCATTTTAGGAGAGATGAAATGAGATAATACATGTGGTTCCTGGAAAACAGTAAGGGTTCAATAACTGTTAGCTTTTCATAGCAATAGTAGTATTTGTAAAATACATCCTGAGCAATTCTTTTTTTTTTTTTTTAAACATCTTTATTGAAGTATAATTGCCTTACAATGGTGTGTTAGCTTCTGCTTTATAACAAAGTGAATCAGTTATACATATACAATATGTTCCCATTTCTCTTCCCTCTTGCATCTCCCTCCCTCCCACCCTCCCCATCCCACCCCTCTAGGTGGTCACAAAGCACCGAGCTGATCTCCCTGTGCTATGCGGCTGCTTCCCACTAGTTATCTATTTTACATTTGGTAGTGTATATATGTCCATGCCACTCTCTCACCCTATCACATCTCACCCCTCCCCCTCCCCATATCCTCAAGTCCATTCTCTAGTAGGTCTGTGTCTTTATTCCCGTCTTGCCACTAGGTTCTTCATGGCCTTTTTTTTTTTTTTTTCCCTTAGATTCCGTATATATGTGTTAGCATACTGTATTTGTTTTTCTCTTTCTGACTTACTTCACTCTGTATGACAGACTCTAACTCCATCCACCTCACTACAAATAACTCCATTTCATTTCTTTTTATGGCTGAGTAATATTCCATTGTATATATGTGCCACATCTTCTTTATCCATTCATCTGTCGATGGACATTTAGGTTGCTTCCATGTCCTGGCTATTGTAAATAGAGCTGCAATGAACATTTTGGTACATGACTCTTTTTGACCTATGGTTTTCTCAGGGTATATGCCCAGTAGTGGGATTGCTGGGTCGTATGGTAGTTCTATTTGTAGTTTTTTAAGGAACCTCCATACTGTTCTCCATAGTGGCTGTATCAATTTACATTCCCACCAACAGTGCAAAGGTGTTCCCTTTCCTCCACACCCTCTCCAGCATTTATTGTTTCTAGATTTTTTGATGATGGCCATTCTGACCGGTGTGAGATGATATCTCATTGTAGTTTTGATTTGCATTTCTCTAATGATTAATGATGTTGAGCATTCTTTCATGTGTCTGTAGGCCATCTGTATATCTTCTTTGGAGAAATGTCTATTTAGATCTTCTGCCCATTTTTGGATTGGGTTGTTCGTTTTTTTTTTTATTGAGCTGCATGAGCTGCTTGTAAATCTTGGAGATTAATCCTTTGTCAGTTGCTTCATTTCCAAATATTTTCTCCCATTCTGATGGTTGTCTTTTGGTCTTGTTTATGGTTTCCTTTCCTGTGCAAAAACTTTTAAGTTTCATTAGGTCCCATTTGTTTATTTGTGTTCTTATTTCCATTTCTCTGGGAGCTGTGTCAAAAAGAATCTTGCTGTGATGTATGTCATAGAGTGTTCTGCCTATGTTTTCCTCTAAGAGTTTGATAGTGTCTGCCCTTACACTTAGGTCTTTAATCCATTTTGTGTTTATTTTTGTGCATGGTGTCAGGGAGTGTTCTAATTTCATACTTTTACATGTACCTGTCCAATTTTCCCAGCACCACTTATTGAAGAGGCTGTCTTTTCTCCACTGTATATGCTTGCCTCCTTTATCAAAGATAAGGTGACCATATGTGTGTGGGTTTATCTCTGGGCTTTCTGTCCTGTTCCATTGATCTATATTTCTGTTTTTGTGCCAGTACCAAACTGTCTTGATTACTGAAGCTTTGTAATATAGTCTGAAGTCAGGGAGCCTGATTCCCCCAGCTCCATTTTTCGTTCTCAAGATTGCTTTGGCTATTCGAGGTCTTTTGTGTCTCCATACAAATTGTGAAATTTTTTGTTCTAGTTCTGTGAAAAATGCCAGTGGTAGATTGATAGGGATTGCATTGAATCTGTAGATTGCTTTGGGTAGTAGAGTCATTTTCACAATGTTGATTCTTCCAATCCAGGAACATGGTATATCTCTCCATCTATTTGTATCATCTTTAATTTCTTTCATCAGTGTCTTATAATTTTCTGCATACAGGTCTTTTGTCTCCTTAGGTAGGTTTATTCCTAGATATTTTATTCTTTTTGTTGCAATGGTAAATGGGAGTGTTTTCTTAATTTCACTTTCAGATTTTTCGTCATTAGTGTATAGAAATGCAAGAGATTTCTGTGCATTAATTTTGTATCCTGCTACTTTACCAAATTCATTGATTAGGTCTAGGAGTTTTCTGGTAGCATCTTTAGGATTCTCTATGTATAGTATCATGTCATCTGCAAACAGTGACAGCTTTACTTCTTCTTTTCCGATTTGGATTCCTTTTATTTCTTTGTCTTCTCTGATTGCTGTGGCTAACACTTCCAAAACTATGTTGAATAATAGTGGTGAGAGTGGGCAACCTTGTCTTGTTCCTGATCTTAGTGGAAATGGTTTCAGTTTTTCACCATTGAGGACAATGTTGGCTGTGGGTTTGTCATATATGGCCTTTATTATGGTGAGGAAAGTTCCCTCTATGCCTACTTTCTGCAGGGCTTTTATCATAAATGGGTGTTGAATTTTGTCGAAAGCTTTCTCTGCATCTATTGAGATGATCATATGGTTTTTCTCCTTCAATTTGTTAATATGGTGTATCACTTGATTGATTTGCATATATTGAAGAATCCTTGCATCCCTGGGATAAACCCCACGTGATCATGGTGTATGATCCTTTTAATGTGCTGTTCGATTCTGTTTGCTAGTATTTTGTTGAGGATTTTTGCATCTATGTTCATCAGTGATATTGACCTGTAGTTTTCTTTCTTTGTGACATCTTTGTCTGGTTTGGGTATCAGGGTGATGGTGGCCTCGTAGAATGAGTTGGGGAGCGTTCCTCCCTCTGCAATATTTTGGAAGAGTTTGAGAAGGATAGGTGTTAGCTCTTCTCTAAATGTTTGATAGAATTCACCTGTGAAGCCATCTGGTCCCGGGCTTTTGTTTGTTGGAAGGTTTTTAATCACAGTTTCAATTTCAGTGCTTGTGATTGGTCTGTTCATATTTTCTATTTCTTCCTGGTTCAGTCTTGGCAGTTTGTGCATTTCTAATAATCTGTCCATTTCTTCCAGGTTGTCCATTTTATTGGCATAGAGTTGCTTGTAGTAATCTCTCATGATCTTTTGTATTTCTGCAGTGTCAGTGGTTTCTTCTCCTTTTTCATTTCTAATTCTATTGACCTGAGTCTTCTCCCGTTTTCTCTTGATGAGTCTGGCTAATGGTTTATCAATTTTGTTTATCTTCTCAAAGAACCAGCTTTTAGTTTCATTGATTTTTGCTATTGTTTCCTTCATTTCTTTTTCATTTATTTCTGACCTGATCTTTATAATTTCTTTCCTTCTGCTGGCTTTGGGGTATTTTTGTTTTTCTTTCTCTAATTGCTTTAGGTGCAAGGTTAGGTTGTTTATTCGAGATGTTTCCTGTTTCTTGATGTAGGCTTGCATTGCTATAAACTTCCCTCTTAGCACTGCTTTTGCTGCATCCCATAGGTTTTGGGTCGTCGTATCTCCATTGTCATTTGTTTCTAGGTATTTTTTGATTTCCCCTTTGATTTCTTCAGTAATCACTTCGTTATTAAGTAATGTATTGTGTAGCCTCCATGTGTTTGTATTTTTTACAGATTTTTTCCTGTAATTGATATCTAGTCTCGTAGCATTGTGGTTGGACAAGATACTTGATATGATTTCCATTTTCTTAAATTTACCAAGGCTTGATTTGTGACCCAAGATATGATCTATCCTGGAGAATGTTCCATGAGCACTTGAGAAAAATGTGTATTCTGTTGTTTTTGGGTGGAATGTCCTATAAATATCAATTAAGTCCATATTGTTTAATGTATCATTTAAAGTTTGTGTTTCCTTATTTATTTTCTTTTTGGATGATCTGTCCATTGGAGAAAATGGGGTGTTAAAGTCCCCGACTATGATGGTGTTGCTGTCGATTTCCCCTTTTATGGCTGTTAGTATTTGCCTTATGTATTGAGGTGCTCCTATGTTGGGTGCATAAATATTTACAATTGTTATACCTTCTTCTTGGATCGATCCCTTGATCATTATATAGTGTCCTTCTTTGTCTCTTGTAATAGTCTTTATTTTAAAGTCTATTTTGTCTGATATGAGAATTGCTACTCCAGCTTTCTTTTGATTTCCATTTGCATGGAATATGTTTTTCCTTCCCCTCACTTTCAGTCTGTATGTGTCCCTAGGTCTGAAATGGGTCTCTTGTAGACAGCATATATATGGGTCTTATTTTTGTATCCATTCAACCAGCCTGTGTCTTTTGGTGGGAGCATTTAATCCATTTACATTCAAGGTAATTATCGATATGTATGTTCCTATTCCCATTTTCTTAAATGTTTTGGGTTTGTTATTGTAGGTGTTTTCCTTCTCTTGTGTTTATTGCCTAGAGAAGTTCCTTTAGCATTTGTTGTAAAGCTGGTTTGGTGGTGCTGAACTCTCTCAGCTTTTGCTTGTCTGTAAAGGTTTTAATTTCTCCATCGAATCTGAATGAGATCCTTGCTGGGTAGAGTAATCTTGGTTGTAGGTTTTTCTCCTTCATCACTTTAAGTATATCCTGCCACTCCCTTCTGGCTTGCAGAGTTTCTGCTGAAAGATCAGATGTTAACCTTATGGGGATTCCCTTGTGTGTTATTTGTTGTTTTTCCCTTGCTGCCTTTAATATGTTTTCCTTATATTTAATTTTTGACAGTTTGATTAATATGTGTCTTGGCATGTTTCTCCTTGGGTTTATCCTGTATGGGACTCTCTGTGCTTCCAGGGCTTGATTAACTATTTCCTTTCCCATATTAGGGAAGTTTTCAACTATAATCTCTTCAAATATTTTCTCAGTCCCTTTCTTTTTCTCTTCTTCTTCTGGGACCCCTATAATTCGAATGTTGGTGCGTTTAATGTTGTCCCAGAGGTCTCTGAGACTGTCCTCAGTTCTTTTCATTCTTTTTTCTTTATCCTGCTCTGCAGTAGTTATTTCCACCATTTTATCTTCCAGGTCACTTATCCTTTCTTCTGCCTCAGTTATTCTGCTATTGATCCCATTTAGAGTATTTTTAATTTCATTTATTGTGTTCTTCATCATTGCTTGGTTCCTCTTTAGTTCTTCTACGTCCTTGTTAAATGTTTCTTGCATTTTGTCTATTCTATTTCCAAGATTTTGGATCATCCTTACTATCATTATTCTGAATTCTTTTTCAGGTAGACTACCTATTTCCTCTTCATTTGTTAAGTCTGGTGTGTTTTGACCCTGCTCCTTCATCTGCTGTGTGTTTTTCTGTCATCTCATTCTGCTTATCTTACTGTGTTTGGGGTCTCCTTTTCACAGGCTGCAGGTTTGTGGTTCCCTTTGTTTTTGGTATCTGTCCCCAGTGGCTAAGGTTGGTTCAGTGGGTTGTGTAGGCTTCCTGGTGGAGGGAACTAGTGCCTGAGCTCTGGTGGATGAGGCTGGATCTTGTCTTTCTGGTGGGCACGTCCACGTCTGGTGGTGTATTTTGTGGTGTCTGGCCTTATTATGATTTTAGGCAGCCTCTCTGCGAATGGATGGGGTTGTGTTCCTGTCTTTCTAGTTGTTTGGCATAGGGTGTCCTGCACTGTAGCTTGCTGGTTGTTGAGTGAAGCTGGGTCTTGACGTTGAGATGGAGATCTCTGGGAGATTTTTGCCTTTTGGTATTTCATGGAGCTGGGAGATCTCTTGTGGACCAGTGTCCTGAATTTGGCTCTCCCACCTCAGAGGCACGGCCCTGATGCCTGGCTGGAGCACCAAGAGCCTTTCGTCCACACGGATCAGAGTAAAAAGGAGAAAAAATAGAAAGAAAGAAAGAAAGAGGCTATAATATAGTGAAGTAAAATAAAGCTATTGTAAAGCAAAGCTATACAGACAAAATCTCACCCAGAAGCATATATATATACACTCACAAAAAAAAGGAAAAGGGGAAAAATTAATATATCCTGCTTCCAAAGTCCACCTCCTGAATTTGGGATGATTCGTTGTCTATTCAGGTATTCAACAGATGCAGGCACTTCAAGTTGTTTGTGGAGTTTTAATCTGCTGCTTCTGAGGCTGCTGGGAGAGATTTCCCCTTCTCTTCCCTGTTCACACAGCTCCTGGTTTTCAACTTTGTATTTGGTCTTTCCTCTGCATGTAGGTCGCCTGAGGGCGTCTATTCCCCACCCAGACAGGACGGGGTTAAAGAAGCAGCTGCTTCGGGGACTCTGGCTCACCCAGGCCGCGGGGAGGGAAGGGTACAGAGGAGGCGGGGCGAGCCTGCGGCGGCCGAGGCCGGCGTGACGTTGCACCAGCCTGAGGCACACAGTGCGTTCTCCCGGGGAAGTTGTCCCCGGATCACGGGACCCTGGCAGTGGCGGGCTGCACAGGCTACCGGGAGGGGCAGTGTGGAGAGTGACCTGGGCTCACACACAGGCTTTTTGGAGGCGGCAGCAGCAGCCCCAGCGTCTCTCGCCCGTCTCTGGGGTCTGCACTGATCGCCGCGTCTCACGCCCTTCTCTGGAGTTCATTTAGGCGGCGCTCTGAATCCCCTCTCCTTGCGCACCACGAAACAAAGAGGCAAGAAAAAGTCTCTTGCCTCTTCGGCAGCTGCAGACCTTTTCCCGGTCTCCCTCCCAGCCCGCTGTGATGTGCTAACCCCTTCAGGCTGTGTTCACGCCGCCAGCCCCAGTCCTCTCCCTGCGATCCGACCGAAGCCGAGCCTCAGCTCCCAGCCCCGCCCGCCCCGGCGGGTGAGCAGACAAGCCTCTCGGGCTGGTGAGTGCTGGTCGGCACCGCTCCTCCAGGCGGGAACCTCTCCGCTTTGCCCTCCGCACCCCTGTGGCTGCGCTCTCCTCCGTGGCTCCGAAGCTTCCCCCCTCTGCCACCCACAGTCTCTGTCCACGAAGGGGCTTCCTAGTGCGTGGAAACCTTTCCTCCTTCACAGCTCTGTCCCACTGGTGCAGGTGCCATCCCTATTCTTTTGTCTCTGTTATTTCTTTTTTCTTTTGCCCTACCCAAGTACGGGGGGAGTTTCTTGCCTTTTTGGAGGTCGGACGTTTTCTGCGAGTGTTCAGTGGGTGTTCTGTAGGAGCAGTTCCACGTGTAGATGTATTTCTACTGTATCTGTGGGAAGGAAGGTGATCTCCGCGTCTTACTCTTCCGCCATCTTCTCTCCTCCCCCCCTGAGCAATTCTTATGGGCAAACAGCAAGCTAGAATTTGAGGACAGAGTGCCATAATTGAAAAGAATATTAAAAAGAATGTGTGTTTATATATATATATATATATATATATATATATATATATATATATATACATAACTGAATCAAATTGCTTCACACCAGAAACTAACACACCGTTGTTAATCAACTATACTCCAATATAAAATAAAAAAAAAAAATTAATGAAAAGAAAGAAGGAAAGAGAAAAAGAAAAAGAAAATCTCACTTGTGGACAGCCCTTTCAGTCCATGTCCAAAGTGCCAGCCTAATCTTCCCAATAGGCTGTGCTATGGATTTTGGACTTGTTTAGCCAGGCCCCAATTGTGTAAGTGGGTTCCTTGCAATAAATCTCACTATACATACATATATATATATGTGTGTATATATATACACATACATATATATATATATATATATATATATATATATATATATATATATGATTATATGTGAGAGAAATGCATAGAAGACTATTTCAAGTCCAAGTGAGATGCAGAGAGAGCTTTATTTAAGATAGTAAAAATGGTGATGAAGAGATAAATATAAATCTGGGGGAAAGGGGTTTCAATTCTCAGAAAGATGTGGAAAGTGAAAGAGACAGAGATGTAAAGAATCACCTAATTAATGGTTGGTTATAACTTGGAATAACTGTTTTAATCACTGTTTCTATTAATCAAGATAAAGCATGCACATGGAGCTTGGAATGGGAAGTGGGGAGAGATAGTGTTCTGTTTTAGAAATGAGTGTGAAGTGGTTAGCTTTCCTAATCGAGGAAGACCAGATGCCAAGTGCAATTACAGATGGGTAACTAAGCAGACAAGTCTTTCATGACCATGCTTATTTGGGGGTTGTCAAATCTGCAGGAGATAGATAAGACCTGGGCAGCCAATGTACTTCAGCAGAGATAGACTTAAAAAAAAAAGGTTGGGGTAAAAATCATTGTCTCTACAGGAAGTGAAAACTTAGATGTGCCACTTGTATTTAATTAAATGAAAAGGTAAATGGGGTAGAATGCAAACAATTGGTGTCTCTCTATAAAGATTACTTGTGTTATTCTTACAACTTTTCTCTAAGTTTGAAATTATATTAAAATGAAAATGTTACCAAAAAAAGCCTTCTCCATAACTGTGTCAACAGAAATGCTACCAAATAATTACTCATGAATGATTTCAAATCTAAAACTTTGTGTAGAATGGAGCCAACTGACCAGTTGGATGAAATATTTTTCTTTAATTTTCTTTATTAGTCTTTTTTGCTAATGTTGCCAATATAAGATTTTAGCTTCAACTTTAAATTCTCTGGTTAGGATTAATAAAAATTGACTAGTTGTGTGATACTTTGGAATTTACTTGTCATGTAGAGTGAGGAATTAAGGGAGCTTGTTTTTATTCCAGTCAATGAATATCAGTTAGATTTCTTCATGAAGATGAAGGAAGGAATAGAGGGATCAGTGCAGTTATGGGAATTCAAGTCTCTGAGTTTGACACTGTTAGATGTATGCTCATATTAAGAGGACTCAGTTCATTTACAATCTCTGACTTGGGGCTCTTCCTTGGTAAATGCCACAGAAAATGACATAGCCCATTTTTTTCTGTAACACTTTTCCATTTCGTTTAGCTTGAGAACATCTACTGGAGCCCAAGGGCTTGGAGGAACTCCATACTTTTATTTGTTTTCTTTGGGAGGATAAGATAAAGAGACAACTTATTTTGGTTCTCTGTGCATGGTCAGAATGTACCAGCCAGAAGGGCGTTTTTATGGGTTTTTCTATACAAGATGAAGGGGAATTTGTTATTAGAATATCAGTTCCAGTACAGATATCTCATAAAATTGTTCATTTAATAGTGTCTTCTGTCATCTGGACTTTAAACACAAGTGTATATTTGAAAATGAAATTCACAAAATTAATTTTTAATAAGTTAAAACATCTGAAAGAATAATTTCATTTAAACCTACTAAAAGTTTTCAAAGAGCATTTTAATAATAAAATTTAATTTGATTGTGGAAAAAATTTATAATTTACATTAGACCTTACATTTCTTCCCAATAACCTCATCCTGTGATACACTGTATGATATAATTACTTTGTGTAGTTTCTAGTCAACATTTCTTGGTGGCGAATCTCACCAGTGTTTGCTTCATCTACTTGTTCTTGTGAGAGTTATGCAACCATACTAAACCTCAGTTTCCCCAAAATGAAGATATTAGCAGCACTTACATCATCAGCTTATTGTGAGTATTAAATGAGATAATGCACGTAATATTTAGCATGGTACCCAGTCTATTCTAAGTGATCAATATACATAGCTATTATTATCTTAACATGAAAGCTTTAACAATTTTATCCTTTCTGACTAAATGTATATTTTAGTTTAGTAACACAATGAATCAAAATAGTCACATTGATCAGTAAACCCTTTATTTATTATTTTATTCTCTGGTCAATTTAATTGAACTCACAATGATGTTTTGTACCATAACCAATCAATCGTATAGTCAGTCAGTTTTTGAAAACCAACTATATGTTCCTTTCTTAGCCATTGTAGAAGATACAACACTTATGTTTCTCCCTCAGTGTTACCCTTTTAGCTAGGAACTGAACACACAGTTACTGTTTGGATGTTCCATGAAGAACCTGCTACCCCTCTCAATTATTTCAATACTATTTAATTCAACATGCTCTGTTTTCATACATGAGGGATATACAGATTATAAAGGCTCAGGCGATATCCTTAAGAGTCAGTCTGGTGGTGAAAATGAATGATCCTAGTACAGTATTATATGTAGCACAATAAAAGTATATGTATGGCAAGATATTAGCAGAGGGTGAAAGAGAAAAAAACTATGAATTATTCCTAGTAGATCCAAGAGGGCTAGATTGAGAATGAAGAGCTTGAGCTGGGATCTGAAGGATTGAGTAAGCACTCAGTTTGTAATCCCAGGCAGAAGGAAGAGACTATGTAAATACATGAAGGAATGAAATAGCAACAATGTGCAGAACAAGAACTAATTATTATTTGGTTGCAGAGTATTAAGTGGGTAGAGGAAAAAAAAATTGAGCATAGATGGTATAGGCAAAATAATATGATACTTCTTGATTATTCCCATTCCTACCACATTTCTTTATAGGAAATCTAGTTCTCCCTTCTCATTGAGTTTATAGTAAAATACATTTTTCCCCATCTATTATTTCCCTGCTCTATATGAGACAATAGAGTGTGTATTCAATGTGGGTAATTTCCTTGGATGCAGGCATGTGGGACTGGACATGTGGGTTTGGCCAAAGCACAAAGTTCATTTTTACACAGTTATTTCTTCACTTACATAGGGCAGAGAAATATATGTAAAATTGTCTGAAATAGTCCTGAGTTTCCCATTTTCCTCCAAATTGAACAGGCAAACAGGTATAGATTTCTGGGCCTTACTCTTGACCAACTAAATCAACATCTCAAGTAGGGGACACAGAATCTACCTTTTAAGACTACCCCGTAGTGATTCTTTTGCTTGATAAAATTTTAGGAGATCTAATATAAAGTAAAAAATCTGAGATACTGAAGAGTTATGAAAGTTGTGTTTTGGGAAGATTAATGTGCTAGCATAGTATAAGATGGATTGGATCAAGGAGAAATTCGGGGCTATAAGACAGAAAGTTATTGTACTTCTAAAGCAGGTATAAGGGCATGAGAACAGATATTAATCTTGGTGTTTGGATGGATGCATGGCTCTAAATCATGGTAATGAATAGAGGAGATCTCTCTATAAAGGTTAATATTGAAGTGCTTAAAAGGCATCCTCTAGTGTACAAAACCCTGCCCCATCGTTAAGAAATAGTGAAGGTATGGGCATATGCTATGACTTAAAAGGGCCAAATGTTCCCCATGAGTGTTGACAGGAAAGTTGGAATTGAATATGATTATCCAATATCTCAAAGAAAAACATGCACTGAATTAATAAGATTGAGAAAGCGTCATCTTGCCATTTTTGTGAATGCGACCAGATGGTCAGTCACACATGCCAATGAGAAACTCTGAAGCAGTTTTGCTTTTTTTTTTTTTTTTCAAACTAGCTTTTGATTATTCTAAGATGCAAGCTATTATGGGAAAAGTCCATAGAGATAGGCCAAAAATAAAATCAACAGGGACAGCGTAAGAAATAAAAATTAGAGTTCTCATAAGGACAGGCATAAAGGTGTGCAACTCAGCTCTAGTTATCCAGGTAAATGTAGTTTCAGAATATAGTTTCTGGAAGTGCCTATTGAAGGTCCAATGCTTTTTACTCTACAGATTGGAAAACAACAATCCAGAGAGGCCAAAGGACTTTTTTAAGTTTGCAAACTAGTTAATGACAAAGCCACAATAAAAGCCTCATATTCTGCGTATTTTCTTGTGTTCTTTCATCTATATCACAAAGCATTCCTACTTTCTTCAAAATCAATACATACCATGTCAACATAAACATGTGGTTTTTATAACTTTATTAATTTTTAAGTAAACCTTTTACTAACACATAGCATATATACTGAAAAATAATGTATACATTGTAAGCAATCTGATTAATGAATTTTCATCAAATGAACCAACCACATGAAAACAATGCAGTAAGGAAACAGAACATTATTTGAATTTGATTTTGAATTATCAGTAATTCAAAGTTCCTCCCTCCCTTCTTTCCCATTCATCACTATCTACTCTATTCTCCCAAAAGTAACTATTTTTTAATTTTAACACCAGAATTAATTTTGCTTGTTTTTATATCTTAAATAAAGGAATCATTCAGTATATATATACATATTTTTTTTCAGACATTTTTGCCCAACGTTATATTCTTAAGATTTTTTCCTGAAATACGTAACTGTAGTTCATCATTTTTTATTTTCATTGTAGGATATTTGTGCTAAATAAATTTGTAGAATGTATTTATCCATTCTACTGTTGATGATCACTTTGAGTGTTTCTACTTTTGGTCTATTATAAGCAATATTGCTTTGAAATATTTTTATACATTTCTTTTATATACCTAGAAGTATAATTGTTAGATAGTAATATATAAATACATTTATCTTTTGTAGATTCTGTCAGTTTACTGGCCTATACTTGTGTATATGAATGTTTGATTTAAAATCAAATTAGCACTGCAGATCTGTGAGGAAAATGATAATCCTCTAATAAATATCACTAGAACAATTACATATATGTATTTTTTTTTTTAAATGAACCTTAATCCCTACCTCATACTATATACAAAAATCAGTGTCAGGTGGATAGTAGTTTTAAATATCAAAGTTTAAAAACTAAAGCTTAAGGAAGTTATATTAGAAAATATTACGTACTGTCAAGATTTTTAGGCAGAAAAAAACTTTTTATAGTCTAAAGAAAGTGTGATACATAAAGGAAAATATGAAGTATAACTACATTAATATTAAGAACTTCTCTTAAAAGCACCAAATGGAAGATATTTACATACATGTAACTGTTGAACAGGGCATGAATCCAGAATATAGAAGATCTACAAATAAATAAGGAAGAGGCAGCATAGTAAAAATTGGGCCAGAGTCTGGAATGGGCACTTTATAAAAGAAGGTATCCCAATACTATAAATAAATAAATAAACAAACAAACAAATAAATACATAAATAAACACCTGAAGTTAAACCCCAAATCAGATGTACACACATCAGATTCGTTAAAATTCATTGCAGAGGAAGAAGAGCCCTGAGTTCTCTTATACACTGCTGGTGGAAACATTAGTGAGCACAACCACTTATAAAAACTTTTTGGCATTATTTACAAAAGTTATAGACACTCCTCTGAATCTACACCCAACAATATGTACCTCATGAGACAGGTACAAGAATGCTCATGACAGCTTTATTCATAATAGGCCCAACATAAAAACAACTCAAATGTTCTGTCAATAATAGTACAGATTGATAATTTTGTGTGTCAAAGGATAGAATGCTATAAAGCAGGGGTTAGCAAACTTTTTCTCAAGGGGGAGTTAGGGAGCAGTAAGGGGAAGGGACACTGTGGACAGGGAGGCTTTAGGTAGTCATCAGCCCTCTGTTTCATTACCTGAATGGAGTTTATCCATCTGTTTCCTTGAGCAATACATTTTTGTGCAATTTTTTGAAATATGTTATATTTCACAACGAACATGGTTTAAAACAATAAACAAACTCATTAAACATTTAATAAAGACTTCTTACATTAGAAATAGGAGGGAGATATTGCGGGATGGATAAAAAACTACAGCTCCAAAAACAGAGTATTTTGAGAAATATGGAGTTAAATTCACTTGTTATTTTCACAATATTTTAAAAATCACTATGGTGGCCTTGAATAAATGAGAGGTAAATAGAATTAGGGCTTTGGAGTTGGCAGCTCACTTTGCAGGATGACATACTTTAATGATAACACAGCTTTGTTTGGACAGGGGTTGGGAAGAGTGGTTTCTTTTCTTTTTATTTCTTTTTTTTTTATTTCTTTTTTTTTCCTTCCAGTTTTATTGAGATATAATTGATATACAATACTATATAAGCTTAAGGTGTACAGCATAGTGGTTTGACTTACATACATCATGAAATGATTATCAAAATAAGTTTAGTGAGCATCCATCATGTTATATAGACACAAAATTTAAAAAATAGAAAAAACAATTTCCTTGTGATGAGAACTCTTAGGTTTCACTCTCTTAACTTTCATATGTAAGTATATGAAAGTTAAGAGTATATTTCTCATGTTGTGATTACATCCCTTGTACTTATTTATCTTGTAACTGGAAGTCTGTACCTTTTGACCACCTTCATCTAATTGCCTCTCCCCTTCCCCTGGCATCTGGTAACCACAAATCTGATCTCTCTTTCTATCAGTTTGTAAGTTTGCTTGTTTGGGTTTTGAAGTGTAATTGACCTACAGCACTATGTTAGTTCCTGTTACACAACATAGTGATTCAATATTTCTATACTTTTCAAAATGATCACCATGATAAGTCTAGTTACGATATGTCAACATAAAAAGATATTACATAGTTACTGACTATATTTCCCACACTGTCCATTTCATACCCTGACTCATTTATTTTGCAACTGGAAGTTTGTAACTCTTATCTCCCTCATCTTTTTCTTTTCTCCCCCTACCTCCCTCTTCTCTGGCAACCACCTGTTTGTTCTCTGTATCTATAACTCTGTTTCTGTTTTTTTACGTTTGTTCATTTGTGTTGTTTTTAAATTTCACATATATGTGAAATCATACAGTATTTGTCTTTGTCTGTCTGACATTTCACTTAGCATAGTACCCTCTAGGTCCATCTATGTTGTTGCAAATGGCAAGATTTCTTTCTTTTTATGGCTGAGTAATATTCCATTGTATACACACCACAATTTCTTTATCCATTTATCTGTCGATGGGCATTTCAGTTGCTCCCATATCTCAGCTATTGTAAATAATGCTGTAATAAACATGGGGTGAGTGTATATTTTCTAATTAGTGTTTTAATTTTCTTCAGATAAATAACCAGGAGTGGAATTACTGGGTCATATGGTAGTTTTATTTTTAATTTTTTGAGGGAACTCCATACTGTTTTCCACAGTGGCTGCACCAGTTTACATTCCAACCAACTGTGCACAGTGGCTCCACTTTCTCCATATCCTCACCTACATTTGTTATTTATTGTCTTTTTGATAATAGCCATTCCAACAAGTGTGAAGTCATATCTCATTGTGGTTTTCATTTGCATTTCCCTGGTGATTAAAGATATTGATCATCTTTTTCTGTGTCTGTTGGTCATCTATATATCTTCCTTGGAAAAATGTCTATCCAGATCCTCTGCCCATTTTTAATTGGGTTGTTGTTTTTTTTTTTTTTTTGATGTTGAGTTTTATGAGTTCTTTGTATATATTGGATATTAACCTCTTATAGGATATACTATTTACAAATATCTTCTCTAACTCAGTAGATGGACTTTTCATTTTCTTGGTAGTTTCCTTTGCTGTGCTAAATCTTTTTGGTTTGATGTAGTCCCATATGTTTATCTTTGCATTAGTTTCCCTTGCCTGAGGAGATATATATATATATATATATATATATATATATATATATATATATATATATATATATATATATAACTTACATAAGACATATATGACTTAGTTATGTATATATGTTATATATAACACATATATATATAACTAAGTCATATGTATATATATAATAACTATATAACTAAGACTGATGCCAAAGAGCTTAATAACTATGATTTCTTCTAGAAGTTTTATGGTTTCAGGTCTTACATTTAAATCTTAAATCCATTTTGAATTTATTTTTGTTCATGGTGTGGGAGAATAGTCCAGTTTGATTCTTTTCCATATAGCTGTCCAGTTTCCTCAACATCATTTATTGAAAAAGCTATCTTTTCCCCACTGTATATTCTTGCCTCCTTTGTCATAGATTAATTGCCCATATAGGTGTGGGTTTATTTATTAATTGCCCATATAGGCGTGGGTTTATTTCTGGGCTCTCTATTCTGTTCCATTGATCTATGTATATTTGCCTTTACCAATGAGATTTTTCCTTTTGTAATTGTCATATTTCTAGTTGTGACTTTTTATTTTCCACTTCGAGAAGTCCTTTTAAGATTTCTTGTCTAGAGCTAGTTTGGTCTTGTTGAACTCTTTTAGCTCTTGAATTCTTGTAAAACTTTTGATCTCTTCTTCAAATCTGAATTAAACCCTTGCCAGGTAGAATGTTCTTGGTTGTAGGTTTTTCCTGTTCATCACTTTAAATAAATTGTGCCACTCCCCTCTGGCCTACAGCATTTCTACTAAAAAGTTAGCCAATAACCTTATTCAAGTTCCCTGTATGTAATTAGTTGCTTTTCCCTTGCTGCTTTAATATTCTCTCTTATCTTTAATTCTTGCCATTTTAATTACAATTTGTCTTCATGTTGATACTCTTTGGGGCAATTCTGTTTGAAACTCTTTATGCTTCCTGGACTGTGTTATCTGCTTCCATTCCTAGGTTAGGGAAAGTTTTAATTATTATTTCTTCAAATAAATTATCTGCCTTTTCCTCTCTCTTCTCCTTTTGGAACCCCAATAATGCAAATGTTAGTGTGCTTGATGTTGTCCCAAAGATCTCTTAAACTGTCCTCATTTCTTTTTATTCCTTTTTTACTTTTTTTTCTGTTCATCTCCACTACTCTGTCTTGTAGCTCACCAATCTACTCCTCTGTATTATCTGATCTATTGTTGATTTCTTCTAGTGTATTTTTTATTTCTGTTATTGTATTCTGCATCTCTGTTTGGTTCTTTATGCTTTCTAACTCTTTATTAAACACTTCTAACTTTTCATTCTCCACATCCAATTTTCTCCTGAGTTGTTTGAACATCTTTACAAACATTACCTTGAACTCTTTATCCAGTAGATTGCCTGCCTCCACTTTACTTCATTCATCTTCTGTGGTTTTAACTTGTTCCTTCATTTGAAACATGTTTCCCTGTTGCCTCATTTTGCCAACTTTTCTGTTTTTATTTCTATATATTTGGTAATTTGGTTATATTTCCCAACCTTGGAGAAGTTGCCTTTTGTAGGAGATGTCCTATGTGTCTCAGCAGTGCACTGCCTTCTGGTCACCAGAACTATATGCTCTTGGGATGCCCCTTATGTGGGTTCTGTGGGTCCTTCTGTTGTACTGGGATGACTATTATGGGCAATCTGGTAGGTGTGGCTGGCCCCCAGTCAGGTTGGTTGCCAGACTCTTACTTGTGCAGAGGCTGCTGGGCACTGGTGGGAGCGGGGTCTGGTCACAAGGTGGCTGGTTGCACAGCCTAAGTTGTCCTGAGGCTACTGTTGGCCCATTGGTGAATGTGGATGGATCCCAGGGTGGCTGGGTGAGGGATCCAAGGTGTATCAGACCTAATGTTGCCCTGCTGGTAGGTGGCCTGAGTCCTGACATGGCAGGCTGTGGTGGTCCTGGGCCTAGTGTCCACTCACTGGTGGGCAGGGCCAGGGCCCAGGGTAACACAGAGCTGATGCTTTCTAACTGGTGGTTGAGGCTGGGTCCTGGGGCTAGTGCCAGACCCACTGGTGGGTGGAACCAGGTCCTGGGGCCTCTGGCTACAGGGCTTAGGGATCCCAGATCTGGCATCACCCCCCTGCTGGGAAAGACTTAGGCTCAGGAGGTTCCTGGGGCCAGTGCAGGCTCACTGGTGGGTGAAGATGGGTCCCAGGGTCTCTGACAGCAGTGCTCTGAGTGTCCTGGAGTTGGTGTGTCAGCCCTTTAGTGGGTGGGGCTAGAGCCCAGAGGTGCTTGGACTGGTGTCTTCCCACTGGTGTGTGAAGCTGCTCCTGGGTCTGCTGCCCACCTGCTGGTGGGCATAGCTTGGTACCAGGCCCTGGGAGTCTCAAGACTATTGCTGGTGCACTCGTGTATAGGGTCGTGTCCCAGGGCACTTTGGGACTCAAAGGGTCTTAAGGCAGAAGACCCGCTAGTGGTTAGGGTGTGTCCCTGCCTGACCAGTTGCTCAGCTTGTCCTGAGTTGTCCCAGGGCCAGAGTCGGTGGGGCCAGATGCTGACACTAATAAGCTAAAAGAAGGATTCCAAAATGGTGCTGGCAAGTGTCCTCATAGTAGAATGAGAATGCCAAAATTGTTGCTGCCAGTGTCTCTCTCTCCAGGGTGAACTCCATTTGCCTCCTGCCTCTCTATGAGGCTCTTCAAGATCAGCAGGTAGGTCTGACCCAGGCTCCTTTCAAATTATTACTTCTTCATCGGGTCCTGGAGTGTGTGAGATTTTGTGTGTAGCGTTTAAGAGTGGAGTCGCTATTTCTCTCAGCCCTCTGGCTCTCCTGAAAGTAAGCCCTGCTGACTTTCAAAGCCAAGTGTTCTGGGGGCTTGTCTACCTGGTTTAGGACCCCTGAGCTGGAACTCCTGATGTGGAGCTTGTACCTCTCATTCTTTGGGGAGAAATTCTGCAATTGTAATTATCCTCCTTTTTGTGGTTTGCCTACCTAGTTGTATGGGTCTTGACTATACTGCATCTCCACCCCACCCCCACCTGCTTTGTTGTGGTGCCTTCTTTATATCTTCAGTTATAGAAGATCTTTTCTACTAGCTTCCAGTCTTTTTCAATAGTTACTCTGTAAGTAGTTGAAATTTTGGTGAGCCCCTTGGAGGAGCTCAGGGTCTTCACACTCTACCATCTTGACCACACTCTGAGAGTAGTTTATTTTTGAAGGGAAATTCAAGATTCTAACTTCTCTAATGCAGTTATATCCAAAATTATAATCCCTCTCTTCATTTATTAAGGTGGTATCTGAATTTATCAAAGCAGGAAAATGTCTGATTAAATAAATATTATGGAATATTTATTCTTCCTCTCTTGAGAGCACTGATTCTGTTTTTAAATGGCTTCTGCACATCAGATTGCTATCTTCAGGACAGCTTCATCTAAATCTGGCCCAGTGTCCACTCACTGGTGGGCAGGGATGCAATCTGACTGGGATGCAAGGAGGACTGTAGGCACCCAAGACTGAGGCAAAAGAGGCTTCAGCACAAGGGACTCTTTTTTGCCGAGGACTCATTGAAACTTCAGTGTTGTCTGGCCTCTTATCTCTGTCTCTGGAGACATTCTATTGACTGACTGTTTTTAATAGGACATTTTGCTATCCATATTTCTCTCCAGATCTCTTGGTTGTTGACTGTTTTCATGGACAATTGACTCCTTGACTTGGTCTCTTCTCTATGTATCCTCATCCTTAGTGTTTTCATGGCCTCTGATCTGTTCATTTCTTGTGTGCTCAGCTTCCTGCATCTGGCTCCTTACTTGATCATTTAAACTCTTGTGTCCCCTGACTTAACATGACCACTGTAGATGAGCACTTTTTATGCCTGTGGAAAATGTGAAGTTTTGGAGATACCGGTTTCATAAGAAGAAGCAGAAATAAACAGTGAAGAGGCCAGGAAGGGAGAGGAATAGCTGGAATAAACAGTGAAAAGAGTATAAAAAAAAGTATTAAAAAGAAACTTGCTTAGTTATATGATTGAGTTAAGAGAACTCAAGTTACTTAAGAAAAGTATTTGCAGGAGACAAGAAGAGGGCATATATTGATTAGAATACCAAGTGATAGATCAAAAAAGAAAGGATAAGTTGCAGAAAATTAACACAATGAACAAATTTTTAAAGAAAAATAAACTGGTCTAGTGTAAAGCTGAGCTTTAATTTTTATTAACTGCACAGAAGGTACTTCTGTTCTGAAATTGAGAGATGGAACAGAAAGAAATAACAGCAAATCCTCAAATACCGGAACAAGGCACCATATCATTGTATACTGTGTATTAAATTGTTTCTAGCATATTTAGCAATAATGTCACAACCAATAATAGGGATTGAGGGAGAGGTACAGAATAGCAATTTGATAAAATTTGTCTGTTGGTTAGATGGTATGAGAAGTTCTGCTGAAGAGAAAGTGAAAGGACAGGTTGTAGACTGTTCATGGCAAGACAAAGCAAAGAATCAAATTGAAATCACTGTGTCACTATTAATACCCCTGAGTCTCATGGAACATAACCTTCATCTGCTTTCCTATACCATCACCTGCATGAATCTACATCCCTGCCTTTGTCCCTTTTTCTTTTCTTTTGACAAATTTAAAACTCTCTTCTTAGGTACTGGAGATGTAAACAACCACTGCAAGCATGGAGCTTGAAGTCAGGTCTAGTGGTGACACAGAATACAAATAAATAATTGATCAATTAATTATATAAATAAGTGCTAGAAAGGAGAAGTGCAGCTTATTAAGAGTGTATAATGGGACAGGTAATCTAGAAAGCATCTAGGAGATAAGGATACTTATGCTGAAATAATCCTAGCTTGAAACTCTTAACACATTCAGAATGACATCCATTTTCCTACTTCTCCCACAACCCTTTTACATCCTGTTCCTCATCTGGAACTTATCCCTTGGTTCCTCAAGGCAATAGCCTAGTGGCTTTCTTTGAATTGTTGACTATACCTAGTACTTTGGACAAATCATAAAGCTGCATATCTAATGCATTTTTCATATATTCATTTATTTTAAGTCCTCAAATGTATCATATCATGTTAAAGTAAAAAGTTTTACTTAAAACAAACTAAAGTTTAGAAAGCTTACAACACACAATGGAAGGTTTGAGGTACAGAGGACTGGGCACATCAGTCACAATCATCAACTTGTGGTCAAAATACTTCTTTTTCCTTAAAGTAGAAGCTAATGTAACCAGCAGTGAATTCGTCTTTGAAGAGTTTGTCCAGTAACACTTTTCTGTCCTCAGCCTTGTAGTGGTTTCCCGACAAGACTGAAGAAACAACATGTGAAAAATACAAGGTTGAGCACAATGTACTCAGAGAATGCCAAGGAGACTCTCCTTGGCTGACATGGTGTGCTGTCTCACTATAAGGGAGAAAAGGAGGCAGTTGGTATTGTGGTTGGGAGACTGGACTTTTTATTCAGGGAACTAGGTTGTATTCTGACTCCTTCTTATTCTACCAGTATGAACTTTGGCAGGTTACTTAACCAGTCCTTGCCTCAGTTCCTTCATTTGTAAAATAAAGATAAGAATTATACCGTTGCAAGATTGTTTTAAGAATTTAACGGTGGGTACTTCCCTGGTGGCGCAGTGGTTAAGAATCTGTCTGCCAATGCACGGGACACAGGTTCAATCCCTGGTCTGGGAAGATCCCGTATGCTGCAGAACAACTAAGCCTGTGCACCACAACTACTGAGCCCGCGTGCCACAGCTACTGAAGCCCACAGGCCTAGAGCCCATGATCCACAACTAGAGAAGCCACCACAATGAGAAGTCTGCACACCACAATGAAGAGTAGCCTCCGCTCACTGCAGCTAGAGAAACCCCGTGCACAGCAATGAAGCCCCAATGCAGGAAAAAAAAAAAAAAAAGAAGAATTTAATGGAATATGTGAACTATAGCACTTAGCTCAGGATAGGAATATACTAATAAAGAATGTACCTGCTGCAAAAGATTGAAATCCAATTTAAAATAGCTTAAACAAACAAACCACAGGACTTTTTGACTTTCATAACAGGGAAGGACAGAGGTGGGGTTGATCATCAGCTCAAGTACAGGGAATCAAATTTCCAATAGAACTGCATCTTCATCACACTCAACTTGCTCCAGAGTCTCAGCTTCATTCTTTGCTATTGCAGACTAGTTTTTTTTCTGTTTTGGGGGAGGCATGACACAGATTCTTCCAGACTTTACCTTGCCTGTCAATGTCAATGGTTAGAAGTAGGTTTCATGTCCATACCTCAGCAATATAGAGATCTGCAAAAGGACTTTTTTTCTCCTATCTTGGTGCACAACGCCACACTTATAGCTATGAGGCAGGGGAATTTAGATTGTTATCCCTCACAGAACCACACAGTTAGAGTGGGGGAAGAATAATATCCTCCATGAGGAGCAGAGAGGTATAGCCATAGGGAGAAGAAAGCAGCCAGCTTAAGAAGTGATATAAAGTGTTACTAAAGGTGAATGGTAAGTAGTGCTACCAAAGGTGAATGTCAAGTTTCTGTTATGGCATAAAATAATCATAAAATTTGAGAGTCCTTGACTCCAAAATGGGACTGATAAATGACTTCAATAAAATGGGAAGGGGTGAAAGGAGAAATCCCAGGCAGTGCAGCCATTCCTGTCCTTCATTTCACAATTTAGAATTTGCCCCCAAGACAAGGATAAAAGAATACATCTGTGGTGGGCAGAATAACAGTCCCCAAAGACGTCTATGTCCTAAATCCTCACAACATGTGATATATTTATTATCTTACTTTGCAAAAGGGACTTTGCATCTTGATTAAATTAAGGCTCTTGTGATGGGAAGATCATCCTGGATTATCTGTGTAAACCCAATGTAATCACAAGCGTCCTTATAGTTGAAAGAGGGAAGCAGGGAGTTAGAGTCAGTAATGGAGATGCAATGATGAAAGTAGAAGTAGGAGTGATCTATTGCTGGCATCAAAATGGAGGAAATGGCCAGAAGCCAAGAAATACATGTGGCCTCTGGAATTTAGTAAAGGCAAGGTAATAATTTCCTCCCAGAGTCTCCAGAGGAATGCAGTCCTTTCAACACCTTTATTTTAACCCTGTGACACTCATTTCAGACATCTGATCTTCATAACTGTAAGATAATATTTTTTGATTGTTTTAAGCCACTAAATTTGTAATAACTTGTTATAGCAGCCATAAGAAACTAATACAACATCAGTTCACTCCTAACATCTGTCTCTTCTCTTGCTCTCCTTCCCTGTCACCCTCCTTAATTTGCTAGGGCTTCCCTGTCATAATGGTTTGTCATTCATTAGCTCATATTTCCCTGAAAAGTAGGGCCACATCTTTGAAAAATAGCCTATTACTGAGTGCTCATGTGGATAAACTCTTGTGCCATTTCACTTTCTACACCTATGAGCGATGAGCTTCTCCATATGTTGGTGAGCTCATCTAGGCAGTGCCCAAGTTAAAGGCAGGCAATAGATGTTTTTATATTCCCAATTCATGAAACTAGGATAGGTAAATTTATTTTGAATTTTCATGCATGTCTCTCTGAAGATATTTCAAATGATAATTATTTGCATATTTTTGAGTCAATTTGCCAGTTATCATTTCTCTAGTTCCAGGGGAATTTGTGGGGGAGGAGAAGATGGCCCAATACTGGCAGAAGGATGACACAGAATTGCCATGGAAAGAGTTGCACAGCATATGTGGAAGAAGCTCCTCTTCACCTTTGTGCATCTCCAGCAATCTGCCATCAGAACTATCACTAGACCTCTTTATGCCTCTGCTCACTAATTGACATATAACTTGTGTATTGAACAAATAAGGCTTATGAATGCAATGAGAGCATAAATTTGTTTTCTCCTCCCATTGTCTTAATTACTTTGCTTAGGAGGTAGGGAGTTACTTTTCCCTTTAATCTAGAAGAAAACTCATGCAGACTCATAGCTTTTCTATTCTCCCAATTAATCCAATGCTCTACAGTCAATTTGAGTCAAAAACAGATTTATCTCAGCACTCAGAATGTTCAATTTAATGGAATAGTCAAATTCATTCACAGTTACAACTATTTTACCTGCTTCTCCAGCTGGAAGTTGCTGCAGTGAGTGATAGAAATGTGGGCAGATTATTCCTTCTTCCCTTGATCCTCCCCCACAAACTTGCAGTTAATGAGTCCTCTAGTGTTGAATCTTAGTGAAAGAAGTAGGATAAAGTGTTCAGAAAAAGTTTTTACTTGGCTAGTACAGTCACATGCTGGCTTTACGCTTTCTGAGTCTGACCAATGTTCAGTGCTGATGTGGTTTCCTCAATAGGGTTTCCAAATAAAGTAGAATTAAACATGATTTCAAATAAACAGCAGTTTTTGTTTGTTTGTTTGTTTATGTTTTTGTTTTAGTGTACTTATCTTCCACACAAGATTTGAGACATACTAAAATACTACTTGTTGTTTATCTGAAATTCAAATTTACCTGGTGTCTTGTATTTTTATTTTCTAAATATGACAACCCTATATTTTTAGGGACTTCCCATTATTACTGGGAACATTTAACTATAGTTCCTTTGATGTGTGTGATCTTTCTATTCTGGCAAAAATACCTTGGATATCTTAGATGGGGCTAAGGCCTGTTTGCTTCTGTAGGTGCCTTGCTGGATAAGATCTAATATAACTCACACTACTGCTCTCTCATTCTTGACCCACATTTGGTCAGTTAAAAAATGCTCATGAAACCTTTGCCCTAATTAATGCTGGGAGTGAAGTTCACCAGTTTTATCATTTCACCTATGTTCCCTCTATCCAGGATGCTAGCCAGACGTCTCTTGCCTTTAACTTTTCCAGTCGATGTTAGACACCAATCCACTTCACTTCACCTGCAGGTGGCACATATTTCACTCAGAGAGGTTACACTGATGTCCATTCACCAAGCCTGAGGAGGGGGGCTGACACTTCCCACATCTACCCTTAAGAGGCAGAGATTCAGAGCAAAGAAATACCTCTTTCTAGAGAAATACTCTCCAAATTTTTTTACTCAATTTCTAATGACCAGATCTTCTTATTCCTTTGAGTCTTATAATTGGTTTTCTATACTTTCCTTTGACAATGTGACAAGATGCACTTTGGTGCATCTTATCTGTTGTATCTTCCAACAAATTTTCTAATTTAACATCCTGTCTATGTAGAAGGAGAGGTTGGAGAAAATGATCTCTAAAGTTTCTTTTCCCCTTTTCTAGAAGTCAATTTTGTCCCCTTGGATCTTAGATGAGATGTAGACATCTCATTTCTACTATACAAATTGGTTCTGATCCTGAAGTTTCTTTGTATATGCCCTTATTAGAACATTAGAATTCTCACCTGAGTAACAACAAGAGCTACAAGGAAGCACAATTATTTTAAAAATATACAAGAATACATGTAATAACAGTGGATGCAGCTTTCTAAAAAACCATTTTGTAAAAATATAACCCACCTTAAAATTCTCAAAGACCCCTTTATTGCCTACAAAATAAAGTGCAAAATCCTCAGTAGGACATTCTTGCATTCCATTATCTGCTTCTTATTAGCCCTCTCATTTTTACCTTTAGTCCTCTTCACCATGTACCCTCTCTTTCGCCATTATAAACTACTTACAGTTTCTCAAATTAATTAGGCTACTTCATGACCCATGCCTTTGCTTACTCTGTTTCCTGATCTTAAATGCCTTGACCTTGCACAAGTAGTAGAAGATACAAGTTCCCAAAATTACCTGTTCTTAACAGTCCTTGTTGAGCTTCCATCATTGCCTCTTCCAAGAACTGAAGTACCCTTCTCTGTGATCTTCATTATATATTACAAACACTTCTAGAATGATCTTAGAGAAGAATGCTTCTAATTAGTACTCAGTCTTCTTTGATTAAAAGTTTGTCTCCCTCTATCTGACCCTAAGTTCTTTGAGGCAGGATTTGTATAATTTTTCTCTCCAACCCCAGCAGCTAGTTCAGTATTTTCCTCATGGCATGTGTTGTTCAGAGAGTGAATGAATGAGGTGTGAGATCCCCTTATATATGGTTACTTTGGGATGGAACACCATGATTCAGCTAATATTGCCAGTGCCCAAACTCTTTAGGGAAATACTGTTTTGAAACTCTGAACCATTTCAGAGCCATACAAAAAAAAGTTCTTGTCTTTATATAACTTTAGGTTGTTGAAAATAAAATAAAACACACTAGAATAAAATAAAATAAAAATCAAACCCACCCAGAAAATAAGGATTGATCTCCTTTGAGAAGGTTCAATATAGGCATTAAACAAGATTTATTTGAAAAGGAGTAAACACTAGAGGTGAATGTATTCTGTTAAAGACAGCATCCCACAACATCTAATGGACTATTGAGAAAAATGTTACAATAGAAAGAACAATCTTTTGTTTCTACAAGATAGAGTTCTGATTTGATATTTTTTTCTAAATTACTGAGCAATGTTTGCAGAGTATCTCAAGTATCTTAGTCCATTTCTTACTAGGGACTACAGGATCTGTGGCCATCTTGAAATCAAGTGGTCTTGGCCTACAACGGCTTGAAGCAGGATTTCAGTTCTCAGCCAGAAACTGAAGTCAGGCTGTGACAGTGAGAGCACTGAATCCTAGCCACTAGACCACCAGGGACCAGTGGCCAGTGACAAGACCCCTGGCCCGTCAGCTTTTTAGAAATTAATTCCCACAAAGACAGAAAGTAGTGAAACAAGTGAAGTGTTTATTAAGAGGAAAAAGAATTCCTGAGGATAGATACACTGGCGGACTCAGAGAGAGAGTCACACCCTCGTAGTAGTTTGAATCACTTATATGGGACATTTCTTCCAGGTTTCCTTTGGCCAAGCACCTTGCTTTGCCTGGTTCTGAGTCCATATTTGTTTTATCTCAGGGTCCTCCAATGTGTGTGCACGCATCTCTTAGCCAAGATGGATTCTAGGGAAGATGCCTATGGTAGGTTGACATCACTCCATTTTTGACCTTCAAGGAGCCTTTCTGAGCATGTATAGTCAGGAAGGTCTCCTCCACCTCGAGAATGAGAAATATGTGGTCTCTATCTTTTATCTGCGCAGGGCGCAGCTCTTCTCTCACTTCTGCTATTTTGGAGTATCTGCCCACGGGGACAAACTCCAGCTGCTCAGCCTGGGGCCCACCTATCTCCTGCCTCAATCTCACTATATTGCTGTGTGTTTCTTGATAAAATATAATCTTCTTTTTCAAATTTTTATAGAACTCAAAAAATTTTATTTTTATGTGATAATCTAAATGTATGTGAGAGATTGAATTTACAAAAGGACAATGCACAGGCCATATATAAAAATAGAACTCTAACTCACAGCCTGCAGCAACCTGGCCAGGAAACCATCCTTTTATTACAATAAACAACACAGAAAGCCAGCCTCCTCTGAGACATACTTGTAAGAAACCAGATTGCTATTGCTAGTAATAATCCAGGAAGCTAAACAATAACTTCTGTAACAATCAGTCCAAAATACCCAGGACCTGATAAATAACTAAGAGCTTCCCTAATTTTTGCCCCCACTTTCAACTTAGGACCAACCAGAGAAAGCCAGTTATGTACCCCTAACCAATCACATAAATGCCTGACTTCTAGTTAGCCCAACCACATCTTTCCCAGGTCAATAGCCTCCAGGGCATTTCTGAAGCCTCTTTTTTTCCCACTACTAAGCTTTCCCACTTTTCTGTTGGTCTTTGAGTCTGCCAAACACAGGTGATGGTAGTTGACTCCCTTGCTATAGCAAGCTCTGAATAAATAGCCTTTGCTTTTCCCATTTTGTTGATCTTATTTCCACGTAGGTAATACTCATACTTGTTTTCCTCCCTTAAAACATGATAAATACCAGATATTTAAAATTGCTCTAGTTTTGTTTGTTGTTGTTGGGTTTTTTTGTTTTGTTTTGGGTTTTTTGGAATGAAGAACCATGTGCAATTATGGCCACGATTTACAGGAAAGTTCCTTTATTTTTAGATATAGCAGACTATATTTAGAGTCTGGTTAGATTATGTTTTAACATAATAGCTCTTTTCAGTTTCCTCTCTTTTATGCTCAATGCTCCTGATTACCTAGACAGTAATTGCAGTTTTAATTATACTCTCATCTTTTCCGAAGATCAGAAATATTTTAAAAGAAAAAAGTAGTTAATTGTCTGCTCACAAAGGATCCCCAAATATGTTTCATTTTATGAATCAAAAGTTCCAGTTGTTCTTTCTTCACAGCCCCTGTTTGAAAAGTTGCTTGATAGATGAGGAAACTACAGTGCAGAGTGCTTGAATATGCAAGTTGTACATGCTGATAGATGGAAAATTACAGTGTAAACTGCTATAATAATCAATATGCAAGTAGCAGCAGAATAGAATGCCATTCTGGCTTAATTGTTCCCCTTGTTGGATGGCTTCCCTGGGTTGCTAGTTTGGAATCACCATAATCCTGGGAGTTATGATCATGAAATCTTTTCACAGCTAGTCTGCTGACCTGTATATCATATGTTTGTTCAATTACTGTGCTCTAAATTCTAGCTAGGTTGAGGGCTCCAGGCTGTTTGTAACTCAATTACAAATGCTATGTAAGTTTTTCTTTTTCTTTCAGAGAATGTATTTAATGCCTACCTTGTAGGGTCTCTGCAAAGATATAAAGCATTATAAGTGTAAAGTACATAGTTTGGTATATGCTCAAAGCTTAATAAATGGTTGTTCTCCTGGCTTTGCTTTTCACCTTGCTGCTATCTTTGATTCTGAAGACAGATAAAATTAACAAAGCATTTTTTTTTCCACCTAGATTAAACTAAAATTTCTCAAGGTTAAAGAGCAGTAACAAATTCTAAAACCAGGACAAAGAACTACTCCATTTTTTAAATCGTTATTGAATGACTTGGGATACTTCATACGCTATGAATGAATTTGTGGGTGGTACCCAAAGATACCTGGTGTTGCAAAAAATGACATGTGTTCAATTTTGAGGGGCGAAGAATGAACCGCTTGATCTGAAGTCTTTCCTTACTGACTGTGAATCAGTTAGAGTCAAGAGTGGGAAGGACTTACTGGCTTCAAAGTTACGAAACTGATGAAGTTTGTCTTTAGTAAACTGCCTCCCCTTTCTGCCACATCCAGTGACTTCATTGTTAAAACCTCAATAGAAACTGACAATAGTTATTCAAATACCAGTCATTATAAAACACTAGATTCCTTCCCTTGAGAACGTTTACATTAACAACTTTTCTGTAGGAGCAGAAACAAGATTGGTTCCTGATTGAAGGAATTTGAGCCATTTGCAAACAGAACCAGAAAATGTTTAGAGTAAAAGGGAAGCCCTTTCCTAAATCTCTAAAATAAGTCAATAGTAATGCTTAGGTTTGATTTTTCTTTTTTACTGACAATAATTTTTTAATCTGTTCAATTTAAAAGATTAGCAGATTTAAGTTCAAGTGTGGTTGCTTTAAGAGCTATGCGTGCCTCGAAAAAGATGAAGGGAGTGAATTCCAGGGCATATGCAGCAGTCCAGATATAGAACAGCATAGCTGTTACATAGTTTCAATAACTATAAAATTAGGTAAAATTATTAAATATGAAAAAATAAGACAACAAATGTGAATATACTTTAAAAGCAAATCACACCTGTGGGACTGTAGCAATGGGCTCTCATGAATGAGAAACCATCACATCCACTAAATTATGGACTTCTGAGAACAAAAGGAACAACTAGCTCTTTTTACATTTCATTTGAAACTAAGTGAAAAGAAAGTAAGCTTAAATTTTGCTGCAGTAAATATTATTTACTTAGAAGATTTTGGCTAAAGTTATACAGTTAAAATAATTGCTTTAATGACCCACTTTACCTTTTTTAACACAAAAATGATTTGCTCTAATAAAACAGAATTTATCAAATAGAACTCAGCATTTTTAGATGAGTCCATTTAGATGAGTTTATTTACAGTATTTGGGATTAATCACAAAAAGAAAACCATAAGAAATTGCATTGGTCATTGTCAAGGGTAAAATTTGGACTATGAAAAGGATAAACACTGCATATGATTGAATTGGATTTCCTTGTTAATTTTTATTTTAAAGGTTTATTGTTGGTTTAAGCACAATCTTTTTCCTTGATTGGAATTGTGCTTATATGGATACAGCTGGTGAATGTGCCTTTAGATATGCATGCAGGTCTTAAGAAGTTTACTTATATTTGAAAAATGCAGAAGTATTTATATTATATTTGGTGTGTGTTTAGCAATAAGGCAAAGTTGGGGCTTCCCTGGTGGCGCAGTGGTTGAGAGTCTGCCTGCCAATGCAGGGGACACGGGTTCGAGCCCTGGTCTGGGAAGATCTCACATGCCGCGGAGCAACTAGGCCCGTGAGCCACAACTACTGAGCCTGCGCGTCTGGAGCTTGTGCTCCACAACAAGAGAGGTCGCAATAGTGACAGGCCAGCGCACCGCGATGAAGAGTGGCCCCACGCTTGCTGCAACTAGAGAAAGCCCTTGCACGGAAACGAAGACCCAACACAGCCAAAAATAAATAAATAAATAATAAAAATAAAGTTATTCCAAAAAAAAAAAAGTTTTGCTTTAAAAAAAAAAAAAAAGCAAAGTTTACTAAATAGATAATTAGCTTATGGGATAGAAACGTAAAAATATAAATATTTATATTAAATTTCTAGCTTTTTTTCTAGACATTTGCCACTAGCCCTATATGATCAAGGCTATTTCTATATTCTATACATCAAAAAGGTGCAGAATAGTAGGAATCTATTGAATTTAAAACGCATGGAAGACTCTATAAACCCAGGAGATTTTAAAGCCTCTGTTCTACAATTACACTAACTGTTCTACAAGTAAATATTTATACAAAGAGCATTAATTGTTCACTTATGCAGTACGTATTGAGCACACTCTGAGGCAGGCACTAAGTCACGTGCTCAGGATACATTGGTCACTAAGACTCAGTCCTTGACCGTAAGGAATGTAGGGTTTGGGAAAGACTGACAGGAACGCAGTGGTTACAGATGAGATCCATGTTCTGTGACAATGCAACATAAGGCCCATAACCTACCTATTTTAAGAGTTATGGATGCCATCCAAGGAGAAGCAAAATTTAAAGTGAAAAACGAGGAGGAAGAGGCAATAACGGCATGGACAGAACTTTAGGCAGAATATACAAAGGCTCAGCAGCATGGGAGAAGATGGGGCATTCAAGAAACTGCATAAAGTCGAAGGTCAAATGGTGAATTGAGGCTGATGAGAACAGGGGCCAGGTCATAAGAGTCTTGATAAGTGGTCTAAATAATCAGGACTGTACGCTGTGACAATAGCAATTCCTTGAAAGATATTAAGCGAGGAAATTATATGACCAGACTGGACCCTTAAAAGATCAGTCGAGCTGCAATGTGGAAAATAGATTACTGGATATCAGGAGTTGGGGTGGAGGATAAACTGCTTTGAAACTGTGTAATTTGGGAGAGTACTGGTAGCCTGAAATAAGGTTGTGTACTGGTGGTACAAAGAAATGCACACATTTCAAAGATACTACATATGAAGGTAGAATCTAAAAGGCTTTGTGAGAGATTGGACAAAGGGAATAAGAAACAAGTAAACTTCGAAACTAATGCCCAGTTTCTGGTTTAGGCAACTGGGTTTATAGTGGTGTTGTTCAATAAAATAGGCAGGATTTTAAGGGGAATAGTTTATTAGTCAGGATAACTAATGCTAGTTGTTATGTCGCACATACCTGCCCCTGGTAACTAAAGGATCCTTGTTTTGATTTGTCTCTGTATTTATTTTAAAGCACCTGACATTTGTCAAAGATGTTTTACAGCTGTGCTTCAAGAAATATGCAATGATCAACTGCCCTGAACGGCTCTAATTTGACCACAGGAGCATGCCTGGCAGATGAGACTTGGAGGTGACCAAGAGTTACCTGTGCTTCATTACCATGATGAAGTCTCGCCCAGGGGGAAACTTGCACTTTGCTCGGCACAATTTGTGCCATGTACAAAGAATTGTGGAAGACTGCACATGCCCCAGCTGCCTCTGGAAATCTCTGCCCCTTTCCTAGACGTACCTTCCTCTGGCCCTTAAAATTCCTTTACTCCTCTTCCCTTAGGAAGAAGGTGCTTTTAGAGCACTAGCTCTCCCTTCTCCATTCCTTGATCAAAGAATAGTTTCTGCTCTGTTATACTGAATCCAATTTTGTTTGATTGGATGTGCGACTCTGGGCAAAGGACCCACTGAGGAGTCACCGACCCATTGGGGATTGGTAACAATTAAAGCAACAACCTCCAAATATCAGTGGCTTCACAAAGAAGAAGATTTTGTGTTGCTCACCATACAGTTTGATGAAGAAAAGACAGTTCGCCTAGTGGCAGCTCAGGGATCTGGGTTCTTTCCATCATGAAGTTCTGTCATTTCAGATTGATTCCATTTGCATCGGTCAAAGCGAGAGAAAGATTTTTTTTTTAACTATTTTAAACCCTAAACCTTTTTTAAAAAATAGCAGTTATTGTTATCCTGATTAATACAGAAATAGGGTGCTACCATAACAAACACTTAAAATATGTGGCAAAGGCTAGTGGTCTGTCAGCAAGCAGGAAGAAACCTGATATTAAAGATTGAAAAGATGCCTATACATGTTATGCAGTGAAGAAAGTTTGGAAAAATATTTTTCTGTAATAACTTGGGAAACATGCTATATGCCCCAAGTGAACTGGCAGCTCTAGGTAGAGTTGTCAGGTAGAACTTTAGTTGTTTTTAGTGGCTGTCTTGGGCAAGTGAAGCAATTCAGACAAGACCTCAGGAAACAACTGGCTTTTAAGGATCTTGGCTAAAATTAAGGAAAAGGTACTATTGTAACTAGATGAATGTGTGAGGTCAACAGAGATTTTAAGACATGAGAAAATAAGAAGAAATGATTGCAGGGAATCCTATCTTGCACAACATTCTAACTCTAACTCCACTTCTAATCCTAAAATAATTTCTATACTTTATCCTAAATTTTCATACAGGGGATGTCTTCTGCTTCTGTGTTCCCCAGGGCTGAACAGAGATTGAACACACAGTAAGAGGGTAATAAATATTTTATTGGTGTTTAACCACTATAGACATTGAGATTACTTAACTGGAAAATGAGATTCTGAGGAAAATATATCATATTAGATTTCAGAAATAGGAATTTAGGATAGAAATTAGAAAACAAAAATATCCTACTTCCCAGAATTTTGATGAATTCTACCAGAGAAGTTTGAGAACATTATTCTGCAGTTATTTTTAATATTTGTTTCCAGGCCTCTAACAATCCCTTCAGTTGTAAATATGTACTGGGCAGAATATAAAACTGCACAGTTATAATATGTCATAAAATACTTAGATATTCCTATCATTGTAATTTTATGTTACTTTTTCATTTTTGTTTCATCTATTAATAATATTTGTCCTAATAAAATAATAAGAGCATCTTCACTTTTATCATTGTTTAACTTTCACATTAGTTGTCAAATCCTGACACAGTCTGGGAAGATAGGCTAGGAAGACACATTTATTTCTACTTAGCGACAGATCTGGGATTAGAATTCAGCTTCTCTATTTCCAGTCCAGGGATCTTGCACTATATAAATACAATCAACGCTTTTGTGACATTTCTATACCAAGTATTTAGCTCCTACAATCTGGTTAGCTTTTCTGTCTGCCTTCTTTCCCTGGTTCTTATGATATGTTTGAAATAAAGAATAATTACTCTCATCTAAATAGAAATAACTGTTTAACACATCCATCAAACATTTATTTCATAGATGGCTTAGAGAGTGAGGATTTGAGGAATACCTCCATCTGAGAAGCTCATTCAAATTGCCTGAAGCTTTTTTCACTGTACAGGGCTGGTGCTTAAAGTCTTGATTCTGTGTCCAATCTCAGGGTACTCCAGGAACCACACTGCACTTGCTGACTCTTAGAAGCACCACAGCTCTTAGCAATAATTTCTTTCAGTCAGTAAGTGGAGACTGTAGGGTCGGGGTATTCTCTTTGCCCCTGAAATCACCCAATGTCAATTGTTGTATATAACTGCCTACGTGCAAAACTGGGCACAGGAAAAAGGCGATCTAGGTGAAAGTACTGGATTGATTTTCAGGGAGACAAATAATTTCAAACAATAGCAAATTTTAATTTTCAGAGATTGTATCAAGAATTGTATTTATTTTTCTAAAAGTGCACGCTACAATTGAGGTTATAATATAGTAACTTATTTTTAGTAATGTCAAACTGCATTTGAATTGTCTCTTTTTTGGTCAAATTTCAGATAATGACTTGTTCTTTTCATGAAAATAGAATAAAATAAGCCTTCAGAGACAGACGGAACATGGTCTCATAAGGAATTCAAATGGGTGGTACGGAGCTGTTGAGTTTGCACCCAATTCTGTACTCCAAATGGTACATTCTTAGTGATCAGATATTTTCAAAAATTACTTTTAAATTATGGGAAAAAAAGATAATTAGTTGTCAGCTGGAGATATTTTAGTTTTCCACACAAATTTTGAACCAGATCTTAGACCCAACTTCCGAATACTTTGCAACAGTGCTTATACTGGAGAGTTAATCTCTCCCAGAGAATATTATATATTAAGTCTCCAGGTAAGGAGTGCCCCTTAGGATATAGCACATGGTTTCAATTAAAGAGAACTGGACTGATCAGAGATGAGTGTTTTACAATTAGGTTCACCTAATATTTTTGGATACAAATTATTTAACTTCTTCACGTCAGTTTTCTAACCTATAAAATGGGAAAATAATGTCTGTGCCTTTTGCAGGATTTCTAAGGTGTCAAAAGTACATTTTCATTGAAATAAATATTTGGAAAATATCTCATTTAACAATGCATTGTTTATCATTTTTATGTCCTATATATTATCATAATCCACTAACTGTTGTGGACCTGGGGTACTTTGAAATGTAGTACACTTGTTTTATTTAGTTTCTATTTTCAAAATTGGCTCAGAGCTTGGATATATTTGAGTTAAGCAGTTCTTCCTTATGGCCCCAATTATACGGCTCTTGAGGATATAGAGAAGAGTGTGAAAGAAGATGGTGGGAAAACATAACAATAAAGATTCAAACTTCATAGAGTTTTCATGGCTTGAAGTATTATCTCTAAAAAGAAAAATAAGGGGGAAAAAGAGAAAAGAAAAGAAAAAGAGCAGAGTCATTTCCCTTATCTGTTTTTAGATATTTTTTATGGACAGATTTACCTGCATATATATATTTTTTAACTTTCATTAAGTGCCACTAAGAAACTATATTAGGTTAAACTTTATTAGCCTCTCTTGAGCTCTGATTGAGTTTACATATCCAGGTTGAAGAAGGCAGGTGTCTGCCTTTAAAAGAAATGCTTTCTTTCATTGACCTCCCTGTTTCAGATTCTGTTTTTCATTTATGTCACCTGTTAATGTGTACTGAGTCACAGAAATGATAGTTGAGGGAACACACACTGTTTGGGTGTAAGCACAGGGAAGCAAACCTAGCAAGTAGCATTTGGTTTCTTAGATGATGGTGCCATCTTCCTGGCACTGATGAAGACAATGAGATATTCATGGATTTCTTAAAGTCTTTTAGAATGAGCGTGTGCTGGAATGGAACATTTATGAGCCAATCTCTTTTGATTTCATGTCAAAAGGGGATGTTAAATAATTAAGGTGTGAAAGCCAGAGTTTATACAGGAGGAGGTGGAAAGAAGCAGTCCTTCAACATTAGAAATGTTCTCCTGCCATATTGAAAAGAACACCCATCTGGGCCAAGTTCTCTTACATTATTTGAAGTATTCTCTTTAAAAATCTCAAGGTACAAAATGCATTAAATTGTTTTGACAGAAAACTACTGAGGAACATTGAGCTACTTCAAACATATTTGGAAATCATTCAATTAGCTTTTAGTGATTGTGAATAGCACTGTGAGGCAGTGAGGAGGAAAACAAAATAATCATACCTCAAGATTCTTGCTTTCTAGTACCCTTAGACTAATTGAAACACCATGGAAAAAAATTACTCTGTGGTCAATTGTTAAATTGTGTAGAGATTTAAATGTTTAAGGGAGAGATACAGTGAGTACTGATGAGGCAAGGAAGTTTTCATGGATAATGGGGTATTTATCTTGGGCCTTGTAGAAGATAATAGAATTGCATGAGCAGAAGAGAAAAAAGGTTCATCTCTAATAAGGAAGGAATAAGAAAATGAACAAAAGTGTAGAGAAAGTAATGCACAAATATAGAGTACAACTATTATGTGATGCCATATCATCAGTAGACAATATAGAAAATAGCATTCATATTTTACATCATACATGAAAATGAAATGAACCTAGGTCCTAAAGGAAACATTGAATTATTTCAGCTAAGTATTGGCTCACCACAATATTCAGACTCTCTGAAAGGTAAGGTGGATTCCCAGGAGACATTGACACAGTCTTTCAGCAAAGTAGACAAATTGAAACCTAAGGAATTTTTATGTGTGTGGATCTTTCATATCAGACTATGAAAACAGACATTCTCATAGCTTTATATTAAATATGTAAAATCTCGTGATACTTTCATAAGAGAAAATACTCTTGCTGCTTCACTTGATCACCGATATATTATCCACAGAATTGTTAGTCTGTGACTTTCTTTACAAGGCTGGCCTTTGCAGATATTTAATAACTATATTTGTTTGTTTATATATGGGCTTTCACCTAAACAACTAAACACCCACTGCTCCGAAAACAGGGATTTTTTTTTTTTAAGTTAGTGTTTTGGGTTTTTTTAACATCTTTATTGGAGTATAATTGCTTTACAACAGTGTGTTAGTTTCTGCTGTATAACAAAGTTAATCAGCTATATGTATACATATACCTCCTCCTTCTTGGGTCTCCCTCTAACCCTCCCTATCCCACCCATTTAGGTGGACACAAAACACTGAGCTGATCTCCCTGTGCTATGCAGGTGCTTCCCACTAGCTATCTATTTTACATTTGGTAGTGTTTATATGTCCATGCCAATCTCTTACTTCATCCCAGCTTGCCCTTCCCTCTCCCCGTGTCCTCAAGTCCATTCTCTACGTCTGCATCTTTATTCCTGTTCTGCCCTCAAGTTCTTCAGAACCATTTATTAAATATTTTAGATTCCATATATATGTGTTAGCATATGGTATTTGTTTTTCTCTTTCTGACTTATTTCACTCTATATGACAGACTCTAAGTCCATCCACCTCACTACAAATAACTCAATTTTGTTTCTTTTTGTGGCTGAGTAATATTCCATTGTATATATGTGCTACATCTTCTTTATCCATTCATCTGTCCATGGACACTTAGGTTGCTTCCATATCCTGGCTATTATAAATAGAGCTGCAATGAATATTGTGGTACATGATGCTTTTTGAATTATGGTTTCTCAGGGTATATGCCCAGTAATGGGATTGCTGGGTCATATGGTAGTTCTAGTTTTAGTTTTTTAAGGAACCTCCATACTGTTCTCCATAGTGGCTGTATCAATTTACATTCTCACCAACAGTGCAGTAGGGTTCCCTTTTCTCCACACCCTCTCCAGCATTTATTGTTTCTAGATTTTTTGATGATGGCCATTCTGACCGGTGTGAGATGATATCGCATTGTAGTTTTGATTTGCATTTCTCTAATGATTAATGATGTTGAGCATTCTTTCATGTGTTTGTTGGCAATCTGTATATCTTCTTTGGAGAAATGGCTATTTAGGTCTTCTGCCAATTTTTGGATTGGGTTGTGTGTTTATTGATATTGAGCTGCATGAGCTGCTTGTAAATTTTGGAGATGAATCCTTTGTCAGTGGCATCATTTGCAAATATTTTCTCCCATTCTGTGGTTTGTCTTTTGGTCTTGTTTATGGTTTCCTTTGCTGTGCAAAAGCTTTTAAGTTTCATTAGGTCCCCTTTGTTTATTTTTGGTTTTATTTCCATTTCTCTAGGAGGTGGGTCAAAAAGGATCTTGCTGTGATTTATGTCATAGAGTGTTCTGCCCATGTTTCACTCTAAGAGTTTGATAGTGTCTGGCCTTACATTTAGGTGTTTAATCCATTTTGAGTTTATTTTTGTGTATGGTGTTAAGGAGTGTTCTAATTTCATTCTTTTACATGAAACTGTCCGGTTTTCCCAGCACCAATTATTGAAGAGGCTGTCTTTTCTCCATTGTATATTCTTTCCTCCTTTATCAAAAATAAGATAACCATATGTGAGTGAGTTTATCTCTGGGCTTTCTATCCTGCTCCGTTGATCTATATTTCTGTTTTTCTGCCAGTACCATACCATCTTGATTACTGTAGCTTTGTAGTATAGTCTGAATTCAGGGAACCTGATTCCTCTAACTCTGCTTTTATTTCTCAACATTGCTTTGGCTGTTTGGGGTCTTTTGTGTTTCCATACAAATTGTAAATTTTTTGCTCTAGTTCGGTGAAAAATGCATTGGTAGTTTGATAGGGATTACCTTGAATTTATAGATTGCTTTGGGTAGTATTATCATTTTCACAATGTTGATTCTTCCAATCCAAGAACATGGTATATTTCTCCATCTGTTTGTATCATCCTTAATTTCTTTCATCAGTGTCTTATAATTTTCTGCATACAGGTCTTTTGTCTCCTTAGGTAGGTTTATTCCTAGGTATTTTATTCTTTTTGTTGCAATGGTAAACGGGAGTGTTTCTTTAATTTCACTTTCAGATTTTTCATCATTAGTGTATAGGAATGCAAGAGATTTCTGTGCATTAATTTTGTATCCTGCTACTTTACCAAATTCATTGATTAGCTCTAGTAGTTTTCTGGTAGTGTCTTTAGGATTCTCTATGTATAGTATCATGTCATCTGCAAACAGTGACAGCTTTACTTCTTCTTTCTGATTTGGATTCCTTTTATTTCTTTTTCTTCTCTGATTGCTGTGGCTAACACTTCCAAAACTACGTTGAATAATAGTGGTGAGACTGGGCACCCTTCTCTCATTCCTGATTTTAGAGGAAATGGTTTCAATGTTTCACCATTGAGAATGATGTTGGCTGTGGGTTTGTCATATATGGCCTTTATTATGTTGAGGTAAGTTCCCTCTGTGCCTACTGTCTGAAGGGTTTTATCATAAATGGGTGTTGAATTTTGTCAAAAGCTTTTTCTGCATCTATTGAGATGACCATATGGTTTTTCTCCTTCAATTTGTTAATATGGTTTATCACATTGATTGATTTGCATATATAAAAGTATCCATGCATTCCTGGGATAAAAACCACTTGATCATGGTGTATGATACTTCTAATGTGCTGTTGGATTATGTTTGCTAGTCTTTTGTAGAGGATTTTTGCATCTATGTATATCAGTGATATTGGCCTGTAGTTTTCTTTTCTTGTGACATCTGTGTCTGGTCTTGGTATTAGGGTGATGCTGGCCTCATAGAATGAGTTTGGGAGTGTTCCTCCCTCCCTCTGCTATATTTTAGAAGAGTTTGAGAAAGATAGGTGTTAGCTCTTCTCTAAATGTTTGATAGAACTCGCCTGTGAAGCTATCTGGTCCTGGGCTTTTTTTGTTGGAAGATTTTGATCACAGTCTCAATTTCAGTGCTTTTGATTGGTCTTTTTATACTTTTTATTTCTTCCTGGTTCAGTCTCGGAAGGTTGTGCTCTTCTAAAAATTTGTCCATTTCTTCCAGGTTGTCCATTTTATTGGTATATCGGTACTGGTAGTAATCTCTCATGATCCTTTGTATTTCTGCAGTGTCAGTTGTTACTTCTCCTTTTTCTTCTCTAATTCTGTTGATTTGAGCTTTACTCCTTTTCCTCTTGTTGAGTCTGGCTAATGGTTTATCAACTTTATTTATCTTCTCAAAGAGCCAGCTTTTAGTTTTATTGATCTTTGCTATTGTGCCCTTCATTTGTTTTTCATTTACGTCTAACCTGATCTTTATGATTTCTTTCCTTCTGCTAACTTTGTGGTCTTTTTCTTCTTCTTTCTCTAATTGTTTTAGGTTTAAGGTTAGGTTGTTTATTTGAGATGTTTGTTGTTTCTTCAGGTAGGCTTGTATAGCCATAAACTTCCCTCTTAGAACTGCTTTTGCTGCATCCCATAAGTTTTGGGTGGTCGTGTTTTCATTGCCATTTGTTTCTAGGTATTTTTTGATTTCCTCCTTGATTTCTTCAGTTATCTCTTGAATATTTAGTAGCGTATTGTTTAGCCACCATGTGTTTGTATTTTTTTACAGGTTTTTTTCTGTATCTAATATCTAGTCTCCTAGCGTTGTGGTTGGAAAAGATACTTGATATGATTTCAATTTTCTTAAATTTACCAAGTCTTGATTTGTGACCCAAGATATGATCTACCCTTGAGAATGTTCCATGAGCACTTGAGAAGAAAGTGTATTCTGTTGTTTTTGGGTGGAATGCCCTATAAATATCAATGAAATCCATCTTGTTTAATGCCTTATTTAAAGCTTCTATTTCCTTATTTATTTTCATTTTAGATTATCTGTGCATTGGTTAAAGTGGGGTGTTAACGTCCCCTACTAATTGTGTTACTGTCAGTTTCCCCTTTTATGGCTGTTAGCATTTGCCTATGTATTGAGGTGCTCCTTTGTTGGGTGCATAAATATTTACAATTATTATATCTTCTTCTTGGATTGATCCCTTGGTCATTATGTAGTGTCCTTCTTTATCTCTTGTATAGTCTTTATTTTAATGTCTATTTTGTCTGATAGGTGAATTGCTACTCCAGCTTTCTTTTGATTTCCATTTGCGTGGAATAGCTTTTCCCATCCCTTCACTTTCACTCTGTATGTATCTCTAAGTCTGAGGTTGGTCTCTTGTAGACAGTATATATACGGGACTTGTTTTTGTATCCATTCAGCCATTCTATGTATTTTGGTTGGAGCATTTAATCCATTTACATTTTAGGTAATTACTGATGTATGATCCTATTACCATTTTCTTAATTGTTTTTGGTTTGTTATTGTAGATCATATCCTTCTCTTATGTTTCCCACCTAGAGAAGTTCCTTTAGCACTTGCTATAAAGCTGGTTTGGTGGTACTGAATTATCTTAACTTTTGCGTGTCTGTAAAGGTTTTAATTTCTCTGTTGAATCTGAATGAGATCCTTGCTGGGTAGAGTAATCTTGGTTTTACAATTTTCTCTTTCATCACTTTAAATATGTCTTGCCACTCCCTTCTGGTTTGCAGAGTTTCCGCTAAAAGATCAGCTGTTAACATTATGGGGATTCCCTTGTGTGTTATTTGTTGTTTTTCCCTTGTTGCTTTTAATATTTTTTCTTTGTATTTAATTTTTGATAGTTTGATTAATATGTGTCTTGGCATGTTTTTCCTTGGATTTATCATGTATGGGACTCTGCACTTCCTGGAATTAATTGACTATTTCCTTTCCCATGTTAGGGACGTTTTCAACTATAATCTCTTCAAATATTTTCTCAGTCCCCTTCTTTTACTCTTCTTCTTCTGAGACCCCTATAATTCGAATGTTGGTGTGTCTGATGTTGTCCCAGAGGTCTCTGAGAATGTCCTACATTCTTTTCATTCTTTTTTCTTTGTTTTGCTCTGTGGTAGTTATTTCCACTCTTTTATCTTCCAGGTCACTTATCCGTTCTTCTGCTTCAGTTATTCTGCTATTGATTCCTTCTAGAGAATTTTAAATTTCATTTATTGTGTTGTTCATCATTTTTGTTAGTTCTTTAGTTCTTCTAGGTCCTTGTTAAAGTTTCTTGTATTTTCTCCATTCTCTTTCCAAGATTTTGGATCATCTTTACTATCATTACTCTGAATTATTTTTCAGGTAGACTGCCTATTTCCTCTTTATTTGTTTGGTCTGGTGGGTTTTTACCTTGACCCTTCATCTGCTATGTATTTTTCTGTTTCTCATTTTGCTTAACTTACTGTGTTTGGGGTCCCCTTTTCACAAGCTGCAGGTTTGTAGTTCCCGTTGTTTTTGGTGTGTGTCCCCAGTGGGTAAGTTTGGTACAGTTGGTTGTGTAGGCTTCCTTGTGGTGGGGACTGGTGCCTCTTTTCTAATGAGTGAAGCATGATCTTGTGTTTCTGGTGGTCAGGACCACGTCTGTTTGTGTGTTTTAGGGTGTCTCTGAACTTAGTATGATTATAGGCAGCCTCTCTTCTAACAGGTGGGGTTGTCTTCCTGTCTTGCTAGTTGTTTGGCAAAGGGTGTCAAGCACTGTAGCTTGCTGGTCATTGAGTGGAGCTGGGTCTTAGCATTGAGATAGAGATCTCTGGGAGAGCTCTCGCCATTTGGTATTATGTGGGGCCGGGAGGTCTCTGGTGGACCAATGCCCTGAACTCGGCTCTCCCATCTCAGAGGCTCAGGCCTGACACCTGGCCGAAGCACCAAGCCCCTATCATCCACCCAGCTCAGAAGAAAAGGGAGAAGAAAAAAGAGAGAAAGGAGAAAGAAAAAATTAAACTAAAATAAAATATTTAATATAAATAATAAAAAAATATTATAAAAAATAAAACAAATAAAAAGTAATAAAAAAAGAAAAAGAGAGCAACCAAACCAAAAGACAAATCCACCAATGGTAACAAGCAATAAAAACTATATTAACCCCCCCCCCAAAAAAAAAAAAACCTGGAAAACTGAAACAGACAGTGAGAACCCTAGGACAAATGGTGAAAGCAAAGCTATACAGACCAAATCACAGAAAGAAGCATACATACACACTCACAAAAAGAGAAAAAGAAATATATATATATATATATATGTAAAAAAAGGAGGAGAGCAACCTAATCAATAACTAAATCTACCAATGATAATAAGCTCTAAATACTAAACTAAGAGAAACATAACACCAGAAACAAATTAGATTCAGAAAGCAAACCCAAGTCTACAGTTGCTCTCATAGTCCACTGCCTCAGTTTTGGGATGATTTGTTGTCTATTCAGGTATTTCACAAATGCAGGGTACATCAAGTTGACTGTGGAAATTTAATCTCCTGTTCCTGAGGCTGCTGGGAGAAATTTCCCTTTCTCTTCTTTGTTCACACAGGTCCTGGGGTTCTGCTTTGGATTTGGCCCTGCCTCTGCATGTAGGTCCCCTGAGGATGTCTGTTCCCCACCCAGCAGGATGAGGTTAAAGGAGCAGCTGATTTGGGGATGCTGGCTCACTCAGGCCGGGGGGAAGGAGGGGTACAGAATGCGAGGTGAGCCTGTGGTGGCAGAGGCTGCCATGACGTTGCAATAGCCTGAAGCATTCCATGTGTTATCCTGGGGAAGTTGTCCCTGGATCACGGGACCCTGGCAGTGGCAGGCTGCAAAGCCTCCTGGGAAGGGAGGCGTGGATAGTGACTTGTGCTTACACGCAGGCTTCTTGGTGGTTGCAGCAGCAGCTTTACCATTTCATTGCAGTCTCTGTTGTCCGTGCTGATAGCCATGGCTTGCACCCATCTCTGGAACTTGTTTAGGTAGTGTTCTGAATCCCCTCTCCTTGGGCATCCCGAAACAATTGTCTCTTGAATTTTAGGCAGTTCCAAACTTTTTCCCTGACTCCCTCCCAGCTAGCTGTGGTGCACTAGCCCCTTTCAGGCTGTGTTCATGCAGCCATCCCCTGCCTTTTGTTTTAATTTCTCCATCAAAACTGAATGAGATCCTTGCTGGGTAGAGTAATCTTGGTTGTAGCTTTTTCTCCTTCATCACTTTAAGTATATACTGCCACTCCCTTCTGGCTTGCAGAATTTCTGCTGAAAGATCAGCTGTTAAACTTATGGGGATTTCCTTGTGTGTTATTTGTTTTTTTACCCTTGCTGCTTTTAATATGTTTTCTTTATATTTAATTTTTGATAGTTTGATTAATATGTGTCTTGGCGTGTTCCTCCTTGGATTTATCCTGTGTGGGACTCTCTGTGCTTCCAGGACTTAATTAACTATTTCCTTTCCCAGATTAGGGAAGTTTACAACTATAATCTCTTCAAATATTTTCTCAGTCCCTTTCTTTTTCTCTTCTTCTTCTGGGGCCCCTATAAATCGAATGTTGGTGCATTTAATGTTGTCCCAGAGGTCTCTGAGACTGTCCTCAGTTCTTTTCATTCTTTTTTCTTTATTCTGCTCTGAGGTAGTTATTTCCACCATTTTATCTTCCAGGTCACTTATCCTTTCTTCTGCCTCAGTTATCCTGCTATTGATCCTGTCTAGAGTATTTTTAATTTCATTTATTGTGTTTTTCATCCTTGCTTGGTTCCTCTTTAGTTCTTCTACGTCCTTTTTAAATGTTTCTTGCATTCTGTCTATTCTATTTCCAAGGTTTTGGATCATCTTTACTATCATTATTCTGAATTCTTTTTCAGATAGACTGCCTATTTCCTCTTCATTTGTTAGGTCTGGTGTGTTTTGACCCTGCTCCTTCACCTGCTGTGTGTTTTTCTGTCGTCTCATTTTGCCTATCTTACTGTGTTTGGGGTCTCCTTTTCACAGGCTGCAGGTTCGTAGTTCCCGTTGTTTTTGGTATCTGTCCCCAGTGGCTAAGGTTGGTTCAGTGGGTTGTGTATGCTTCCTGGTGGAGGTGACTAGTGCCTGTGTTCTGGTGGATGAATTTGGATCTTGTCTTTCTGGTGGGCACGTCCACATCTGGTGGTGTGTTTTGGGGTGTCTGTGGCCTTATTATGATTTTAGGCAGCCTCTCTGCTAATGGATGGGGCTGTGTTCCTGTCTTGCTAGTTGTTTGGCATAGGGTGTCCAGCACTATAGCTTGCTGGTCGTTGAGTGAAGCTGGGTCTTGATGTTGAGATGGAGATCCCTGAGAGATTTTTGCCTTTTGGTATTACGTGGAGCTGGGAGGTCTGTTGTGGACCAGTGTCCTGAAGTTGGCTCTCCCATCTCAGAGGCACAGCCCTGATGCCTGGCTGGAGCACCAAGAGCCTTTCATCCACATGGTTCAGAATAAAAGTGAGAAAAAAGAGAAAGAAAGAAAGAGGATAAAATAAAATAAAATAAAATAAAATAAAGCTATTATAATAAAAAATAAGAAAAAATATTATTAAGAAAAAATTTAAGAAAAAATTTAAAAAAAATTTTTAAATAAATTTATTAATTTTTATAATAAAAAAATTATTAAGAAAAAATTTATTAAGAAAAAAATTTTTAATTTTAAAAAAAACATAAGAAAAAAATTATTGGGCTTCCCTGGTGGCGCAGTGGTTGAGAGTCTGCCTTCCAGTGCAGGGCACACGGGTTCTAACCCCAGTCTGGGAAGATCCCATATGCCGCGGAGCAACTGGGCCCGTGAGCCACAATTACTGAGCCTGCGCGTCTGGAGCCTGTGCTCCGCAACAAGAGAGGCCGCGATAATGAGAGGCCCGCGCACTGCGATGAAGAGTGGCCCCCACTTGTCACAACTAGAGAAAGCCCTCGCACAGAAATGAAGACCCAACACAGCAATAAATAATAAATAAATAAATTTTAAAAAAAAAGAGCTAAAAAAAAATTATTAAGAAAAAAAATTTTTAAGAAAAAAAAAAAAAAAAACGGATGGACCGAACCTTAGGACAAATGATGAAAGCAAAGCTATACAGACAAAATCTCACCCAGAAGCATACACATATACACTCACAAAAAAATGAAAAGGGGAAAAATTAATATATCCTGCTCCCAAAGTCCACCTCCTGAATTTGAGATGATTCGTTGTCTATTCAGGTATTCAACAGATGCAGGTACATCAAGTTGTTTGTGGAGCTTTAATCCACTGCTCATGAGGCTGCTGGGAGAAGTTTCCCTTTCTCTTCTTTGTTCGCACAGCTCCCGGGGTTCAGCTTTGGATTTGGACCCGCCTCTGCATGTAGGTCGCCTGAGGGCGTCTGTTCTTCGCTCACACAGGATGGGGTTAAAGGAGCAGCTGCTTTGGGAGTTCTGGCTCACTCAGGTGGCGGGGAGCGAAGGGTACGGATGCGGGGTGAGCCTGCAGCGGCAGAGGGCAGCGTGATGTTGCAGCAGCCTGAGGCATGCCATGCGTTCTCCCGAGGAAGTTGTCCCTGGATCACGGGAGCCTGGCAGTGGCGGGCTGCATAGGCTCCCAGGAAGGGCGGTGTAGATAGTGACCTGTGCTCGCTTACAGGCTTCTTGGTGGCGGCAGCAGCAGACTTAGCATTTCATGCCCGTCTCTGGGGTCCACGCTGATAGCCGCGGCTCACGCCCGTCTGTGGAGCTCATTTAGGCAGCACTCTGAATCCCCTCTCCTTGCGCACCATGTAACAAAGAGGCAAGAAAAAATCTCTTGCCTCTTCGGTAGCTGCTGACATTTTCCCGGACTCCCTCCCGGCTAGCTGTGGTGCACTAACCCGTTCAGGCTGTGTTCACGCCACCAACCCCAGTCCTCTCCCTGCGATCCAACCGAAGCCCGAGCCTCAGCTCCCAGTCCCCGCCCGCCCCAGCAGGTGAGCAGACAAGCCTCTCAGGCTGGTGAGTGCTGCTCGGCGCCGAGCCTCTGTGCAGGAATCTCTCAACTTTGCCGTCCACCACCCGCAGTCTCCGCCCAAAAGGGGCTTCCTAGTGTGTGGAAACCTTTCCTCCTTCACAGCTCCCTCCCACTGGTGCAGGTCCCATCCCTATTCTTTTGTCTCTGTTTTTCCTTTTTTCTTTTGCCCTACCCAAGTACGTGTGGAGTTTCTTGCCTTTTGGGAGGTCTGACGTCTTCTGCCAGCGTTCAGTGTGTGTTCTGTAGGAGCAGTTCCACGTGTAGATGTATTTCTAATGTATCTGTGGGCAGGAAGGTGATATCCATGTCTCCACATCTTACTCTTCCACCATCTTGCCCAGACCCCCTCCAGTTTCTATTTCAAGGTGCCAACTCAAACCAGAGTCTTACTTACCTCAGGGTCAGCCTACGTGTCAGGCTCCCCAGTACTGACCCTGAGAACTAGCCTTCCAGTCAAGTCCAAGGATCATTTCAGACACTCCAACCACTATCTTACCTGAGATCATTCCCTAAAACCTGGCCTACTTTCTTTTACTGCTGCAGTAGACAGTATGTTTTACTGCACTTGAAAGATACGGTGAGTTCAGCAAAACTAAGTTCTGATACTCATCAGAAATAAGACCTTGCAAAATTATTTAACCTCTCTGATACACAGTCTGTAATAATATGCTTTCCTCTAAAGGTTTCTGTGAACGTCAAAGAAGATGCGATTTTTTTCTATCGCAATGCCTGGAATAGGAGCTCCTGTTTTCTCTCATAGTTCCTATGAACATAAGTAAGGAGAGTAAGCAATGTCTGAAAGAAGAAAGTAGACACTCAGGAAAACTGTAAAAGAGTTCACTGAATTTATAAATTAGGGTGATTCCACTGGAGAATACCCTTAAGTAAGTATTGAAAGCTATAATTTATTAGTAATGTTTAGGACAGAGTGACCTATCCCCTGGGAAATGTAGATGATGATATAGTTTCAAAATCACTCTTGCATATTATCTTGTATTCATTTCACACTTCAAAACACAGTGACTTAAATGCTGTATAGAAATAAATTTACAATAGCAAAGAACCACCATGATTATTAATTGTTTTGAGTTCAAATCTATCAAGATGTTTATTAACCTATCTCTGTACATCTCCCATAAAAAATATTTAGGAATTAAATATAAAATTATTAAAAAGTGCTTCTCCAGAAAGGAGAAAAAGATGATTTATCTCATTTTTCTTTGAATCATGCCAGTTTATGTGTGTATTTCTGAATAGAACTGAAGTTTGGGGTGCCATTGTACTCTTTAACTGTTGATTTGCATTAGAAATCCTCCACCTAGTGCAATCTAAAGTGGCAATTTAATTATATTTTTATTCGTCAATCTCCCTCACTGGCTCACACTTGACGTTCCTGAAGCTATGAGTCTTTATTAAGGTTATAAAATGTTTCAACCTTCATAAAAAGCATAGTGACTTCCCATGAGGTTCAAAGCATTAATGATGAGATGAAATGCAAAATCATTATCTGAGAGCAGCATCTCTCTTACCACAGAAGTTATTCAAATCATCCAATTGAAAGGCAAACCTATACAAAAGCTAATAAAGAATTCTCCCTGGAGGTTGAAATATTGGACAAATTACTTTTCAGATGTTAACTGGGTGACAGCTAAATGATGCTGCTGGTTCACTATATTCCACCTCTGTAAGCTGGGTAATTGATGATCTTTGGGTTCAGAGGTCAAAAGTTGTTGGTGAGTTTGCAATGAGAAACTTCACTGTGGAAATGGACCAGTGGTAAGTATTTATTACTTACCATTGTCTTGGTACCAAAGGCTTTAATAAGTAAACCATGCTTCATTCAGGGTTAGTGTCACATTTGCATTCAACTGTTCATGAAAGCTTGTAACTGTGTCAGTGCAAAATTGAATGCTGACAACTTGAGAAAATGTCACTTACGTAAAAAACAGTTTATAAAGACAGGGTCTTACCTTCTTCCCTTCTAAAGCAAAGCAGTGTGCAGCAATGTATGTAATACCCATAGGCGATGGTAGTGACAAATAAGTGCCTCTTGCAAAACCAATCTTTTTATTTCATCTTAGATTTTAAGCCTGTATTAAAAAGAGGCTCAAGTATGTGAGAGCTGAAAAGTCCATCTTTATCAGTCTTTATCCTATCTTCATATATGTAAACTTACTCATTTTTTAATAATGGAAGAGAAAATTTCTTTATGATTACACCAAAATCCAAATGCTTTTGTGTCAATTAACATATTTATAATGAAATAGGTGTTCTTGGGCTTCTATTGCACAATATGATGATGTGATATGTACTGACAAGGAATGTTAAAGGGATCTAAAATCTTATCTATTTCATGAGTCCACAAAGGCCCACCAAGGTATAAATGTGGAAATGTAGGTCGATAATCATTTTCAATGTTTCATAACACTTGCTGGAAATTATATATTCACTGGTTGGTATAATGATCAACTTTAATCTACTTTTGACTGCTTTGATACCAACTCAGGGTACACCTAATTCTATTATCTGTGTTCTCCATGGTATTCAGAAGCACTGGTTGACAGTAAAGTAACTTATGGAAAGTACATAGAATCTGACTTTTCTATTCAGGCTAGAGAACTAACTTAACCCTTAATGACTATGTAGTTCTTGATACTGTTGAAGCATTTTCTCATACAAACTAGGCATTAAGGCATGATAAACACAACCGGTGCTCACTTCAGCAGCACATAGAAAAACAATCGAAACAATACAGAGAAGATTATCATGACCTCTGAACAAGGGTGGCACAGAAATTTGTGAAGCATTCCATATTTTTAAAAGAAAAGACTATTCCATCACACAGACTACTTTTGTACTAGAATTTGCTAACTTGTAATATGGAATTTTCATTTTGGATGATAAGCAGGATTTCCTTATAAATTGCTTGGACACTGGTCCCTTTTAGGAGATTTAAACTCTAGTAATTATGACAGCTACATTGAAAAATAATTGTTCTGCAATTGTTTACCTTCATTTAGTTTAAGATTCTTAATGTTTGTAAAACTAAATTGTTTTAGGGGATGAGGCAGAAGGGTGGGCGATTTCTTTTGTAAGTGTAAAATAAATGAATATGTATTGAATATTAAAAAACAAACAAGACAACAAAACCAAAAAACCAGCACTGGACTGAGAATCAGGAGACCTGGTTTCTGGTAATGACTCAGTCAATATCTATGACAATTTAAAAGAGTTGTTTTATTTACTTTAGTTTCTAATTTCTGGTCATACCAGATAATCACTAAGGCCTCTTCCAAGTTTGAACTTGGAAGCTACTTTCATAAAGAAGCTACATTCTTCATTGCTGAATGTGCTTTTTATTGGAGCATTTGAGTAATGCCTTCTAGCTACTCCCTGTAGGGAGTGTTTCAAATCTGGTTTCTAATGGAAGAGAAGCAAATATGGTAGCTGGAAAACTAGTAGTGCTTAAGTCCATGTCCCTCACTATTTCCTATAGAATAATAGAGAAAAACAAGACAATCAAAACTACACATGAAGGACACACTCAATGTACTTAGAGTATCACTTAATTTAAAAATAACTGGAACCAAAAAAGAAATAAGAAAAAAGCAGAAGAAGAAAAATCACAAAATGATCTCTTATGTTTCCATTATATCATAAGACTTTGAGGTCAAGCAAGAGCAGTCTAAGAAAAAGTGTAGAGAAGAAAGAAGAAAGCAGCTGGTGACAGGACTAAAGTTGAGCCAAAACACTGCCAGAAAGATTACATTCACTCTTAAGTCAGAAAATACTAACAATGTGCCTTGGTAGATCAGAGCATGCATGGCAAAGAAGGCATTTACAAGTATGTACTACTTGAAATGACAGCCCTGTAGAACTTATGGGTGGGAGGGGGAAGAAAGGACAAAAGTGACAGAGAAGCATCTTTGATGATTACGTGGAAAGAGAAAAAGCAAGAGGAAAAACACAGTTCCACCCTCAAGCAAACACATGTGCAAAAAAGACAAAAATTCACTAAAGAATCTAAACTTTGGAGCACTGACAGAATATGCCATTGTAAACATTAATCTTGTAAACCACACCAAATCCACAGAATGAACAGAAGAAACTGGATAAATCTAGTCAAAATTGCCATAACATAACAGAAAATATGATTTAGCACATCTTGACTGACAAAACTCTTTTTCAAAGTAGAAAAATAAGGCAGAAGAAAATTATAAATGCTAAAGTAGGTTACCACTTTGAATCAGAATAGAAACAAAACTCAAGAAGCAATAAAACGAGTTGATTGTACTCAGAAAAAAAAAATAGGAGAAATACAGAAATATTTCTCAACTGAAGACTGTTGAAGAAAGTCAGGAAAATAACTAACAAAATGAAAATGAAATAAGAAAAGAAGTAAAAAAGCCAAAGATGAAGTAATGGACATGGAAGGTAGACAAAACTAGAATAACATAGGTACAATCAGAGTCCCTGAAAAAGAAAACTAAACAATAGAACAGAATTAATATTTAAAAATATAACTGAACAAAACTTCCCAGAAATAAAAGAATGTAAAATCTACATATTGAAAAGGCCCACTAGGGACCTAGGAAAATTAACCCAGAATTATCATCTCCAAGGTGTATCCTACTAAAATTATTAGACTTAAAAAAATCCAACAGCCTATCAAAGCCTCCAGGCAAAAGATCAAATAATTTACAAGATCATTAGACTATTTAAAAACAACATACAAGGAAAGGCAACAATAGAGTAACTTTAGAATAATAAATCTCAATGAATGAAGGTATGAAAACAGATTTTTATTGCCAGCTAATGTGCTTGTCAAATACCAAGTCTTTAAAAAACCAATATTAAACATACACAATGTAAAACATTCTCTGCCCATGAGACCTCCATGAAGAATTTACTGGATTAGTTTCATTCAATCAATAGATAAATGGGAAAACCTCAACAAAGGACTGATGATGGGCATTTTAATGCATACAAATGTAGATCTAAGACAAAAACAGAGGCATGGAAAGGCAGCTGAGCACAGGTTGGAGTGCAGAGCAGACGGGACACAGGCAGTGCTGGCTGCAGGCTGCAAGCAGGGGGGCTGGCGGAGCACCTTGGGGCACAGTACGGGGCACCCGCGAGCCCAGGGCGAGGTGTCCAATGAACAGACAGTGCCCCTGGGAGCTTTGCCGACCAGCAGGACTACAGAATGGTACCCCTAAATGGAGAGAGATTACAGAGCTGATCAGAGAGGACGAGAAACAAAGAAGGCTTCTGAAGGAGGGGACGTGGGTTAGATCCCTCATCAGGGAACTAAGAACCCACGTGTCATGGGGCAACTAAGCCTGTGCACCACAACTACTGAGCTCATGCACCTCAACGAGGGAGCCCATGTGCCAGAAACTACAGTGCCCACACGCCCTGGAGCCCCTGTGACACAACCAGAGAGAGAAACCCCACATGCCACAACTAGAGAGAAGCCTGCATGCCCCAATGAACAGCCCATGCCACAACGAAAAATCTTACATGTCTGAACGAAGATCATGTATGCCACACTTGAGACCTGACACAGCCGAATATAAAATTTAACAATTTTTTTTTAAACAATTACTTATTTGGCACTAAGCACACACCTCTTTATTTTTAAATCTTTTAAAGGATATGTCTTATGTTCTTAACTAAGTTAAAAACACTAATAAAAGCAAAGACCTTGATATATATACATACACATATAAAAATAAATGCATATATATATTTACCTTCTACTTCTATCAAAGTGCACTAAACAGATTCACAAAAAGATAGACAAGATGAAAAGGCAGAGGACTATGTACCAGATGAAGGAAAAAGATAAAACCCCAGAAAAACAACTGAATGAAGTGGAGATAGGCAACCTTCCAGAAAAAGAATTCAGAATAATGATAGTGAAGATGATCAAGGACTTCAGAAAAAACAATGGTGGCAAAGATCGAAAAGATGGCAAGAAATGTTTAACAAAGACCTGGAAGAATTAAAGAACAAACAAACAGAGATGAACAATACAATAACTGAAAGGAAAACTATACTAGAAGGAATCAATAGCAAAATAACTGAGGCAGAGGAAAGGATAAGTGACCTGGAAGACAGAATGGTGGAATTCACTGCTGCAGAACAGAATAAAGAAAAATGAATGAAAAGAAATGAAGACAGCCTAAGAGACATATGGGACAACATTAAATGCAACAACGTTCGCATTATAGGGGCCCCAGAAGGAGAAGAGAGAGAGAGAAAAGACCAGAGAAAATATTTCTCTGTGTGCAACCTGTGGGCTGCAGCAAAAGCAGTTCTAAGAGGGAAGTTTATAGCTATACAAGCCTACCTCAAGAAACAAGAAAAATCTCAAATAAACAATCTAAGCTTACACCTAAAGGAACTAAAGAAAGGAGAACTAACAAAATGCAAATTTAGCCGAAGGAAAGAAACCATAAAGATCAGAGCAGAAATAAATGAAATAGAAACAAAGAAAACAATAGTAAAGATCAATAAAACTAAAAGCTGGTTCTTTGAGAAGGTAAACAAAATTGATAAACCATTAGCCAGACTCTGCAAGAAAAGGAGGGAGAGGACTCAAATCAAGAAAATTAGAAATGAAAAAGGAGAAATTACAACAGACACCACAGAAATACAACACATCCTAAGAGACTACTACAAGCAACTCTATGCCAATAATATGGACAACCTGGAAGAAATGGACAAATTCTTAAACAGGTATAACCTTCCAAGAGTGAACCAGGAAGAAATAGAAAATATGAACAGACCATTCAAAAGTAATGAAATTGAAACTGTGATTAAAAATCTTCCAACAAACTAAAGTCCAGGACCATATGGTTTCACAGGTGAATTCTTTCAAATCATTTAGAGAAGAGCTAGCACCCATCCTTCTCAAACTCTTCGAACAAATTGCAGAGGAAGGAACACTCTCAAACTCATAATATGAGGCCACCATTACCCTGATACCAAAACCAGACAAAGATACTACAAAAAAAGAAAATTACAGACCAATATCACTGATGAATATTGATGCAAAAATCCTCAACAAAATACTACCAAACAGAATCCAACAACACATTAAAAGGATCATACACCATGAGCAAGTGAGATTTATCCTAGGGATGCAAGGATTCTTCAATATATGCAAATCAATCAATGTGATACACCATATTAACAAACTGAACAATAAAAACCATATGATCATCTCAATAGATGCAGAAAAAGCTTTTGACAAAATTCAACACCCATTTATGATAAATACGCTCCAGAAAGTGGGCATAGGAGGAGCCTACCTCAACATAATAAAGGTCATATATGACAAACCCACAGCAAACATCATTCTCAATGGTGAAAAACTGAAAACATTTCTTCTAAAATCAGTAACAAGACAAGGATGTCCACTCTCACCACTATTATTCAACATAGTTATGGAAGTCCTAGCCACGGCAATCAGAGAAGGAAAATAAATAAAAGGAATACAAATTGGAAAAGAAGAATTAAAACTGTCACTGTTTGCAGATGACATGATACTATACATAGAGAATCCTAAAAATGCCAACAGAAAACTACTGGAGCTAATCAATGAATTTGGTAAAGTTGCAGGATACAAAATTAATGCACAGAAATCTCTTGCATTCCTATACAATAATAATGAAAAATCTGAAAAAGAAATTTATGAAACACTCCCAGTTACGATTGCCACAAAAACCATAAAATACCTAGGAATAAACCTACCTAGGGAGACAAAAGACCTGTATGCCGAAAAGTATAAGACATGGGTGAAAGAAATTAAAGATGATGCTAACAGATGGAGAGATATACCATGTTCTTGACTGGAAGAATCAATATTGTGAATATGACTATACTACCCAAAGCAATCTACAGATTCAATGCAATCCCTATCAAATTACCAAGGGCATTTTTTACGGAACTAGAACAAATCATCTTAAAATTTGTATGGAGACACAAAAGACCTCCAATAGCCAAAGCAATCTTGAGGGAAAAAAACGGAGCTGGGGGAATCAGACTCCCTGACTTCAGAATATACTACAAAGCTACAGTAATCAAGACAATATGGTACTGGCACAAGAACAGAAGCATAGGTCAATGGAACAAGATAGAAAGTTCAGTGATAAATCCATGTACCTATGGTCAACTAATCTATGACAAAGGAGGCAAGGATATACAATGGAGAAAAGACAGTATCTTCAATAAGTCGTGCTGTGAAAACTGGACAGCTACATGTAAAAGAATGAAATTAGAACACTCCCTAACACCATACACAAAAATAAACTCAAAATGGTTTCAAGACCTAAATATAAGACTGGACACTATAAAACTCTTAGAGGAAAACATAGGAATAACACTCTTTGACATAAATCACAGAAAGATCTTTTTTGATCCACCTCCTAGAGTAATGGAAATAAAAACAAAAATAAACAAATGGGACCTAATGAAACATCAAAGGAATGAAACTTCCTTTGCATGGCAAAGGAAACTATAAACAAGATGAAAAGATAACCCTCAGAATTGGAGAAAATATTTGCAAATGAATCAACAGACAAATGATTAATCTCCAAAATATATAAACAGCTCATGCAGCTCAGTATTAAAGAAACAAACAACCGAATCCAAAAATGGGCGGAAGACCTAAGTAGACATTTATCCAAAGAAGACATACAGATGGCCAGGAAGCACATGAAAAGCTGCTCAACATCACTAATTATTAGAGAAATGCAAATCAAAACTACAATGACGTATCACCTCACACCAGTTACAATGAGCATCATCAGAAAATCTACAAACAACAAATGCTGGAGAGGGTGTGGAGAAGGGGGAACCCTCCTGCATTGTTGGTGGGAATGTAAATTGATACAGCCACTATGGAGAACAGTATGGAGGTTCCTTAAAAATCTATAAATAGAATTACCATATGATCCAGCAATCCCACTACTGGGCATATACCCAGAGAAAACCATAATTCAAAAATACAGATGCACCCCAATGTTCATTGCAGCACTATATACAATAGCCAGGTCATGGAAGCAACCTAAATGCCCATCAACAGATGAATGGGTAAAGAAGTGTGGTACATATCTACGATGGAATATTACTCAGCCATAAAAAGGAACTAAATTAAGTCATTTGTTGAGACGTTGGTGGGTCTAGCGACTGTCATACAGAGTTAAGTAAGTCAGAAAGAAAAAACAAATATTGTATGTTAATTCATGTCTGTGGAACCAGAAAAATGGTACAGATGAACTGGTTTGCAGGGCAGAAATTGAGACACAGATGTAGAGAACAAATGTAGGGACACCAAGGGAGGATAGCCTTGGGGGTGTGGGGATGGTGGTGTGATGAACTGGGTGATTGGGATTGACATATATACACTGATGTGTATAAAATTGATAACTAATAAGAACCTGTTGTATAAAAACATAAATAAATTAAAATTCAAAAAAAAACACACCAATACTAAACTTTCTTTGGGTTATTTGTATGGAAATATGTTAATATAAATGTTCCAGACATTACATGAAATTCCTAAAAATCTTATATGTTCTGGTATAATGTTATGTCATAATTCTTGTTATTATTTTAAAATGTATATCTCAGAAATAACTAAATTTCCTTGTTTATTGCAAAAAAAAAACCAAAGACATGAATGCACAGATGTTACATTTTATGACAAAACAGAAAAAAAGCAACTAAATATGAGAGAAGAGAGGAAACATAAAGTAGAATAAACTCACCTATAAGTCAATAAGTAGGATGTAAAATATACCATCTAAAATTAACAAACCAAAGAGTAAAATATCAAATAAGAAAATGTAGGATAAATGGTATTATAAAAGATATAAATTCAACTGTAACCATTAGAATGAAAATATGATCCTTCCTAATTATTGTGTTTAATTAAAGAGCAAATAATGCACATTTTGTGAAGGAGTAAGCATAGCAAGTATAATCTACTACATGAAAATTTAAAAATATAATGACACAATTGGGACAACAGAATTGAGACATATTAGTCATATCAATAAATATGAATGAACTAAAATTGTTAAAAAATTTGATTTTCACTTTGGCTTAAAAAGCAATACCCAGCTATACGCTGTATTCAAGGGACATAATTAAAACAAAGTGATTCAACAAAGCAAGCAAATGATATAGACAAAAGTACCCCAGGCCCATAAAAACAGTAAGAACAGAAGAATGTGAACTTGATATCTATAAAGCACTATTAAATTTAAAAATTAATAAAAAATTGAGATTTTTAATACTCATATTTTAAAATATGTAATTTATGAGTATATATGAACAAATAATGTAGCAACCACCTTTACAAAGTAAAAACTGTAGAACATATATAGAAACACCGTAATAATAAGAGATTTTAAGACAGCAATCTCAGATCAAGACAGAACAAGTGGACAAACCAAAAATAATTAAGGAGCCAGAAAACCTAAGCAACATAATCAATAAAGTAGATCTTATCATCATATAACAAATTTTATACCATGATATTAGAAAATAGTCTTCCTTTCCAGTGCTATGGAACATTTACAAAGTTTTTCACATATTACTTCACAAGAAAAACATCAAGATGTCCTATAAAGCATAAATACTACAAACGATACTCTCTGATGACAGTGCAATATAACTAGAAATTATTAACAAATGAAGAAATTAAAAGCCCCTTCCACTTTCTATTAGACAAATCTTGGGTGAAACAGAGAAATAGAGATTGAAACCAGAGAAGTCAATCAAATAATAAAAATACTACATACAAGAAATCCTGGGATACACTTAAAGCAGTAGTCAGAGGAAAATTCATAGCAAACTCTTTCACTAGTAAAAATGAAAGAATGTAAACAAATTAAATACCCAGCTGAAGAAACTGAAAATAGAACAAGCAAAAGAAAGCTCAAAAAAGTAAATAATAAAGATAAAAGCAGAAGTTAACAAGGTATGTCTTAGAAAAATAGTAGATTTGAATGTGTGTGTGGGTGTGTGTATTTGTGTAAGTGTGCATGGCAGGATGGGTGTGGGATGGTTCAATGAGAATGGAGCAATATCTTCTTCAGATTTGAGGATATTCTGTGGAAAACACAGGTTTCACTAGGATAGAAAAAATGTGTTTGTGTGTTGGTGTATGTGTTCACATATATCTGAATTTTTGTCTGCAACTTACTGTTTTACAACTTGAAATGTGAACATATGTGGTTTTCATTATATGGATTGTGACTGCTTATACTGAAATGGCAAGTGGGACCTAACACTGTACAAAACCTAAGCAGAATTGTGCTGTTTATCTCTGTAACAGTGATAACATGATTAAGAGAATCTATAATGTGGATAGCCACAGTGCTGGTGGCAATAGGAAAAGAACAATAGGAATAGGAACATTACGCTTGAGCAAAACAGAGATATTATCAATGCTGGATTTCTCCAATTATATTTGTGTTTTACATTTATATTTTTATAGCTTTCTTCATGCCCAATATTAGTAAAATTATTTCAAGGAAGAAAAGACTTCAATATAGTTAGTCTGAAATACTTTCGCCTCCCACCCCCTTTTCTGTGAAGCACTCTCATGAAATTATTGTTAGGTGAGTCAACGCGGGTTGTGAAAGAATTCACAGAAGTGAGAAGAAAAGAAAGTTTTAATTCACTTTCCAAGGGAGGAAAGGGGCCAGACGCAGAAAATGGTGTCATCCCTGAAGGGTGGGGGTTTGAGTCTTTTATTGGGCTACAAAGGGCAAGGTGCAGGAAAGAGGTGGTGGGTTCTTATATGTTTTGGTCCACAGTTGTATTCGAGCTGGCTATGCTTCTATAGGATGTGGTTTTTCTGAGAATCTGTAACTTTTTGTCTTCAGTAATTTTCCAGTCCTTGGGTGTCTGAAAAAGACCCGATAGTGGCCCTTGACGGGCGTTACTCTATTTTCAACAATGTTACATGTGTTTACATTTATTATCAAAATTACTGCATCTTAACAGAGCAAACATTTTTATTAAATGAGCTGAAAAAAGGTAACTTATTATCTTAGAGAATATTTCTCAACATGATACTGAGAACAGTTGCTCTGAGGATTGAGATTCTATTTTACATATCAGGGCCCTGCATATTCCAGGCTTTCAGAATATCTACTGACTAAATATACCAAAAATGAACCATTGTTCACTTTTTAAAATTTCTATGAAGATACGGTTTTCCCTTCTTTAGACATATTACAGTTTGTCAATTCCTTTTGTGGTTTATATCTCCATAAAATTTCAACCTCCACAAAAAAAGGAATGTGCTAGTTCTATAGGACTAGGCTTAAAATATATTTTCTTAGTCAGAAAACCAGCATAACAATTTCATAAAGTTTTCTCATTTAAGGCTAATTAATACCGTGTCTTTGATGCTTACCATAAATTTCAGCCATGCTTCATTCTAATATTACTATTTGGTTCCTCAGAAGATGTGAAGGATGCCAATTTCCTGTACAATTTATCAGAAAATGTTCAATGTTGTTTACAGCAAACTTATAAAAATACAATTTACACAAGATTTATCACATTGCTTGCATTTTAGCATGTTTCTAGAACTAGCAACCAAGTTCCTTCTTGACTGCTTTTGACAAGAGTAAGTTTAATAATAAATATTAACTCTCCTTCCCATAAAAAGACATAGATATTATTTATTTAGGATGCATTTTTTGTAAAATTATTCAGAGATTTTCATACTCTACTGCAATGCCTATATAAGAATCATTCTTCCTTATTTAATTTGATTGTCTTTCCTCATAAATATCATTTAGTAGCTTTGTCACCTACCCTTTATATATATATATATATATATATATATATATATATATATATATATATACATATTATGTATATATATATATGTATATACATATATATGTGTGTGTATATATATATATATATACATGTCTTATTTGTTCTGAACTCTGATGAATATACCTGCTATTAGAGCTTTCCTATTTTTTCTTTCTATTTGGTTGGCTGGGGAAGTTTACGATATAGGATCAATTTCCTTCCTTCCTTCCTTCTTTCCTTCTTTCCTTTCTCTCAATATATACTGCCCTAAAGTTGTAATACTTTACCAACAGCAATCTGGATTTTCCCTTAGCGGGAGGAAGCCCAGGTTGTGGGTTGCAGTCCAGCCCAGGGACTACCACATTGATTCTTATAGGTCCCTGACTAAAATAAAGTGATCCTCCTCCTAGTGTGTGCAGCTCACTTGGGAATACTAAAGTGAGGACAAGCCTTTTTAGATTAAGCCAATTATCATCAAGTATAACCCTAAATTCTACCTAATCTGTGAACATGTCCTAATCCTTAAATTTGTTGGGGCTTGTGAGGGGGCTGCTCTATGTTCCTGAAGCTGTCTAGGTATGGTTCCATCACAAGATAGAACCTTTCTGGGCAGAAGAAAAGAGAGGCACAAACTCTCATTTGTTGAGCTTTCACTGTGTACCCACCACTGAGTTATTTGTTTTACTTTGTTATATTACTTAAAGTCATTCAGTTCACACCATAATCCTGTGAGGTAAACACTGTCATGAGAACACTTGAAATCACACATCCCCTAAGTGTCAGAGCTGCAGCTAACACCCACTCCCAAGATGGGGGTGATAGTTCATAGCTCCCACAGTTGCTCTGCTGGCCAAGGTGATAGAGATCCCACAGATCCATATCAGAACTGAGGATTGACCTTAAATTTAACCCTTTGTAGATATGTGAATTTTGTTCTTCTAAACACCTATTGGAGATGGTTAGGTGTCCACTAAAATCCATATTCTTCTTCTTCCAAAATTATAGAATTGGGCTAGGATTCAGCTCTCTAGGGAGCACATATCTCAGCCTTCTTTGGAACTAGGTATCACTATATAACTGAATTTGTGCCTGGCAGTCCAAATTTGGATGTCTTTCTGTATGCATTCTTTTCTGCCTTCCTACTGGCTGAGATGACCAGAGCATTGCCACTCAGGAAGTCATTTGTTGAAGATGGTGGAGCCACTGCTCCCCTATGTCTGTGAATTATGGTATGTGGGTAGCTGCCTACTGCCCCAAAACGCCCACCCTGGACTATTACATGAGTGAGAAACAAACCTTTTTATTTCTTAAGCAACTGAATTAATATTGGGTCTCCTTTGCAGCAGAACATCTGAGTCTATCCTAACCAGGGAACACTTTGTTTATATTGTTAGTTAATTTAATTAACATAGAGGGTTTTACTGTATGCAAATATAATGCCTTGTAAATGCATTTGTTCTATTGGTGAACTTATTCTGATGATTAAATTGGTATCTTTGTGCATGTCCAAAATTAACCATCAAGTCAATAAGTTGAAAAAAATTCCATCAAATTGGTTGGTGCTCAATGTGTAGAAAAATTTACTGCTAATTTTTTACTCATTTCCCTTTCTGCTCTGTTCTAAGAGTAGTATGTGAACTCAATGCTAGATTAGGTGTGTCCTCAGTGCATTCAAGCAAAAGTATTTTTATTCCTTTACTGCCCTCCACTGTACCTATGTCTTAAGTTTACCTCAAGCAAATTATATTCCAGAAACATTACAAAGAAAGAAGACAAATATTTCCAGCACTTGTTTGTTTAATTCATATTGCTGACTCAACTTCTGTGATGTCTTTAAAAATGGCAGACCTTATTTACTATACTGATCAGTTTGGTGATGTCTTGATGAAAACAGGATAGTGGGATATATGAATTCTTATAGGCATTTCTAGCTTCCTATGACTATGACATGTTTATTTTTATTCAATAATTATTAGAGAAAGCTGTCATTTCAAACTTACTACTTTTTCTTTCCTCACATACAGCTTAATCTAGTGTTTCAACAGTACACTTAAATTTGTTTTCATGATCTTGGAACAGGTGGGCAGAGACTGGGAAATGTCAAACTCTGTCAACCTGGCTAAATATAGATATGTAGTGATTTTCAATGTATTGGGAATTCAGCAGAATTCTCAGCTGAGTGGTATAAGTTATGACAACATCTACTGGATTCTACCACATTTTTAATCAAAACTAATTCCACTTAAGGAACAAAATACAAAATCTTTAACTTGCTCTCCAATGGGCATGATTTCGTCCATGCCTTCATAAGCTCATGCTGTGGTATTATATGTTTTCATCATTCTCTAGAGAAAGTAGCCTTTTATTGGAGAGTTTTGTGTTTTTTTTTTTTCTTTGAACTTTAAGTGTTCCCTTTACAGGAATACTCTTTTCCTCACTCTTCCTTTTGTTTCAGGTGGCATTTCTTCAAAAAGGCTTTTTCCAACCTTCAATTAAGGTGTCCTGTTATAAGTAAACACTTATGAGGTTTGTAATTTGCTTTGTGTCAGATTATTAGTTTAATAGTTGTCAATTCTATACAGTGAGTGACTATTGTTTTGCCTGCTCAGTATTCCTCTATATTTTCTGTGACTTCTCTGGAAACTTCTTCCCCACTCCATCTATGTTATCTCCCCTAGAAATACCTTTTCTCCTATATAATTGTAATCTCACCCCAGCAACAATTTCTAGTAGAGTAATGGGCACCTTTATCTAGCCACAGTTCTTCCCGAGGATTTTTCAAACCATAATTATCATAGTCAACATTTTCTCAAGTAGAATTCTGAGGCTCTTGATAGTCTTGTCACCACAATTTGGTGAAATCCTAGATGTCTACAATGGGAGAGAATGTTCCTGAAATGCATAAAGAATCAGAGATGAGAAAAAGATTGAGAGTACCAGGAGTGTTTGAGTGCCTGGTTCTAGTTGTTCCAGAAGCTAGGTTACAATACTGACCTTCTTAGAGACAGACTGGAGATGATTTTATGAGATATTCCAGTCAGTCTTATTTTTCCTTAAGTTAGATTGAGTTAAATCATTGTTACTGGCAATTAAAATTGTTGATTACTGGGGCTTCCCTGGTGGCGCAGTGGTTGAGAATCTGCCTGCCAATGCAGGGGACACGGGTTCAAACCCTGGTCTGGGAAGATCTCACATGCCACGGAGCAACTGGGCCCGTGAGCCACAACTACTGAGCCTGTGTGTCTGGAGCCTGTGCTCTGCAGCAAGAGAGGCCACGACAGTGAGAGGCCCGTGCTCCGCAATGAAGAGTGGCCCCCACTCGCCGCAACTAGAGAAAGCCCTCACACAGAAACGAAGACCCAACACAGCCAAAAATTAAAAAAATAAAAAAAAATAAAACAAATTGTTGACTACTAATATGCCCTGGGATATGTAAGCTTCACTAAGTTATCCTTTGTCTATCTGTACATGATGTCCAGTCCTCCACTTTTATTCAGAACAAACATCTTTTATAATTTTGTGAAGGAAGCTCTATCTGCTAAGAGTGTATTGAACTACAAAGGAACCTAAATACTAATAATCTCACTTTGACTTCTTCATTGCTTTCTAGACCTTGAATGTTTGTGTGAAGGTTTTTTTTTTTTCTTTTTTGACATCTGGAAAGTGTCCAGACTGTGGAACTTCATTTAAATACCTTGGTATAAAGTCAAACATTCTAGAATTTTTTTCTATTACTTCTCTTCCTTTCCATTCTCCCAAAAAGTAAACTCTTCTTTGAAAATACATTGAAAACATGTCTTCTTTATAGACATGTCTTTTGCTGATTCCTAGCATTTAAAACTTCCCAAGTTCTGTCATCTTAGGTATGAATGGGAAGGAACCCAGCTTCTTTTGTCACATTTTCCTGAGATTACCCTGCTAATAAAGGTTCCAGGGATCCAACTGGGCAATGTAAAAATATAAGCTTCCCCTCTCTCTCAAAATTCCTATACTGGGACCAGGTTATTGCCAACTCACCATATGCTTAGCATATTTCAGGGAGTAAAGTCAAGTTGGAACTCTGTTTCTCTTACTGTTTCACCATGATTGTTTGTACAACAGATGCAGGCAATCCATCAAATCCAGGAGAAACTGAGAGGAAATTGCTCTCATAATCATAGACACTGAAACACAATTAAATTCTCTCTTAAAAAAAAACTACTTAGGGACTTCCCTGGCGGTCCAGTGGTTAAGACTCCATGTTTCCAATACAGGGGGTGTGGGTTTATTCCCTGGTCTGGGAACTAAGATCCCACATGCTACGTGGTATGACCAAAAAAACCCAAAAAATAAACATGGACCATTATTTTGACCATCTGGGGGAAAAATGTATCATTAATATTAAAATATTTAAATAATCCATTTAGAAGTAGATTAAACAAAAACCTTATGGAAATAAAAGTTGTAGAATTAGATGTGAGAAATAGTAACATGTGACTAAACTTTTAAAGTTTACAAAATACATTTAAAGTATTCAGCAGCTCACAAGAGGCAACTTTTTAGAGATGAAGAAAATAAATTTAGTTTTGGGAAGTGATTGAATAAGTATTGCCAGATAAAGTACAAGTGTGATGTATCCAGTTATATTTGAATGTTGGAAAAGCAACAAATTTTAGTTAAATATATTTCAAACATTGCATGCTTATCTGAAATTCATATTTAGCTGGGTGTCCTACAATTTTATATTCTGAATCTGGGAATCCTAGATAAAACTAAGGTTACAAAGTTTATAATAGGCAAAGCAGGACATCCTTAAAAAAACAATGGAGTATATGATAGCTGACACGAACTTCAAAAAGATTCTAGCATACACTCAGATGAAATTATTGTCATTTTCAGGACATAAAAGACATAATTTCTGCACATCCCAGATTTCCAAGTGAAAGATAGTGTGAAATCGTCCCTGAATAGGCACTAATTCTGATGGGCCTTTTTGAAATATGTGGGGTATATTGACCCGGTAGGAATAAGAATTCATCAGGCAGATTTCTTCACTGGTTATCCACCACATGCATCAATTCCTGAGGATTAAGGCAGTATTTGAATGCAATGTGTGCTCTGGGATATTTATGAAGAACTAGTCCATCATTAAAAAAAAACTGATAAATGTGTTTCAAATCTCAGTTTGGACCCTGATTAAAAATAGATCCCAAAAGGGACATTTCATAGACAAAAGAGAAATAAGACCTTTTAGCCTCTTGTACTCTTTGGGAATAGTGTGGGAAGTAAGTCAATGAAGCTATGTTAGAAAACTTTGGGGGGCTCCTTGGTTCATTCTCTAGCACAGATATTTATAGGTCCTACTAAGTCCTATATATTTTTCACTAATAAAGTTTTCGTTAATAACAGTTTTCAGATGGCTAAAGCTGTATATGAGTACAAAGAAAACAGGTAAGCAGCCTATTGCTTGTATCAACAGAAATTTCATCAAAAATCTTAGTTCTTAATTCCAGAGTTAGCAATCATAGAGTAATTCTACAAAGAAAGATATGGCTTTTTTTTTCTAGAAGTGAAGTAACAAGAGTTCTGTTACTTGCTCTATAACTAATATCATGCTAGACAGAAATGGTCAGTGGTGGCTGTAACTGTAAGGTGCATATTATAGATTTGAGCTTAGCAAACAGTTTTCTCTTTTCAGTGAGTATATTCACAGAATACCAAAAATAAGGCCCCAGTAGGGGAATCAGGACCATTGAGAATGCTAGGGAATGGGATATTTTCCTTTAGGTGACAGAACTGAAAGCACCCAAGCAAGGAATCAGTTGAATGATACATAATAAACTAACATCACTTTATTGTGTTTTAGATGAAACTACCATTTTAGAGATTCAATTGTAAATTTGAGTATTCTGGAATAAAGTGACCTGCAAATAACATTCCTGGTGCATGTCTATAGTGTCATGAGAAATGTGGACACAAACCTCTACTGTGGATTGAATGATACCAGAGAGGATTCAGGAAGTCCCAATCTGTATGAGCTTAAACTAAGTAAGAGACAGAAAGAAGCTTAACATTTGACCACAAATGCAACACTGAAAAGCATTAAGTGTGGTTTTCCAGGGAAGTGCAAGAAATTATAAATTTTTGTAAAATATAGACTTACATGGTAAGGGTGATGCCATTTTTTTTTTTTTTGAATTTTTGAATTTTATTTTAATTCAGTTTTTAAACAGCAGGTTCTTATTAGTCATCAATTTTATACACATCAGCGTATACATGTCAATCCCAATCGCCCAGTTCAGCACACCACCATCCCCACCCTCCCATGGCCTTCCTCCCTTGGTGTCCATACGTTTGTTCTCTACATCTGTGTCTCAACTTCTGCCCTGCAAACCATTTCATCTCTACTATTTTTCTAAGTTCCACATACATGTATTACTATACGATATTTGTTTTTCTCTTTCTGACTTACTTCACTCTGTATGACAGACTCTAGGTCCATCCACGTCTCAACAAATATCCAATTTCGTTCCTTTTTATGGTTGAGTAATATTCCATTGTATATATGTACCACAACTTCTTTATCCATTCGTCTGTTGATGGGCATTTAGGTTGCTTCCATCACCAGCTATTGTAAAGAGTGCTGCAATGAACATTGGGGTGTGTGTGTCTTTTTGAATTATGGTTTTCTCTGGGTATATGCCCAGTAGTGGGATTGCTGGATCATATAGTAATTCTATTTTTAGTTTTCTGAGGAACCTCCATTCTGTTCTCCATGGTGGCTGTATCAATTTAGATTCCCAACAACAGTGCAAGAGGGTTCCCTTTTCTCCACACCGTCTCCAGCATTTGTTGTTTATATATTTTCTGATGATGCCCATTATAAATGGTGTGAGGTGATACCTCACTGTAGTTTTGATTTGCATTTCTCTAATAATTAGTGATGTTGAGCATCTTTTCATGTGCTTCTTGGCCATCTGTATGTCTTCTTTGGAGAAATATCTATTTAGGTCTTCTGCCCATTTTTTGATTGGGTTGTTTGTTTCTTTAATATTGAGCTGCATGAGCTGTGTATATATTTTGGAGATTAATCCTTTCTCTATTGATTCGTTTGCAAATGTTTTCTCCCATTCTGAAGGCTGTCTTTTCGTCTTGTTTATGGTTTCCTTTGCTGTGCAAAAGCTTTGAAGTTTCATTAGTTCCCAGTTGTTTATTTTTGTTTTTATTTCCATTACTCTAGGAGGTGGATCAAAAAAATATCTTGCTGTGATTTATGTCAAAGAGTGTTCTTCCTATGTTTTCCTCTAAGAGTTTTATAGTGTCTTGTCTTACATTTGGGTCTCGAATCCATTTTGAGTTTATTTTTGTGTATGGTGTTAAGGAGTGTTCTAATTTCATTCTTTTACATGTAGCTGTCCAGTGTTCCCAGCACCACTTATTGAAGAGACTGTCTCTTCTCCATTGAATATCATTGACTCCTTTGTCATAGTTTAGTTGACCAAAGTTGCGTGCATTTATCTCTGGGCTTTCTATATTGTTGCATTGATCTATGCTTCTGTTTTTGTGCCAGTACCATATTGTATTGATTACTGTAGCCTTGTAGTATAGTCTGAAGTCAGGTGGTTGATTCCTCCAGCTCCGTTTTTTTCCCTCAAGACTGCTTTGGTTATTCAGGATGTTTTGTGTCTCCATACAAATTTTAAGATTTTTTGTTCTAGTTCCATAAAAAATACCATTGCTAATTTGATAGGGATTGCACTTAATCTGTAGATTGCTTTGGGTAGTATAGTGATTTTCACAATATTGATTCTTCCATTCCAAGAACATGGTATATCTCTCCATCTGTTGGTGTCATCTTTAATTTCTTTCATCAGTGTCTTATACATTTCTGAATACAGGTCTTTTGTTTCCCTAAGTAGGTTTATTCCTAGTTATTTTATTCTTGTTGTTGCAATGGTAAATGGGAGTGTTTCCTTAATTTCTCTTTCAGACTTTTCATCATTAGTGTCTAGGAATGCAAGAGATTTCTGTGCATTAATTTTGTAATCTGCAACTTCAGCAAATCCATTGATTAGCTCTAGTAGCTTTCTGGTAGTATTTTTAGGATTCTCTATGTATAGTATCATGTCATCTGCAAACAGTGACAGTTTTACTTCTTTTCCAATTTGTATTATTTTATTTCTTTTTCTTCTCTGATTGCCATGGCTAGGACTTCCAAAACTATGTTGAATAATAGTGGTAAGAGTGGACATCCTTGTCTTGTTCCTGATCTTAGAGGAAATACTTTCTGTTTTTCACCATTGAGAATGATGTTTGCTGTGGGTGTGTCAAATATGGCCTTTATTATGTTTAGGTAGGTTCCCTCTATGCCCACTTTCTGGAGAGCTTTTACCATAATGGGTGTTGAATTTTGTCAAAAGCTTTTTCTGCATCTATTGAGATGATCATATGGTTTTTATTCTTCAATTTGTCAATATGGTGTATCACATTGTTTGATTTGTTGATATTGCAGAATCCTTGCATCCCTGGTATGAATCCCACTTGGTCATAGGGTATGATCCTTTTAATGTGTTGTTGTATTCTGTTTGGTAGTATTTTGTTGAGGATTTTTGCATCTATATTTGTCAGTGATATTGGTCTGTAATTTTCTTTTTTTGTAGTATCTTTGTCTGGTTTTGGTATCAGGATGGTGGTGGCCTCAAAGAATGAGTTTGGGAGTTCTCCTTCCTCCGCAATTTTTTGGAAGAGTTTGAGAAGGATGGGTGTTAGTTCTTCCCTAAATGTTTGATAGAATTCACCTGTGAAGCCATCTGGTTCTGGGCTTCTGTTTGTTGGAAGATTTTTAATCACAGTATCAATTACTTGTGAATGATCTGTTCATATTTTCTATTTCTTCCTGATTCAGTCTTGGAAGGTGATACCTTTCTAAGCCTGTGTCTTTTGGTTGGAGCATTTAATCCCTTCTTGTTTAATGTAATTACCTATATGTATGTTCCTATGACCATTTTCTTAATTGTTTTCGGTTTGTTTTTGTAGGTCCTTTTCTTCTCTTGTGTTTCCCACTTAGAGAAGATCCTTTAGCGTTTGTTGTAGAGCTGGTTTGGTGGTGCTGCATTCTCTTAACTTTTGCTTGTCTGTGAACCTTTTGATTTCTCCATCGAATCTGAATGAGATCCTTGCCAGATAGAGTAATCTTGGTTGTAGGTTCTTCCCTTTCATCACTTTAAGTATATTGTGCCACTCCCTTCTAGCTTATAGAGTTTCTGTTGAGAAATCAGCTGTTAACCTTATGGGAGTTCCCTTGTAGGTTATTTGTCACTTTTCCCTTGCTGCTTTCAATAATTTTTCTCTGTCTTTAATTTTTCCCAATTTGATTACTATGTGTCTCAGCGTGTTTCTCCTTGGGTTTATCCTGTATGGGACTCACTGTGCTTACTGGAATTGGGTGGCTATTTCCTTTCCCATGTTAGGGAAGTTTTCAACTATAATCTCTTCAAGTATTTTCTCTGGTCCTTTCTCTCTCTCTCCTCCTTCTGGGACCCCTATAATGCAAATGTTGTTGCATTTAATGTTGTCCCATATGTCTCTTAGGCTGTCTTCATTTCTTTTCATTCTTTTTTTCTTTTTTCTTTTCTGCAGCAGTGAATTCCACCATTCTGTCTTCCAGATCACTTATCCGTTCTTCTGCTTCAGTTATTCTGCTATTGATTCCTTCTAGTGTAGCTTTCATTTCATTTACTGTATTGTTCATTTCTGTTCGTTTGTTCTTTAATTCTTCTAGGTCTATGATAAACATTTCTTGCATCTTCTTGATCTTTGCTTCCATTCTTTTTCCAAGGTCCTGGATCATCTTCACTACCATTATTCTGAATTCTTTTTCTGGAAGGTTGCCTATCTCCATTTCTTTTAGTTGTTTTTCTGGGGTTTTATCTTCTTCCTTCATCTGTTACATAGCCCTGCCTTTCCATCTTGTCTATCTTTCTGTGAATGTGGCTTTTGTTCCACCGGCTGCAGGATTGTAGTTTTTGCTTCTGCTGTCTGCCCTCTGGTGGATGAGGCTGTTTAAGAGGCTTGTGAAAGTTTCCTGATGGGACGGGACTGGTGGTGGGTAGAGCTGACTGTTGCTCTGGTGGGCAGAGCTCAGTAAAAGTTTAATCCACTTGATTGCTGATTGGTGGGCTGGGTTCCCTCCCTGTTGGTTGTTTGGCCTGATGCAACCCAACACTGGAGCCTACGTGGGCTCTTTGGTGCAGCTAATGGCAGACTCTGGGAGGGTTACGCCAAGGATTACTTCCCAGAACTTCTGCTGCCAGTGTCCTTGTCCCCATGGTGAGCCACAGCCACCTCCCACCTCTGCAGGAAACCTTCCAACACTAGCAGGCAGGTCTGGTTCAGTCTCCCCTGGGGTCACTGCTCCTTTCCCTGGGTCTCCATGCGTTCACTACTTTGTGTGTGCCCTGCAAGAGTGGAGTCTCTGTTTCCCCCAGTCCTGTTGATGTCCTGCCATCAAATCCCACTAGCCTTCAAAGTCTGATTCTCTAAGAATTCCTCTTCCTGTTGCCGGAAGCCTGACGTGGACCTTAGAACCTTCACTCCAGTGGGTGGACTTCTGTGGTATAAGTGTTCTCTAGGCTGTGAGTCACCCACCCAGCAGTTATGGGATTTGATTTTACTGTGATTGTGTCCCTCCTGCAGTCTCATTGTCTTTGGATGTGGGGTATCTTTTTTGGTGAGTTCCAGTGTCTTCCTGTCGATGATTGTCCAGCAGCTAGCTTTGATTCTTATGTTCTCGCAAGAGGGATTGAGAGCACATCCTCCTACTCCACCATCTTTGTTCCTCTCTCTATCTCAACATTCTTATCTGGGAGAGGTGATGGTGGGACTCTCATTGATCCTTTGTAGAGAAGGATCCAGTTTACCAGAGAGAAAATTGAATGATACCATTTTATCTAAGGAAATTAATCCCTGTATATGATGGTAGAAGATCATATAAAACTACAGGTAGAAAGTCACACAGATTTAATTAAGGAGAGGCACAGACATCACTGTCAATTCCTTAGAAATAGCTCCACCCAAGCCCAAGCTCATGGATTCTTCACATGAGCACGTTTTCCATCTTTCTAGAACAGAGAAATCAATAAATCATGACCATTTTTGAAATCAGGATGCTGTTTATTCCCCATAAGTTATCTGTAATGCACTGTGGGAAAATGAATAACACATAAGTATCTCCTGCTTAAAATTCTTTCCTTTAGCATTTGAAATTATTTGCCATTTGAGATGTAAGTTCCTTAACATATCTGAGCAGAGATTTGTCCTTACAAAGCAGTTAGGTCTAATGAGATTTTACCATAGGTGGAAGTGTAGCAGAAGGGAGCAGATTGCCAATAAATTTTACCATATGGACACTGTCATTGTTTGCCCTTAATAATGAGGGAGCAATACCAGGTCCATTCAGAGAAGTGAGGTGTCTGACCTTCAGACAGAGGATTTAATGCATGGTAGAAAATAGGTAAATAGAGTCTGGGCATAGTGTGTGGTAGAGTAAAGTTCTTATAAAACAATTTTAATTGGTTCTTCAAATGTTTGACTCATTCCAATTACATAAACAAAATTCACTCTAGTCCTGAGGAGAAAAGGTTCACTAATTTTGGCAGACAATACAATATACTCTGCTTATATGGAGACTGATAGTGTTGTTGACTTGCCACCCTGGAGTCCAATTGGCAAATAGTTAGTCAGGGAGAACATGAACTCTGCAGAAAGGATTTTGAAGTCTTTCTTGCCATATCTCTTTATGAAACAGAGAAAGATGAGGAAGGAGAAAGAAACTGTCACTAAACTCTGATGCAGGGAAACATGTATACAAGGTTTAATCCAATGTATGATGGCTTCTCAGACTATAGCTCCTTTGAACATACTATTTATCTCCCAAACCATGAAGGACCAAAAGAACCAGAGATGCTGTCATCTAGAACAGAACTTTATTGGGAAGCATAAAATTGTCATCCCAAGGAGAAATTTGTTGGAAAATAAATTAGAACAAAGAAATAATATATCTATCCTCTGTTCAAATCTACCTATACAACTACTGCTCTACAAAGCAAGGAGAAGAAATCATTCATATAGCTAAGGACCTTGCATCTTTGTGTGTTTATGGTTCTGGGAACAATTTAAAAGATTGGCAATAAAGGTTTTTCAATGACATTTATATAGGTATTAAAATATTTATTGTCACCAGCTATGTCTGACTAATTTGTATGACATGTTCACCAGAAATCTACTTCTCTGAGAGGCTGAGAAGCCTCACTGGAGAGACTTTCTCTGAAGAGAAGAATCAAACAGAAAAGCTTGACCCATTAATGCAACCCTAGTAACTAGCAGGTGAATGTGCCTATTGGATTTGAACTGAGGCTTATAGTATAACTTAATAGGTAAGGGGAGAGGAGTGTGAGAAAACATTGAAAAAGCTGTTTTTAATAAGACCTAGATCAGATACTAGAGAATGAGGCGGTCCTCCAACAGTAAAACTCTAACATAACAACATCCCAGGAAAAGGGATAATGAAATTTTCTTGTTCTTGACCACAGACTATCAAACAGATTTGGCCCATTGGAGGCTCCAGTACATTCTCTCTCTGAGCCTCATTTCCATCTGTAAATTAGTAATGATAATATCAGTATATTATACTATAAAGTGTGGTATATAATATTAAGAGTGCAAAGAGTATTAGAGATTACCTATTCAATAAATGAAGAAGAAGAAAGGAAAGTGGGAAGGGAGAGATGGATGGAAGGAGGGAGCAAGGGAGCAGGAGAACTAATAACTAGAATGAAAAATTTTCTAAGATCACAAATATTACTTGTAATAAATTCATCAGTAGATTTCAGTTTTATTTACTCCCAGTCCAGTATTTTTCAAATATGTTAGCTAACTTATGCTACATCTACAATGAACTTAAAAATAATCTGTCCTGGGTAGTGATATATTGTATATATGCTAAGTAGTTCAAGCCTCAGTTTTAGGAGCCATTGTCCTCATTTATAATGCACATTGCAGGGATTTTTCATTATGAGGAAAAGTCTATATTCTAGAAGCAGCTACTACAAGGTATCTTGATCAGCACCTCCTATTACACACGTCAGACTGATGAGTGGGAGAATTGTTTTTATTGGTGAATTTAGCTATTCATCTACTATTGGTCGACTCCCTGGATGCAGAAGCTGGGATACGGGATGGCCAACTGTACAATATCATTTGACAAAAGGAACTTGAGTATCAGAGGATTTGGGTATCTGTGGGGGTCCTGGAACCAATACCCTGTGGAACAACTATAAAACTTTTAGTGGGGATTATTAAGCATTTTAGATGACTAAGAAGAGAGGGATTTGGAAGAAAGGATTGAGTTTTGCTGTTACTTATTTCAAAATTTGAAGGCCACATATACTATTGCATGTATGAAGAGCCCGCACTGAAAAAGTTATCTTTTTTCAGGAAATAAACAAGTTGAAGTTGGGAAATCTAAGGGAATTGACTTAAAAAACGAGATGTAATTAAATGAGGATATGGATTTGAGGAGATAACAGTAATGCTTTTTTGAAGCACTTTTGAGAAGCTTATTTTTGGGGAGGAATATCAACACCAGGGAAAGTGGTATTAAATAAATAATGCTGCCAAAAGAACATCAGGAGCTTAGATGCTCTATGAGCACAGATTCACAGAGCTGAATTAATGAGGGCATTTTGTATTAAACCATTTGACAACCTGGATGCTATTTGTCATTGAAATGTAACTTAATATACATTTTATATGCTATAAAACGTTCACCTTCAGATTTAGTATATTACAATATGAATATATATGTGTGTGTGGATATGTGTATTTTTCTCAGTCTAATTCTCTGTGGGGATGCATGCTGTCAGAAGGATGCACCCTTAGATGTTGAACAGGGAGGGTAGCACAATTAGAGGGCTCTTGCAAGTGGCCCCTGGTAACATGCTAAAGAATTCCTACTAATGTGGAAGGCTGCAGGGCTCCTTATGTGGAATATATACACCTTAACCAAGTCACTGTCCTCCACCTGTCCATCTATACACTGTTGTCAGATTCACCTTCCTTAATCTCAAGATTTATCATATTCCTCTCCAATTTATAACCTTTCAACAGTTACCTATTTCTCAAAGATGAAATCCAAATACCTTCACCTGGCAGTTCAGACATTGCTAGGTATAGCCTACAGAAGACCTTCTCTCGAAATAAACTTGGGGTTTCGATATTTGCTGTACGTACCTTAAACTTTCTTGACTGCACTTGTCTTAAGGCTTTTTAGTCTACTTGCTTTGCAAAATCTCATTCTGAAAAGAATCAAAGATCTTGTGCTTTTTGGGGGTGAAAAGATAGGTGTGCTCCCAGTTTCTCTATGCAGTTCTAGGGGAAAAGAAAGAAGGGAATTATAAAAATCTTCCTTTTCATAGGAAAAGACATCTTGCCCACAAACTCTGTTGAGGCATTCATAAGCAATTTACATAATCAGCATGAATTCCACGTGTTTCTGTGCTCAATTACATTAGATAAAATTTGCTCAGTATAAATTCAGTTGGCTTCTCCATTTCTTATTTACAGTTAAGGAAAAGTTTCTTTACCTTACATGGAAAGAGGATGTTCTAGGATCAAAACTTGTATCAATGTGCCAAGGAAGTGACACTGTAAATTGCTCCTTCTAAAATTATGGATTATTAAGGCTTGAGTCTTGCCATCAGAGTGAGAAACATCTAAAGAAAGAATTAAGAGAGAGAAATATCCAAGGAATGGAGGGGATTAGATTTGTGCAGGTCCGAATGAAAAAGAGCCTGGCTCAATGCATCTTGGGCTGTGCCAGCCATCCCATCTGTGGCCAGACTGAGTTAAGGTAGGATAAAATATCTGTACTATGAAATATGTGCCTGGTGATTTTTTTCCCCTTATTGTTCTAGTTAAAGATGAATGACAATCTCAGACTAAGAATGCAACATTTTTTCTCCCTGAGACGTGTTTAACTGGTGAACAGTACATTTATGAAGCTTTACATGGTAGGAGCAGCATGAGGGACAACTTAGAGTCTCAAAATGAGTTTGGGAAGCAGAAGTAGACAGAAATGATAGCAAACAGCTATCCCTATCCTTTACTTTCCAAACAAAAGGATTCAGATGGTCTGAACAGCACACCTGGCCAGAGGTGTGCTGAAGAACACACCCTGAATTATTTCTCTCTGTCTTTATTTACTATTTACAATTTATTTCCTAAAATCTTAGGTTGATTTCATGTCCTTCTTCTTCTACTCATCCCCTTCCATATGAGGCTTCGTAAACATCAAGCACTCAATATTCTTCAGATTGTGATGGTTGTGGTGGCAGAGAGAAGACTGTATTTGGAGGAGGAATACATGTCCACTCTCTTTGCAACCTATTTTTCAGGCACTTTGGTGTGTCATTCTTGGTGGTAAGATTTGGGAGGGCTCAAATTGGTGACAGGTATTATTTTTGCTTTTGAAAGATAAGAGGGGTGAGGCCTGAGAGAAAACAAAGAGGTAGCAGTTCATGGAGACTTGTAGGTTGTTTCTATGTGTTCAGTTCATTTTACCAGACTAGGAAAGAGGACAGGGACTTAAAGCAAAGACTGGTACAAGACTGAGTCTTCCTTTAATTACTGAAATCTCTTATAAGGATGAAAAATTATCCTTCCTATGCATTCCCATCAACAAAAAAGGTGGAGGAAAGAGTTGTTAATTTTGGGTATCAGAAGGTTCCAGAACAGGTGGCCGTGAACCAACATGGCAGAGTAAAGACGTGCTCTCACTCCCTATTGTGAGAATACCAGAATCACAACTACCTGCTGGACAATCGTCGACATGAAGACAATGGAATTCACCAAAAAATATACGTCACATCCAAAGACAAAGGAGAAGCCACAGTAAGATGGTAGGAGGGGCACAATCACAGTAAAATCAAATCCCATAACTGCTGGGTGGGTGACTCACAGCCTAGAGAACACTTATACCACAGAAGTCCACCCACTGGAGTGAAGGTTCTAAGGTCCACGTCAGGCTTCCGGCAACAGGAAGAGGAATTCTTAGAGAATCAGACTTTGAAGGCTAGTGGGATTTGATGGCAGGACATCAACAGGACTGGGGGAAACAGAGACTCCACTCTTGCAGGGCACACACAAAGTAGTGAACGCATGGAGACCCAGGGAAAGGAGCAGTGACCCCAGGGGAGACTGAACCAGACCTGCCTGCTAGTGTTGGAAGGTTTCCTGCAGAGGTGGGAGGTGGCTGTGGCTCACCATGGGGACAAGGACACTGGCAGCAGAAGTTCTGGGAAGTAATCCTTGGCGTAACCCTCCCAGAGTCTGCCATTAGCTGCACCAAAGAGCCCACGTAGGCTCCAGTGTTGGGTTGCATCAGGCCAAACAACCAACAGGGAGGGAACCCAGCCCACCAATCAGCAATCAAGTGGATTAAACTTTTACTGAGCTCTGCCCACCAGAGCAACAGTCAGCTCTACCCACCACCAGTCCCGTCCCATCAGGAAACTTTCACAAGCCTCTTAAACAGCCTCATCCACCAGAGGGCAGACAGCAGAAGCAAAAACTACAATCCTGCAGCCGGTGGAACAAAAGCCACATTCACAGAAAGATAGACAAGATGGAAAGGCAGGGCTATGTAACAGATGAAGGAAGAAGATAAAACCCCAGAAAAACAACTAAAAGAAATGGAGATAGGCAACCTTCCAGAAAAAGAATTCAGAATAATGGTAGTGAAGATGATCCAGGACCTTGGAAAAAGAATGGAAGCAAAGATCAAGAAGATGCAAGAAATGTTTATCAAAGACCTAGAAGAATTAAAGAACAAACGAACAGAAATGAACAATACAGTAAATGAAATGAAAGCTACACTAGAAGGAATCAATAGCAGAATAACTGAAGCAGAAGAACGGATAAGTGACCTGGAAGACAGAATGGTGGAATTCACTGCTGCAGAAAAGAAAAAAGAAAAAAAGAATGAAAAGAAATGAAGACAGCCTAAGAGACATATGGGACAACATTAAATGCAACAACATTTGCATTATAGGGGTCCCAGAAGGAGAAGAGAGAGAGAAAGGACCAGAGAAAATACTTGAAGAGATTATAGTTGAAAACTTCCCTAACATGGGAAAGGAAATAGCCACCCAATTCCAGTAAGCACAGTGAGTCCCATACAGGATAAACCCAAGGAGAAACACGCTGAGACACATAGTAATCAAATTGGGAAAAATTAAAGACAGAGAAAAATTATTGAAAGCAGCAAGGGAAAAGTGACAAATAACCTACAAGGGAACTCCCATAAGGTTAACAGCTGATTTCTCAACAGAAACTCTATAAGCTAGAAGGGAGTGGCACAATATACTTAAAGTGATGAAAGGGAAGAACCTACAACCAAGATTACTCTATCTGGCAAGGATCTCATTCAGATTCGATGGAGAAATCAAAAGGTTCACAGACAAGCAAAAGTTAAGAGAATGCAGCACCACCAAACCAGCTCTACAACAAACGCTAAAGGATCTTCTCTAAGTGGGAAACACAAGAGAAGAAAAGGACCTACAAAAACAAACCGAAAACAATTAAGAAAATGGTCATAGGAACATACATATAGGTAATTACATTAAACAAGAAGGGATTAAATGCTCCAACCAAAAGACACAGGCTTGCTGAATGCATACAAAAGCAAGACCCATATATATGCTGTCTACAAGAGACTCACTTCAGACCTAGAGACACATACAGACTGAAAGTGAGGGGATGGAAAAAGATATTCCATGCAAATGTAAATCAAAAGAAAGCTGGAGTAGCAATACTCATATCAGATAAAGTAGACTTTAAAATAAAGAATGTTACAAGAGACAAGGAAGGACACTACATAATGATCAAGGGATCAATCCAAGAAGAAGATATAACAATTATAAATATATATGCACCCAACATAGGAACACCACAATACATAAGGCAACTGCTAACAGCTATAAAAGAGGAAATCAACAATAACAAAATAATAGTGGGGGACATTAACACCTCACTTATACCAATGGACAGATCATCGAAAATGAAAATAAATAAATAAACAGAAGCATTAAATGACACAATAGACCAGATAGCTTTAATTGATATTTATAAGACACTGCTTCCAAAAACAGAAGATTACACTTCCTTTTCAAGTATGCACGGAACATTCTCCAGGGTAGATCACATCTTGAGTCACAAGTCAAGCCTCAGTAAATTTAAGAAAACTGAAATCATATCAAGCTTTCTTTCTGACCACAATGCTATTAGATTAGAAATGAATTACATGGGAAAAAACGTAAAAAAAAAAAAATGGAAGCTAAAAAATATGTTTCTGAATAACAAAGATATCACTGAAGAAGTAAAAGGGGAAATCAAAAAATATCTAGAGACAAATGACAATGAAAACACGATGATCCAAAACCCATGGGCTGCAGCAAAAGCAGTTCTAAGAGGGAAGTTTATAGCTATACAAGCCTACCTCTTGAAACAAGAAAAATCTTAAATAAACAATCTAACTTTACACCTAAAGGAACTAGAGAAAGAAGAACAAGCAAAATGTAAAGTTAGTAGAAGGAAAGAAATCATAAAAATCAGAGCAGAAATAAATGTAATAGAAACAAAGAAAACAATAAAAAAGATCAAGAAAACTAAAAGCTGTTTCTTGAGAAGTTAAACAAAATTGATAAATCATTAGCCAGACTCATCAAGAAAAAGAGGGAGAGGACTCAAATCAATAATATCAGAAATGAAAAAGGAGAAGTTACAACAGACACCACAGAAATACAAAGCATCCTAAGAGACTACTACAAGCAACTCTATGCCAATAAAATGGACAATCTGGAGGAGATGGACAAATTCTTAGAAAGGTATAACCTTTCAAGACTGAACCAGAAAGAAACAGAAAATATGAACAGACCAATCACAAGCAATTAAATTGAAACTGTGATTAAAAATCTTCCAACAAACAAAAGTCCAGGACCAGATTGTTTTACAGGTGAATTCTATCAAACATTTAGAGAAGAGCTAACACCGATCCTTCTCAAACTCTTCCAAAAAATTGCAGAAGAAGGAAAACTCTCAAACTCATTCTATGAGGCCACCATCATCCTGGTACCAAAACCAGAAAAAGATACTACAGAAAAAGAAAATTACAGACCAATATCACTGTTGCATATAGATGCAAAAATCCTCAACAAAATACTAGCAAACAGAATCCAACATATTAAAAGGATCATACACCATGACCAAGTGAGATTTATCCCAGGGATGCAAGGATTCTGCAATATACGCAAACATATCAATATGATACACCATATTAACAAACTGAAGAATAAAAAACATATGATCATCTCAATACATGCCGAAAAAGCTTTTGACAAAATTCACCTCCCATTTATGATAGAAACTCTCCATGAAAATGGGCATAGAGGGAACCTACCTAAACATAATAAAGGCCATATATGACAAACCCATAGCAAACATCATTCTCAGTTGTGAAAAACTGAAAGCATTTCCTCTAAGATCAGGAACAAGACAGGGATGTCTACCCTCACCACTATTATTCAACATAGTTTTGGAAGTCCTAGCCACGACAATCAGAGAAGAAAAAGAAATAAAAGGAATATAAATTGGAAAAGAAGAAGTAAAACTGTCACTGTTTGCAGATGACATGATACTATACATAGAGAATCCTAAAGATGCCACCAATAAACTACTAGAGCTAATCAACGAATTTGGTAAAGTAGCAGGATACAAAATTAAGGCACAGAAATCTCTTGCATTCCTATACACTAATGATGAGAAATCTGAAAGAGAAATTTATGAAACACTCCCATTTACCATTGCAAAAAAAAGAATAAAATACCCAGGAAGAAACCTACCTAGGGAGACAAAAGACCTGTATGCAGAAAAGTATAAGACACTGGTGAAAGAAATTAAAGATGATACCAACAGAGGGAGAGATATACCATGTTCTTGGATTGGAAGAATCAATATTGTGACAATGTCTATACTATGCTAAGGAATCTACAAATTCAATGCAATCCCTATCAAATTACCAATGGCAATTTTACAGAACTAGAACAAAAAATCTTAAAATTTGTATAGAAACAGAAAAGACCCCGAATAGCCAAAGCAGTCTTGAGGGATAAAAACGGAGCTGGAGGAATCAGACTCCTTGACTTCAGACTATACTATAAGGCTACAGTAATCAAGACAATATGGTACTGGCACAAAAGCAGAAAAATAGCTCAATGGAACAAGAGAGAAAGCCCAGAGATAAATCTACGCACCTCTGGTCAACTAATCTATGATAAAGAAGGCAAGGATATACAGTGGAGAAAAGACAGCCTCTTCAATAAGTGGTGCTGGGAAAACTGGACAGCTATATGTAAAAGAATGAAATTAGAACACTCCCTAATACCATACACAAAAATAAACTCAAAATGGATTAGAGACCTAAATGTAGGACCAGACACTATAAAACTCTTAGAGGAAAACATAGGAAGAAAACACTTCAACATAAATCACAGCTAGATCTTTTTTGATCCACCTCCTAGAGTAATGGAAATTAAAACAAAAATAAACAAATGGGAACTAATGAAACTTAAAAGCTTTTCACAGCAAAGGAAACCATAAACAAGGCGAAAAGACAACCCTCAGAATGGGAGAAAATATTTGCAAATGCGTCAACGAACAAAGGATTAATCACCAAAATATATAAACAGCTCATGCAGCCCAATATTAAAGAAAGAAACAACCCGATCCAGAAATGGGCAGAAGACCTAAGTAGACATTTCTCCAGAGAAGACATACAGATGGCCAAGAAGCACATGAAAAGCTGCTCAACATCAGTAGTTATTAGAGAAATGCAAATCAAAACTACAATGAGGTATCACCTCACACCAGTTACAATGAGCATCATCAGAAAATCTACAAACAACAAATGCTGGAGAGGGTGTGGAGAAAAGGGAGCCCTCCTGCACTGTTGGTGGGAATGTAAATTGATACAGCCACTATGGAGAACAGAATGCAGGTTCCTCAGAAAACTAAAAATAGAATTACCATATGACCCAGCAATCCCACTACTGAGCATATACCCGGAGAAAACCGTAATTCAAAAAGACACATGCACCCCAATGTTCATTGCAGCACTATATACAATAGCCAGGTCATGGAAGCAACCAAAATGACCATCGACAGACAAATGAATAAAGAAGTTGTGGTACATATATACAATCGAATATTACTCAGTCATAAAAAGGAACGAAAATGGGTCATTTGTTGAGACGTGGATGGATCTAGAGACTGTCGTACAGAGTGAAGTAAGTCAGAAAGAGAAAAACAAATAGCGTATATTAATGCATGTATGTGGAGCCTAGAAAAATGATACAGATGAACTGGTTTACAGGGCATAAATTGAGACACAGATGTAGAGAACAAACGTATGGACATCAAGAGGGGAAAGCCGTGGGTAGGTGGGGATGGTGGTGTGATGAATTGGGCCATTGGGATTGACATGTATATACTGATGTGTATAAAATTGATGACTAATAAGAACCTGTTGTATAAACAAGATAAATAAAATAAAATTCAAAAATTCACACACACACAAAAAAAAGAACCAGGGGTAGGACAGGAATAAAGACGCAGACGTCGAGAATGGACTTGAGGACACGGGGAGGGAAAAGGGTAAGCTGGGATGAAGTAAGAGATTGGTATGGACATATATACACCACCAAATGTAAAATAGATAGCTAGTGGGAAGCAGCCGCATAGCACAGGGAGATCAGCTTGGTGCTTTGTGTCCACCTAGAGCCATGAGATAGGGAGCGTGGGAGGGAGACGCAAGAGGGAGGGGATATATGGATATGTATGGCTGATTCACTTTGTTATAAACTAACACACCTTTGTAAAGCAATTATACTCCAATAAGGATGTTAAGAAAATAAAAAAAAAATTAAAATTACTTGTTGAAATATAAAAAAATGAAAGAAGAAGTTTCCAGAACAAAGAGTGGATTATGTTTTCTAGTGGATGAAGTTACTCTTCCTTCTTGTTTCTAGTCTATTACACTTACTCCAGAGAGAGGATAGTTTGTGTGTTCACTCTCTCTCTCTCTGTCTTTGTCTTTTTCTGTCAGAACAGGGGAGACAGGGGAGAATATATAATACACAATGACAAATAATGTGGTGTAATATTTTATAACAGTGGTTCTAAGACTTTGGAATTTCATGGGTCAGTAACATTTCCAAGGACTTACATAAGCATGCTGATACTCTTTTGCCAAGTAAAATATATAGTTATGTATAAATAAATGTAAGTAAACATATAATCTATCATCATAATTTGATAACATAAAGGACATTTTGACATAAAAAACATAAACATAATTAAATAATCTCAGAGTTTTAAAATATAATAAATTTGTGTTTAAAAGAATTCTTATTTTTCAAATTTCTTCTGGTCAGGTGAAGACTTCATTAATTGTGAAATACAAAGTCTGAAAGGGGAAACTTACTATTCAATGATGTTGAGCTACTAGTTTAAATCAAAGTCTACATTATAAAGTTTTTATTTTTTAATCTTTTAATATGGTTAATTGTATTAATTGATATTTAAATATTCAACCAAGCTTGCATTCCTTGGATAAACCTTAGTTGGTCAAAATGTACTTTTAAAATATATTGTATTCAAATTTCTAAATCTGTCTTTGTAATTTTCCCAGTGATTTCATAGATGTTGATCTGTAGTTTTCCTTTATAATAATGGTTTTGTCCAGTTTTGGCATCAACGTTTACTTTGCTGAATGGTAGTTACTAAAGAGATATGTCTACATCCTAATACCCAAAACCTGTGAATATTATATGGTAAAAGTATATCACCTTATGTGACCAAAAAGAGAAATAAGATTACATTAAAGATCTTGAGAGGCAGGGTTTATCCTAGATTATCTGGTTGGCTCTCAATCCATAAAACAGAGGTAAAGGGGTATTTGAGACAGAGAGTAGAGGAAAGACACAGGCACATAGGCAAAGAAAAGAGAAGGCAATATGTCCACAGAGGCAAAGATTGAAATGATGACAAGCCAAGAAACACCTCAAGACACAAGAAGCTGGAAGAAGCAAGAAAAGATTCTCCCATAGAGGCTTCAGAGTGTTTGTGGTCCTGCTGACACCTTGATTTCAGACTTCTAGACTCCAGAACCAGAAAAAAATAAATTTCTGTTACTTTAAGTCACCCAGTCTGTATTAATTTGTTGTAGCAACCTTAAGAAACTAACATACAAGGTAATAATGGCCTCACAGAATGAGTTTCTACAACAGTTTGTATGGAACTAGTATTATTTAATTTTCAGATGTTGTTAGAAAGTATCAGTAAAGCCATCTGGGCTTTTCGTTGTGGGAGGCTTTTGTTGTTTGTTTTTCCTACAAATTTATTTTCTTTAAGGGATGTAGGGGATAATCAAGTTATCTATTTCTTCATAAATAACCTTTAATAGTTTTTCAAGGAATTTATCTATTTCATTTATATTTTCAAACTTATTGGCATAGAGTTGTTCTGATGTCATTTATTATTTCTGATATTAGTTTAATATTTTTGTTTGATTTTTTCTTCATTTTTGGTTGTTTCAGGTGTGTAATGGCTTGGATTGTGTTCCCCTCCACATGCTCCCTCTAAAAAACACACATCATATTTGAAGTCCTAACCCTTAATACTTCAGAATGTGACATTATTATGGAAATAGGGTGATGCAGACAAACATGTGCAGAGGAAAAATTTTGATCTCAGATAATACCCAGAACCAAAGTTTCTCCCCTCTGCATGGAACCAAAGGACCAGGACAGGACCACAACCTGAATGACAGAACCCTTTGAGAAATGAATGGTCCATTGTCCAAGAAGATCTGGTGCTGAAGTCCCTTTACCACATCTTACTATTAACTGCCAGGTTCCAAAGCCCTCCAATGAAAACCTGCTCCACCAGTGCTTCTGCATACCAGCCCGCCCTCCCTTAACCCATGAAAGTTTGACCTGACCCCAGATGGGAGAGACATATTAAAAGTGTTGCCTCTTGTCTCCCTTCCCAGTAGATCTCTCAATAAAGCTTTTTCTTTTCTAAAAAGCCAGTGTCATAGTATTGGCTTCTGTGTGAGTTGGGCAGTGAGCCATTTCTTGGTAACAGTTTACAGGTTACCCTATGAAGGTACATTGAGTTTGATTTATCCATAGTTTGGAGATATAGTCAGCTCAACATGGAAGGATTCCATAGAGCAAGCACAGTGGGAATGTGAAGTCAGCTTTGTTTTACACTGAAACACTTTGTTCTATACACATCCTTACACCCAAATAACTTTATACACCTTTAGAAAATTTATTATCTGGACATTATCAATTTCCCTTGGGAATAAGTTTACTGTGAGTTTTTTGAGAGGAGGAGATATCACAATTGATGGCAAATGACTAGAGAGATTTTAATCTACTCTGTTTCTTATGTATCCTTTGGAGATGATTAGAGGGTAAAATGCTGGTGAGCAACTTTTTTATTTTTTCTGCACATCTTCAGGTTGAGTTTTAAAGAAACATAGAAGAAAGAAAAACATGGCTAGCTAGTGTATACTTTGGTTCATAAAGGTATTTCTACATACTACATATAATTGACTTAAATTATCTAATTTAGATTTAAAATAATAGGGTAAATATGTTATAATTATATGGTATTTGTTAGTAATGGAAGTTTATCTAGCCTGGGATGGCATTAAAGTCATGATTTAGGGTGCAGAGGGCTTTTGTATTAACAAATAAGAGTTCTCAGAACCTTACAGATAATGATTGATATTGCTGTGATTGGTACACAAGAGTTTTTTATAAGAATTCCTTTTTTTTTAAATAACATCTTCATTGCACTATAATTGCTTTACAGTGTTGTGTTAGTTTCTGCTGTAAAACAAAGTGAATCAGCTATATGTATACATTTATCACCATATCCCTTCCCTATTGAATCTCCCTCACACTCTCTCTATCCCACCAATGTATGTGGTCACAGGGCACCGAGCTGATCTCCCTGTGCTATGCAGCTGCTACCCACTAGCTGTCTATTTGACATTTGGTAGTGTATATATGTCAGTGAAACTCTCTCACTTCGTCCCAGCTTACCCTTCACCCTCCCCATGTCCTCAAGTCCATTCTCTATGTCTGCGTCTTTATTCCTGTCCTGCCCCTAGGTTCATCAGAACCATTTTTATTTTTTTAGATTCCATATATATGTGTTAGCATATAGTATATTTTTCCTCTTTCTGACTTATTTCACTCTGTATGACAGACTTTAGATCCATCCACCTCACTAAAAATAACTCAATTTCATTTCTTTTTATGGCTGAGTAATATTTCATTGTATATATGTGCCACATCTTCTTTATCCATTCATCTGTGGATGGACACTTAGGTTGTTTCCATGTCCTGACTATTGTAAATAGTGCTGCAATGAACATTGTGATACATGACTCTTTTTGAATTATGGTTTTCTCAGGGTATATGCCCAGTAGTGGGATTGCTGGGTCATATGATAGTTCTATTTTTAGGTTTTAAGGATCCTCCATACTGTTATCCTTAGTGCCTGTATCAATTTACATTCCCACCAACAGTGTAGGAGGGTTCCCTTTTCTCAACACCCTCTCCAGCATTTATTGTTTGCAGATTTTTTGATGATATGGCCATTCTGACTGGTGTGAGGTGGTATCTCATTGCAATTTTGGTTTGCATTTCTCTAATAATTAGCGATGTTGGGTTATCTTTTCATGTGCCTCTTGGCCATCTGTATGTCTTCTTTGGAGAAATGTCTCTTTAGGACTTCGGCCCATTTTTTCAGTGCATTGTTTATTTTTCAATATTGAGCTGCATGAGCTGTTTGTAAATTTTGGAGACTAATCCCTTGTTAGTCACATCACTTGCAAATGTTTTCTCCCATTCTGTGGGTTGTCTTTTCATTTTGTTTATGGTTTCCTTTGCTGTGCAAAAGTATTTTGAGTTTAATTAGGTCCCATTTGTTTATTTTGTTTTACTCTGGGTGATGGATCAAAAAAGATATTGCTGCCATTTATGTCAGCATGTGTTCTGCCTATGTTTTCCTCTAAGAGTTTTATAGTATCTTGTCTTACATTTAGGTCTTTATACACTTTGAATTTATTTTTGTGTATAGTGTTAAAGAAGGTTCTAATTTGTTTTCTTTACAAGTATCTCTCTAGTTTTTCCAGCACTATTTATTGAAGAAACTGTCTTTCCTCCATTGCATAGCATTGCCTCCTTTGTCATATTTTAATTGGACATAGGTACGTAGGTTTATCTCTGGGTTTTCTATACTGTTCCATTGATCTATATTTCTGTTTTTGTGTCTGTACCATACTGTTTTGATGACTGTAGTTTTGTAGTGTAGTCTGAAGTCAGGGAGCCTGATTACTCCAGCTCCGTTTTTTTTTCTCAAGATTGCTTTGGCTCTTTGGGGTCTTTAGTGTCTCCATACAAATTTTAAGATTTTTGTTCTAGTTCTGTGAAAAATGCCATTGGTAGTTTGATAGTGATTGCATTGAATCTGTAGATTGCCTTGGGTAATATAGTCATTTTGACAATATTAATTCTTCTAATCCCAGAAAATGTTATATCTTTCCATTTGTTTGTGTCATCTTTGATTACTTTCATCAGTGTCTTATTGTTTTTGGAGTACAGGTTTTTGTCTCCTTAGGTAGGTGTTGTCTTAGGTATTTTCTTTCTTTTTATGCAATGGTAAATAGGATTGCTTCTTTAATTTCTCTTTCTCATCTTTCCTTGTTAGTGTAGTGAGATGTAACAGATTTCTGTGTATTAGTTTAGTATTCTACAACTTTATCAACTTCACTGATGAGATCTAGTAGCATCTTTAAGATTTATTATGTATAGTATCATGTTATCTGCAAACAGTGACAGTTTTACTTCTTCTTTTCCAATTTGGATTCTTTTTAGTTCTTCTTCTTCTCTAATTGCCATGGCTAGGACTTCCAAAACTATGTTTAATAAAATGGCCATTCTTGTCGCATTCCTGATATTAGAGGAAATGTTTTCAGCTTTTCACTGTTGAGCATGATGTTAGTTATAGGTTTGTCATATACGGCCTATATTATGTTGAGGTATGTTCCCTCTATGCTCACTTTCTGTAGAGTTTTCATCATAAATGTGTGTTGAATTTTGTGAAATACTTTTTCTGCATCTATTGGGATGATCATATGCTTTTTATTCTTCAGTTTGTTTATGTGGTGTATCACACTGATTGATTTGCAGATATTGGAAAATCCTTGCATCCCTTTGGTAAATCCCACTTGATCATGGTTTATGATCCTTTTAATGTATTGTTGGATTCGGATTGCTAGTATTTTGTTTTGTTGCCAATTTTTATGTCTCTATTCATCAGTGATATTGACCTGTAATTTTCGTGGTTTTTTTTTTTTTTTTTTTTTTTTTGTATCTTTGTCTGATTTTGGTGTCAGGGTGATGGTGGCCTCATAGAATGAGTTTGGGAGTATTCCTTCCTCTGCAATTTTTTGGAATAGTTTCAGAAAGATAGATGTTAACTCTTCTGTAAATGTTTGATAGAATTTGCCTGTGAAGCCATCTGGTCTTGGGTTTCTGTTTGTTGGAAGAATTTTAATCACAGTTTCAATTTCAGTACCTGTAATTGGTTTGTTCATAATTTCTATTTCTTCTTGGTTCAGTCTTTGGAGATCGTGACTTTCTAAGAATTTGTTCATTTTTCTAGGCTCTCTATTTTTTTTGGCATATAGTTGCTTTTAGTAGTCTCTTAAGATCCTTGTATTTCTGTGGTGTCATTTGTAACTTCTCCATTTTTATTTCTAATTTTATTTATTTGAGCCTGCTCCCTTTTTTTCTTGATTAGTCTGGCTAAAGTTTTATCAATTTTGTTTATCTTTTCAAATAGGTTTTTAGTTTCATTGATCTTGTCTATTTTTTTATTCATTTCTATATCATTTATCTCTGCTCTAATCTTTATAATTTCCTTCCTTCTGATAACTTTGAGTTTTCTTTGTTCTTCTTTCTCTAGTTGGTTTAGGTGTAAAGTTAAGTTGTATATTTGTGATTTTTCTTGTTTCCTGAAGTCAGACTGTATTGCTATAATCTTCCATCTTAGAACTGCTTTTGCTGTGTCCCATAGGTATTGGATCATTGTGCTTTCATTATCATTTGTCTCTAGGTACTTTTTCATTTCATCTTTGATTTCTTCAGTGATCCATTGGTTGTTTAGCAGCATATTGTTTAGCCTCCACGTGTTTGTGTTTTTTACAGTGTTTTTTGTTTTTTTTGTTTTTGTTTTTGTTTTTGTTTTTTTTTTTTGTCTTGTGGTTGATTTCTAATCTCATAGCATTGTGGTTGGAAAAGATACTTGATATAACTTCAATTTTCTTAAATTTACTGAGGATCACTTTGTGGTCCCACATGTGATCAATCCTGGAGAATGTCCCATGTGCACTTGAGAAGAATATGTATTCTGCTGCTTTTGGATGTAAGCTCTATAAATATCAACTAAGTTCATCTGGTCTAATGTGTCATTTAAGTCCTCTGCTTCCTTATTGACTTTCTGTCTGGATGATCTGTCCATTGATGACAGTGGGGTGTTAAAGTCCCCCACTATTATTGTGTTACTGTCAATTTCTCCCTTTATGGCTGTTATTATTTGCCTTATAAACCAAGGTGCTCCTATGTTGGGTGCATATATATTTGAAATTGTTATATCTTCTTGGATTGATCATTTGATCATTATGTAGTGTTTTTCTTTGTCTCTTGTAACAGTCTTTATTTTAAAGTCTATTTTTTCTGGTATGAACATTGCTACTCCGGCTTTCTTTTGATTTCCATTTGTATGGAATATCTTTTTCCATCCCCTCACTTTCAGTCTGTATGTGTCCCTGGGTCTGCAATCGATCTCTTGTAGACAGAATATATACAGGCATTGTTTTTGTAACTATGCAGCCAGTCTATGTGTTTTGGTTGGAGCACTTAATCCATACATATTTAAGATAGCTATCAATATATATTTTGATTTGTTTTTGTAGGTCTTTTTTCTTCCCTTCCTCTTTTGTTCTCTTTTCTTGTGAATTGATGACTAACTTTAGTATTGTGTTTGTATTTCTTTGTCTGTGTGTGTGTGTGTGTGTGTGTGTGTGTGTGTGTGTGTGTGTGTTTATTGTAGATTTTTGGTTTGTGGTTACCATAAAGTTTTGATAAAGCAGTCTGTATAGGAATAAGGTTGTTTTTAGCTTCAGCAAAGCATTTTTAAAGGCAAGGTGAGGGTGGGTCGTGGTTAGTTGTTGCAAACTTCTTGGTGTAGGAATCCTTTGTTCTTTCAGTGGTCCACATAGGTCAGGTCATGATGTTCAGTAAACCTCCAAAAAGACAAATGTTATTGTTCTGCAACTTTTTTTCTCTGTATGAATGGACTTTTAAAGGTCAGAGCCTTGCAAATACGCTATCCTGTGTATTTCAGGCTGTAAGCAACATTCTTTCACAAAAGGTGCAAAGCCAGCATGACTAAGCACAGGCAACAGAGCACAAAGGTTAAAGTAAAAGGAACAAATCTAATATGGAGTCAGTTTTGTTCTTCTCTGTTGTTACACTAACACCAATCTCCCTGCTCCACACATATACATATTGCCTATGCCAAAATATTTTAAGACAAATCACAGACATCATAATGATCCATCCCTAAATATTTCAAGGTACTTTACTGAAAAATAAAAGTGTCTTTTCCATTGTTACAAAATGTGATCAAAACAAAATATGAATAAAAATTTCTCAACATCTCTCATAACCAATAAAAATTCCCTTCTGTCTAAAAATGTCCTTTGTATTTTCTTCCATCCCAATCATAATCCAACCCAAACCCTATATTACATCTGGTTGTTACACCCCTTAAGTTTCTTTCAGTTCAAGTTGTTTTTGCAATGTCATTCTACCTATTGACCTGTTCATTGTTAACTTGGGATTTGTGTGATTACTTCCTTGTTGATATCATTTCATTTTTTCCTTTATCCCTGTAACTCCTATAAATCAGAATTTAATTCTAAATATTCAACTAAAAACAAGTTACATTTTTCCAAAGAGACATCAGATGTGATTTTATATGTTGCATATTTATTTTCTCACTTTGAGAATCACTATGGACCAATAACTTTTCATGGACTCAATGTATTTCAATAGCCATTATGATCTTTTTGATGTTCACATTGTAACAATGTTAGTCATCAGAACTCCCTTCAAGCTGTCATGTTTGTTCTTTCTTTTTTCTTTCTTTTTTTAATGAAAATATATTAGGCCTACAGTACCATACTAGTTTCAGTTGTACATCATAGTAATTTGATATTTTTATAGATTACACTCCATACAAAGTTATTATAAAATGTTGACTGTATCTCCTGTGCTGCACATTGCATCCTTGTAATGTATTTATTTTATACCTAGTGATTTATATTTATTAATCCCCTTCACCTATTTTGCACTTTCCCACACCCTCTCCCCTCTTGCAACAATATGAATGGACCTGGAGGGTATTATACTTAGTGAAATAAGTCAGACAGAGAAAGACAAATACTGTGTGCCTTCACTTATATGTGGAATCTAAAAAAATGAAACAAACAAATATAACAAAATAGAAACAGACTCACTTTTGTTCTTAGATATTGTCATATTAATCTTTGCAAACTTTCCTCTTCTTACACAAAAGATTCCATGCTCCCCTTCTACTCTCCTTGCTCACATAAGGGAATTAGCCATTTTTACAAGAAACCCAGGATTCTGTCAGTTGAAAATCATATTAGAAAAGTCTGGATTCTTGTGGTATATATCAGGTTTGCATTATAGGGATGACCTGGGTCCTTGACAATTTTGTTGGATACATAAAGATATATATTTTTTAAATCATGAGTTTAAATTGCTATTTCTACATTAGCTCTAACATTACAGTGTGAGTATGGGTAGGGAGTGGGTAATTTTAAAATAGGGTTTTCAGGGATGGCCTCATGAATAAGTGATGTGAAGAAACTGTAGACAAGCTTAGCAAACGTCCAAGGTGGTCTAGTTAGAGGAAGGAGCAAGTACAAAAACGCTAAGGCAGGAGTTTGCTTAGTGTGAGGAACAGTGAAAAACTTGGTGTGAACTCAGTGAAACCAACGAAAGAGGGGTTAATGAGAAGATATGAGTCATCAGGGATGTAAAGCGCTGGGGAGGCAATGGCCAGATCATGTATGGTTTTGTAGGTATTTTAAAGACTTTGTATTTTATGCTGGATGAGATGAACAGGTATTTTAGGATTTTTTTTTTTTTTAACACAACCAAGGATTAAAATGATTAATTACACTGCGCTCTGGAAAAAGTAAAAAGAAATGGGAGCTTAAAAGCTTATTGGTGTTTTGGCAAGAAAATTCTCAGATCAATATTTCTGGAGGAATATTTGTTAATATGCATTAAAAGCCTCAAATGTTTTTTCTTTTAAAAAAAGCCTCAAATGTTTATAACCTTTTATTTTGTAAGTCTATTTGTAAGAATTTTTCTTAATAAAAAAATGGAACAATGTTCAGAATAATTTAAAATAGGGAAAATTAGATACAATAATCTATTAATAGGGAAATTATTAAAATTATGATTATGCAGCTTTTCAGAAGATGACATGGAGCTCCATTTTTCACTTGGTAATATATATACAAAAGAAAGAGAAATAAACTAAAGAGAGAAAAAAAGGAAGAAAATCAGAAAATCACAAGATGCTTCTTTAGGAAAAATCCTCTTAGTCTTAAGTTCATAATCAAATTTCTGGCAGGAACAATAAAAATTAAAAGACAGATGTAAGTAAAACAAAACTTAAAAAATAAGTTAGTTATAATAGAGTGTAAAACATCATAAAGTATATGACAATAAATTTGCTAAGAATAAATTAGAGGTAGAAATCCTTGGAAAATTCTAAAATGCTAAATTGACCCAAAAAAGAAACTGCAAATGAATAGATTAATAATTTTTAATGATAGTGAAATGCCCAATAAAAAAAAATAAAAGCTACTTCCTTTCCCCTACCCAAATTTAAAAGTGCTTGGTCTAGAGAGTCTTCTATCAAGCTTTTAAGAAATAGATATTTTCTCTCTTATACAATATTTTCCAGAAAAAAAAGGAATGATTGTTTAGTTATTTATGGGGCGTGTATAAATTTTATTCCCAATCAGATATAGATAGGACAAGAGAAGACAATTAAATATAAAAATTAGAAAGCAAATATTAAGTAATCAATTCCAACTGTTCTATACAAAAATATACATCCCTGTTAAATAGGATTTATCAGTCGCTAAGATGGTTAAAAATAAATTACCATACAAATTCCTAAACATGGCCTATAAAACTTTCATAATCTGGCCCCTGCTTACCTGTTTCAACTTAATTTGTGTCTCTCTTCATTGATGCTAGATTCTAGCCACCAAGTATCTTGTTCTACACAGAATCAAGCTCTTTCTTGATGTATAACCTTTGTATCTATATTTCTCTTCCTGAAATTCTTTTACAACAGCTTTCCTACTGACTAGATACTCTTTTCTTCATATCAGGCCAAATATTTAACCCTCAGATAGATCTTTCTTGACCACCCACACTGAGAGAAGCTCCTCTACCTTCCCTTCTAAGAATCTCTATGTCTTTTTAAAAATTACAATTACAGTATGTGTTTATTACCTTTAGGACATTTGTCATTATCTGAACTATCTTGCACATTTCATAAATGAATGGAGCATGAAAAAGTTACCTAGTACCTCAATTTCCTCACTTATTACTTGAGCTAATAATCATTGTCCTACTAACCTTAAAGGATCTTTATGATAAATAAGATATAGGAATGCACAAGTCTATTCTGACATATTTTTATTAGTATCATCGCTTTAATCGTCATCTTAGCTGTTAACATCATTAGGACCACAAAATTCATTTTTATCTTAGTTTCTGTCAGCATCATTTATATGAAGTAGGTCATATGGCAGCTGCATGCTGTAATCGTTTCTAAATCATCTCTTCAGGGATACAGATATACCATTCACTACTTGCCTGAAAACCAAGATTATTACTAACATATTTTCCCACCACTGAGTTGTGTCAAGGATGTTTATGTGTGTTTTGTTGCCTTGTAAACAGATGAACAAGATCCAAAAGGAAAACTGCAGTGGCTGTGCTGGGATGAAGGGCTAGCTTGCTTTTTAAAAGCTATCAGTAAGAAATATGGCTCAGCATGAGAGATGATTGTAAGTAGAAGGCATCTGAGACAAGAGCAATCTGTCCATGAATAAAGCAACTTCCCATGATCCAGAAATAAGAAGAAATGGGTATGAGGCACAGGAGACACATCAAAGCATTAATTTTTAAGAAAGTTGGAAAATTTTATCAAAAAAAAGGAATCCAAGGGTAGGATTGTTCTTAAACTTTTCTGTTTGGTTATGTTGCATGAGTTTCTCATGGATCAATTATTTATTTCTTAACTTAGGTAGCAATACTTGTGGAGTACTCAGAAGGTACCAAACCTTGTTTTGGGTGTGGTGGAGACCACAAGAAAAATCAACCACTGTTCACACCTGAAGTATGGAAGATTGCATAAACATTTTTCATATACTTTTGAGTACTTTGTAATTTACAAATTGGTTTTGTGTACATTATTTTGTTGACTCCTGGCACAAATTTTGGAAGTGTACAGGGCAATAAAACCAAGGCTATCTAGGCAAAGTGGCATCTCAAAAGTCACTTATCCAAAGTTAGTAGGTGGTGAAGCAGGTGGTAAAGCCTCAAGGCAAATCAGGCACTTACTTCCCAACTCAGTACCCTTTCCATTCCATCACACAAGTACTTGCTGTCTCAAAGGGCAACACAGAGAGTTATAACACAAATTGTTATCCAGAGGCTGACATCAAGTAGCTGGATAAATAAGAGGCTACCTAGAGGGTGTGGCATTTCAAGAAAGACCAGAGACATGAAACAGCTTCTGCCAAGTAGGAGTTCATGACCTTGCCAGTGCTTATGAGCTAGTCCACATCTGAACTAGTTACAAAGCAGGCAGCACAAGAAAGCAGTGTGAATACAGAGAAGGTAAGGTGATATCTGAGAATGTGCCAAATGACAGCAATAGTTAATAAGAAGGAACAATAGCAGGAGCCATAATCAGGAACCCTTCAGGCATTGCATCTTGAAGAACTGGATACCTGATCTGTCAGGTGATCAGCATTACAGAGTAAGCAGCAGCATCACAGGTTCTAAGGTAGACTGTTCTTCAGGTGAGCAGAGACTTCAGTGGAGTAGAAACTGAATTGAAGAATAACAATAGATATTTCTTTAAGTATCATTTGGTTTCTCCGAAATAAACAAGCTAAAAAGAATTAATCAAATAAAGCTTACAATGCTCCATTGTGAAGCCAGATTTAATTAGTGTGCCATATTGGCAATTCATTTCGACAGGGAGCTCAGGTTGGTTTTAAAGCAGTCAAGTGAGAACTGATAATGGAGGAGACCTCCTGCTATTTCTCATGTTTCCCTGAAGACACCACTATTAGATGGCTATTCAAATAGGGACTATTACTCAGGATTAATTTTTTTTTTTCTTCTAAACACAAAAGAAATAGATGCAAATTTTGGAAAATTTAGAAAAAAGCTGATGTTAAAATAATTCAAAATGTTAAATCCTGGATATAACCCACTAGTAAATTTTTAGAGTATTAAGTTTTAGTCTTTTATCTGTATACTGTGAAATATGTATGTGTATAAAATGGTTGTATGTATTTGTCATGTATAGTTATAATCACATATATATGTATAATTATATGGAACATATATATATATATTTTTTGATAGATATATAGAGATATAGATCACTCTTTATATGAAGTGTGATTATGCTATGTATAGAGTTTTGCATGACCTGTTTTTTACCACTAACAATTGTAAAAATTTAGAATTTTATATAGCCCTGAGTATTAGCCTCACCTCTTTCAAATGTCTTCTTCTAACAGAATTTATGCAAAGGAGAATTTGCCAGACAGTTATCCCTGAGTCCATTTGTTCTGCAGGTGCTCCTTTTTGAAAGTTTGCTGTCCTTCTAGTGCCAACATTCCCTTTCCAGAGGCTCAACGATTAATTCCAGTCAGTTCTCCCCGATCTTATTTGGCCAATACTCTACTGACCTCACCAAAGGGGTAATACAGAGAAGGGCACACTCTTCGATGGTCCCCATCTATAAAATTTCCTGGAAACTTTAGATGTACAACGTACTTTACTGAAGGATGAAGAACAACCAGAGGTGATTAATGTTCTGGGGATAGAGTGTAGGGTGGGAGATAACCTAGATACTGAATAGGAAATTCCCAGAATCTAAGGCAAAAGAGCAAATATTAAAACCTTCCTGGGTTCACCATTGCCTTTATTTGCTGCACTGTCTTGAGACGTGCTCTCCCTGACCCTGCCACCCCACAAAAGGACACAGTAACCTGAAGCATCATATTTCCTAAAGTCTGAGCTATTTATTTTCAGAGATATACACACAGAGGTGGGGTAATCAGTGGCTAGTTGGAGAGGGGCCAGTGTATGTTTCCCAGAAGACCAGTTCAGGCCGGGGACAGGGAGGCTTCAGATCTGGTCTGCTGTGTGATCTTTGACAGTGTCAGGAGAAGATAAGCCCTTTAATTTCTCATCATTTTCCAGTCTTCATGGTGGGAAACTATTGGATCTAATTCACTATATATAATACATTTTTGCATATGGACACACACACACATTATAAATAATAATTCTCACAAAGAGGACAACCTCCATTTCCTCTTACATATCCTCCTCCACTTCAGGACATGTCCAGGGCCTACTCATTTATAAGTAATGAAATCTCATAATTGTACTCTTGAAGCAATAGGCTATCTACTGAAATTGCAGTTTTTATTTACCTCCAGATAGAAAAATTTCTTAAGCTTGATATGTTTCTTCTCTGAGTATCAGCACTTACGTAACTACTCACCAATTATTGACTATTTATGTTTTCATCTCTCTTGTTTACAAACATATCAACCTTTAAGGCTTCCTTCATTTCACACAAGCTTCACAAAGAAACAAACATGTTCAGAGTCCATAATAAGCTAAATGGCAAATACAACGAACTAACTTTCAAAAAAATCTGAGTTTGGATCTTTACTATTTAATTAACTACCTAAGAAATGTTGGACAAATTACTTAGATTTTGTGTGCTTCCATTCAGTCCCTTTCTTTACAAAATTGTAGAGATGAGTAAAGAAGTCTTTAGGATCCCTTCAAATTCTAGCTTATTCCTCCAAAAAATTATTTCAATCAGTAATTCTTGACCCTGAGCCAAGTTACCTCTAAATACCTTGAAGTGTCAATGATATCAATCAAATAACTATTGCCCATAAAACTAATTATCTTTGATTTTAAGACGAATTGCATCTGTCAATCAGAGTTATTTAGGAAGAATAACTACTGTAAAAATAAATAAGGGGAGACAATTGCAAAAAAGTTAGTAATCAGTGATTATCTTGCTCACCTGCAGGCTTCCTCCATGCTTTCCACCACTTAACATTCACTGTTGTGAGCAGGGCACTTTCTTAAGCACTAAGAATCCAGCAGTAAACAAAAAAACAAAATAAGGTTCCTCCCCGGAGTCCTTAAATTCTACATCTAAAGAACCATCATTAAGAAGCTTACCAATGACACATGGACATATATACACTACTAAATGTAAAATAACTAGTGGGAAGCAGGCGCATAGCACAGGGAGATCAGTTCAGTGCTTTGTGACCACCTAGAGGGGTGGGATAGGGAGGGTAGGAGGGAGGCTCAAGAAGGAGGGGATATGGGGATATATGTATACATATAGCTGATTCACTGTGTGATACAGCAGAAACTAACACACCATTGTAAAGCAATTATACTTCTATAAAGATGTTAAAAAAATAAAGAAAATAAAAAAATAAAAGAAATAAAGTTAAATAAGAATCTTAAAAAAAAAAAAAAAAGAAGAAGCTTGCCAATGACAAACTGGGAAAGGTGTATATGCATGTGGAGAGGTATGAAGGCTTGGTTCTTATGTGGAGTTTGAGAAGGATAGGGCCAAGAAAAGAGGAAGGAGATTTTTTCTATTAAAATAAAACAAAACAAAAACCTCTCCATGCTAAATCTCAATAACTCTTGTATTTTTGCCCCGTTTGGGGCAAGTACCTGACCTGAGTGATCTCACCTCTTCAGAAACCTCTAAGCTACTGCTTTTTTTTTTTCTTTTGCCTGTATTCTGAAATGCGGACCAATAAATTTTGGTTTCCTATCTTATTTCTTCCTCAGAAGCTTTCTGAATAGTTCTCAGATTTCATTCTGAGAGAGAAAATGACAATGGCCCTCCAATGTGCTAATAATATTTGACTCCCAATCTACTCCTCCCCCACCTTCCTATCTTTGACTGAGCAAAGATTCATAAATTATTGTATTCATGTTGAGATCCTGACTATAGATGTATGCTCCCAATCAGTGTTGGTATGCTATCATTTCCATTGGAAATTGAACTGTTTCCAGACTAGAGTTGATAAAGATGAGATGGGAAATCAATGATTTAAAAGCACATGAAATGGCAAGACGATGAAATGGAAATAGACACAGATCCAGATTCTACTATCAAGTTGACTACCAGTACTGCTGGCTGGTTATAACATGTCACATTTTGGACTTTAGTATCTTCAGTCATGGAATGACACAGCTGGATTAGAATATTTCTAGTGTCTAAATAGATCTTGCTGGTGTGGTTTAAGCAGTTTTGAGAGCAGAAAGTCCCTGAACTTTTCCAGGACCACAATTCTATAATTCTTACTTCTCCTGGGATGTTTTTATTCTAGGACAAGAAGCCTAAGATGTGACATAAGTATTTTTTTAAGGACAGGAAGTGCTTATAAAGTACATTTAGGATTTTTTTTCTACAAGCCTCTGAACAAGGAAAACATGGCCTAAAATTTAGGTACAGGAATGTCTTGATTCTCAGAGAAAAGAAAGTGAATGTTCAGAGAGCTAGCTAAGATAATTGATAATCAACACTCTTGGATAGTTATTATTAATCTAATTTGAATGTAGGGAGGTTATGGTGGTTTTAAAAATATATCTACATACTATTTGATATTCTTACATTCAAGAACAGAATATGACAGATTTTATGGTTTGTACCCTCTGAAAATAAGTAGTAGAATGATCGAGTCTTCTCTCTCTTTCCGCCTCTGATCACTTGTTCAGAGGGAAACCAGGTACTATGTTGAAAGCTGCTCTATGGAGAGACCTAAGTGATGAGGCACAGAGAATGCCTCTAGTCAGCAGCCAGTGAGGAACTAAGGCCCTCAGTACAACACCCTGCTAAGAACAGAGGCCTACCGAAAGTCACTTGATTGAGATTGGAAGTGTATTGTTCTTCAGTCAAGCCTTCCGATGAGAATACAGCACTAGCTGTATTCTAGTCTAGTCTAGCATGGCAACTAATGAGACACCTTGAGTACAAATCACCTCTGTAAGTAATCCTGGATTCCTGACACACAGAAAATGGGAAATAAAAATTTTTGTTGGTCTGAGGTACTGAGTTTGGAAGAAATTTGTTATACAGTAATAGGTAATTAATACAGAGATGCACCATAGCTCTTCTCAAAGATGCTTTCCCTTTCCTTGGAATTTCATTTGTTAAAAAGTAAAATATATACCTTTAAGACTGATCTCCAAAGTTCACTTCAATTTATTTTTCCAAGCTTGTCACCATACACTTCTATATATACCCTGAGCTGCCGTCTAAATAAAACTAGACTTTTTGCTGGAATTATGCTTTCAGGATGCCAAGTCTTTGTATGTGGTTTTCCCAGGATGAAAAAAAGTTCTTATCACCAAACTATCCAGAGTTCAAAGCACATCTCATTTGCAGTATAACCTAGAGTTTAAATACATTGCCTCTGAGTCAAATGGAACCAAGTTTGAGCTCTAGTTCTGCTCATTGAAAACTGTATGATCTTGGACAAGTAACATTCTTACATCTAAATGTGAATATTTACCTACCTCAATTGATGTACAGATTAATAAGGTAGCACTTGTAAAACACTTAGTGCTTGCCATGTGAGCATTTAATAACTGTTCCTTATCATTGTTACTGTCATTCTATTCCTTATTATCCATGGAGATCTTCTTATGTTCACCTAATTCAGATACAATCTCTTCCTTTCGAAATCTGATTGTACTTTCTGCTCTTATCCAAGAGACTTGTATTTTTTAAATTATAATTATTTCTACCTCTTAATAATTGTCTGTAAGGAGAGTATCTTATTTCTCTACTCTTTGAAGTGCCTTATACATACAAGTGACTCCATGTGTGTTTGCTGAATTAAGTTGGACCTTGAATTTTTAAATAATTTTTTTAAATGACATTGGCCCCTAAATTTTTTTCAAATCTCTCTTGAAACAGACAACTCCAGGTAGGTGGGTATTTTCCATATTCTTAATATCTCTATTAAAATATCTCTCGGTAACTACCAAGAGAAATGAATACCTGGGTTGAGCTTAGACTCTTGTACCGCCTAGCTAATGACAGGTCAAGTCACTCAACTTCTGGAATTTAGTTTATTCAACTTTTAATTTAAATGAATATGTTTAAATTTTCTTTCAGTTCTGACTTCTGAAAGTCATACTTTCCTTATATATACTCCATCTTCTTCTGAGGCTTAATCTGCAGGTGGATAAAGAGATTAGATTTTTGGTGCTCCAGTCTTTTTGTCCCTTTCTGTTCTGTATTATAAGAAATTATTTCTTTACTGGCCAAATAAACTTAACTTTTTTAAATGCTCCATTTGTTCTTCTTCCCTTGATTTCACAACATGAGCAGTCTGACATGTGAATTTAATGACACAGATAAAATCCCAGTGTATTCACACAAAAACTGTTTGTATGTGTGTTCTATTTCCTGAGAAGACTGAAAGCTTATATGCTGGTACAAGAAACAAAGGGGAAAATGACTATTTGAAAGGTAGTAAAAGTTTATTTTATGTCCTAGTCTCATGTATACCACTAGCTGTGACTACCCTAAAATCTTTATATATATATATATATTTTTTTTTTTTGCAGATAATAAAAGGCAAAGAAAAAAAATGTTTTTGTTCCTAGCAAATTGTGTTGTTTATTAGCCACATAGGTATATTGATAGAATATATTAAAATCATAAATTTTTTAAGAGCTGAGAGAGAGCTTCGGGATTATTTTATATAGTGATTCCTAATCTAGGGTTCCTGAAGAGCTATTTTCAAATATTTTCAAAGCTTAACATAAATTATATATTGACTTATAATATAAATATACAAAGAAGTTTGCAGAAAATTCAGAGAAGAGGAGTAGGAATAATAACGTGTTTGGGCTGGTATTTTATTTTTGATCCTGTCCTTTTATAAATAGGGAAATTAAACTAAAATGTTATAATTATTTTGTCAGGGTGAATGAGAATGCTGTTATCAGGACTCATAAGCCACTTGTTGACTCCCATTCAGAATTTTTTCCACCCAATCTTTTGACAAAAAACCGTCCTGAATTTGAACTAATTCTTTGTGGTCCCGCTAGTCAGAGACTTATGCCTCCATCTGTGGGTTCAGGAGTACCCAGGTAAAATCCTTTATTTAATACTTCGGTTGCATACTTCACTCAAAGCTAATAACAGTCCATGAAGTTTCAGGAAGTAAGGCATATAATTTAAGTAACTTCACTGAGATCATTTAGCTTCTGAATGTCTAGTCCAGGAATACTGCTGAGGCCTTCTGATTTTAAAGCTGATGTATTCTCAGTTCAAAGTGCAAACAACTTGGGTATGCAAAAATCATTTTTTTCCTTATATAAACAGGGTAAAAATTGTCAAAATTATAAAATGTATAGAAAAAGATTGATAGATAAATTTGAATATATACATATAAATTAAAATATTTGTTTAGCTGTGTATGAGTTTTTAAAACTATCCTGCTTTAACCAACTTTTTTACATAACTTACCAACTATCACAGGAGATGAGATGTACTCTATTATAAATAAAAAGAACTGTTGAAAGCTTGTCCATTTATCTTAGAACTAACTTAAAGAGTTGTAGTTAAAATGTTGTTCTGTTATGATATGTTGTGTCATAGTATTAACATGCTCATTCTCTTAGAATTTTTCCTTCTCTGTTACTTACTTAAATTACCACCAAATCATAGAAACAAAGATTCTAGCTAATCTCTAGAGAAGAGTAGAAATTTTTGTGTCTAGCAGTCTATAGACCAAATTCAGGGTGTTGATGAACTCCATGAAATTGTATATGTATATGTATAAGTCTCTGTAACTGTAGGTAAAGCTGTAGGTGTAGTTGTATGGGTACATATAGATGTAAGTGTACATGTTAAGTGTGAGTACATATACATGGACTAGTAGGAAATTTTTTGTGTACATTTTTCTTGAGACTCCATAGTTTCACCAGGCTCAAAAATAATACAGAACACAAAAAAGATTTAAGAAAAACACTTGCTTTATAAAAAGTTTAACATTTTCATTCCACAATGACTACATCAGAACACAGGCAGATCCTGATTTACTTAATTCTTAGGATTTCTAATTATTCTCCCTGATCATTTTGTACATCTAACATATACTTCAGGCTATAGTGTTAGGTACATTTTTATTAGATTCAGAGCTTTGTGCAAAAAATGAATATTTTTCTTGCAAGCCTGCTCTTCTCTTTTTTACTTCCTGTCCTGCTCTTGATCCCTCTAAACACTTTATTACCATTTCTCACTTTGCTTTCCCCTCCCACCAAACTTGTTTATTAGGGATTATTATTCATAAGAATTAGAATCTCCAAACCAGCCTTTTCAAAGTCTTTATCCTGATTGCAGCTTTCTTTTATAGTAATAATTTCTTCTCTGCATTCCTGTCCATTTCTTCTCCACCTGAAGTTGGCATCTTATTTCAACATTCACATAATATTCCTAAAAATTTACATGAATTTAAGGAACACAATGCCAAATTCTCCTTAATGAAAGACCTTTATTAGTTTTTAACCCCATTTGATCCTAACAATAGAGAGGTTGGTAGGGTTTACTATTCCTATTTCTAAAATGGAGAAATTAAAGCCCAGAAGAATATAAAATGTTTTCATAATCACAAATTAAGTTACCAATATACCTGAGACTATATCCTGCATCTCTTAACTAGTAATCTAAGGCTAACTGGAGACTTTTTTTTTTTTTTTTTCATGTGATTATTGGCCATTCATATATCTTCTCTATTTTTTTTTTTAATTTTTGAATTTTATTTAATTTTTTTTATAGAGCAGGTTCTTATTAGTCATCAATTTTATACACATTAGTGTATACATGTCAATCCCAATCGCCCAATTCATCACACCCCCACCCTTACCTCCCCGTGGCTTTCCCCCCTTGGTGTCCATACATTTGTTCTCTACGTCTGTGTCTCAATTTCTGCCCTGCAAACCGGTTCATCTGTACCATTTTTCTAGGTTCCACATATATGTGTTAATATACGATATTTGTTTTTCTCTTTCTGACTTCCTTCACTCTGTATGACAGTCACTAGATCCATCCACGTCTCAACAAATGACCCAATTTCGTTCCTTTTTATGGCTGAGTAATATTCCATTGTATATATGTACCACATCTTCTTTATCCATTCGTCTGTTGATGGGCATTTAGGTTGCTTCCATGACCTGGCTATTGTAAACAGTGCTGCAATGAACATTGGGGTGCATGTGTCTTTTTGAATTATGGTTTTCTCTGGGTATATGCCCAGTAGTGGGATTGCTAGATCATATGGTAATTCTATTTTTAGTTTTTTAAGGAACCTCCATACTGTTCTCCATAGTGGCTGTATCAATTTACATTCCCACCAACAGTGCAGGAGGGTTCCCTTTTCTCCACACCCTCTCCAGCATTTGTTGTTTGTAGATTTTCTGATGATGCCCATTCTAACTGGTGTGAGGTGATACCTCATTGTAGTTTTGATTTGCATTTCTCTAATAATTAGTGATGTTGAGCAGCTTTTCATATGCTTCTTGGCCGTCTGTATATCTTCTTTGGAAAAATGTCTATTTAGGTCTTCTGCCCATTTTTGGATTGGGTTGTTTGTTTTCTTAATATTGAGCTGTATGAGCTGTTTATATATTTTGGAGATTATTCCTTTGTCCATTGATTCATTTTTGCCAGTACTATACAGTTTTGATGACTGTAGCTTTGTAGTACAGTCTGAAGTTACGGAGCATGATACCTACAAATCTGTTCTTCTATATCATTCTGTGAAAAATGCCATTGGTATTTTGATGGGGATTGCATTGAATCTGTAGATTGCCTTGGGTATTATGGTCATTGTAACAATGGTAATTCTTCAAATTATGAACACAGTATATCTTTCCATCTGTTAGTATCATTTTCAATTTCTTTCATCAGTGTCTTATAGTTTTCTGAATACAGGTCTTTTACCTCCTTAGGTAGGTTTACTCCTAGGTATTTTACCCTTTTTGATGTCATTGCAACTGGATTGTTTCTTTAATTTTTCTTTCTGATAGTTTAATGTTAGTGTATAGAAACAGATTTCTGCAAGTTATTTTCGTATCATGTAACTTTACTGAATTCATCGATAATTTCTAGTAGTTTTGGTCACATCTTTAGGATTTTCTATGTATAGTATAATGTCATGTGAAAACAATGACAGTTTTACTTCTTCTTTTCCAATTTGGATCCCTTTTCCTTCTTTGATTGCTGTGGTTAGGACTGCTAGTAGTACTTTGAATAAAAGTAGAAAGTGTGGGAATCGTTGTTTTGTTCCTGATCTAAGAGGAAATGCTTTCAAGTTTTCATTGTGGAGTATGATGTTAGCTGTGGGTTTGTCACATATGGCCTTTATTATGGTGAGGTATGTTCCCTCTATACCAACTTTCTTGAGAGTTTTATCATGAATGGATGTTGAATTTTATCAAAAGCTTTGCCTGCATCTGTTGAGGTTATCATATGTTTTTTATTCTTAAATATGGTAATGTGATGTATCACACTGATTGATTTGTGGATATTGAAAAATCCTTGCATTCCTGGAATAAATCCCACTTGATCATAGTGTATGATTTTTTTTTTTTTTTTGAAGTATGTTTGATTTACAATGTTGTGTTAGTTTCTGGTATACAGCAAAGTATTTCAGATTCCTTTCCATTATAATTTGTTATAAATTATTGAATATAGTTTCCTGTACTATACAGTAGGACTTTGTTGTTTATCTCTTTTATATATAGTAGTTTGTATCTGCTAATGCCAAACTTCTAATTTATCCCTCCTGCCCTCACTCCCAGTTTGGTTACCATAAGTTTGTTTTCTATGTCTTTGAGTCTGATCCTTTTAATTATTGTTGAATTTGGCTTGCCAATATTTTGTTGAGGATTTTTGCATCTATGTTCATCAGTGATGTTGACCTGTAATTTTCTTTTATTATGTGATGTCTTTGTCTGGTTTTGGTATCAGGGTGATGCTGGTCTCAGAATAAATTTGGAAGCATTCCTTCCTCTATAATTTTTTGGGATAGTTTGAAGAAAGATAGGTGTTAACACTTCTCTAAATGTCTGGCAGAATTCAGGCATCTGGTCCTGGACTTTTGTTTGTTGGAAGTTTTACAATTACTGATTCAGTTTCATTACTGGTAATTGGTTTGTTCATGCTTTCTATTTCTTTCTGGTTCAGTTTTGGGAGATTTTATGTTTCTTAGAATTTGTCAATTTTATTATCATACACTTGTTTGCAATAATCTCTTATGGTCCTTTGTATTTCTCTACTGTCAGTTGTAACTTCTCCTTTTTTATTTCTGATTTTATTGATTTGGGCCCTCTCTCTCATGCTCTTTTTTCTTGATGAGGTTTGTCTTCTTGGCACAGGACCCCCAGACTGGGGTGCCCAATATAAGACTCAGTCCCTTCAGTCCATAGGGAGAACCTCTGCCATTGTAATGATTCTCCTGTTTGTGGGTCACCCACCTGAGTTATTGGGCTTGACTATACCATGACTTTAACCCTCTTAGATGTCTTGGTGTGGTTCCTTCTTTTTATCTTTAGTTGTAGAAGATCTTTTCTGGTAGGTTCTTGTCTTTTTCTTCGATAGGTGTTCTGTAAATTGCTGTAATTTTGGTGTTTCCATGAGGGGTTGTGAGCTCAGAGTTTTTCTACTCCACTATCTTGCCTCTTCCCTCCAAAATTAACATTTTAAAGACCAAATAATTGTTACCTCATCTAACTGTTTAACTCCATTTAATAGCTTCCCATTTTTCTCAAAATAAAGACCAAACTCATAACTCCTACCTAAATAGATCTGCATGTTTTGTTTTGTTTTTCCAAGTCTCCCTTCATGTGTCATCATTTCACAGACCTCTTTTTTTTCCTCCCTATCCTGCTGGTCACCTCTACTCATGATGCATCCACTTGCCAGAGGGCTGATACCCATGCTGTTCTTGCTGATTGAAATACATTAACATCATCCCTATCCTCTTGGCCTAAATAAATAATGTTCCTCCTTCATATCCCAACCCAATCTTCATGTATTCAGGGAAGCTCCTGAGCTCCTCAACTAGTTCAAACACTCCTATTATGGACAATATTTACACACCACAATTCTCCATTATAGCATTGATTATGGTCCCAATTTAAACATTATAAATCTAAATATTTTATCACTATCTTTCTTCCTGATTAGACTGTAAGCTCCAAAAGAGCAAGGACAATGGTTATTTTGGTACAATATTATCCCCTTGATTTAGTGCAGTATTTGACACAGAGTAAGGTCTCAGAAATTATGTTCTTTGTGTATGAATCATTTGTTTTTGTGTGTGTGATTACTGAGGAGTTAATAAAAATACTAATCAGGGTGTGTTGCACACAATAGGAGCTCAAAAATATTAAGTGAAAACAAACCACCTGATTAAAAGATAAGCAGAGGACCTGAATAAACATTTTCCAGATAAGACATACAGATAACCAATAGGCACATGAAAAGATTCTTAACATCACTAAGACTCAGGGAAATACAAATCAAAACCACAGTGTGATATCACCTCATACCTGTCAGAATGGCTGTCATCAAAAAGACCACACATAACAAATGTTGGCAAGGATATAGAGAAAAGGGAACTGTAATGCCCTGTTGGTGGGAATGCAATTGATTCAGCTACTATGGAAAACTATATGGAGTGTTCCTCTATTAATAATAGAACTAACATATGATGAAGCAATTGTACTCCTGGGTATTTTATCTGAAGAAAATGAAATCACTAAATAGAAAAGATATATGCTCCTCAATGTTCATAGCAGCATTATTTACAATAGCCAAAATATTAAAACAAGCAACCTAAGTGTCCATCAATAGATGAATGGATAAAGAATATGTGAGATATATTATGTATTTTATATTATATGTAACTATATGATATATAATATAATTATGTGTATAATTCAACCATTAAGAAGAATGATATTTTGCCATTTGTGATAACTGGATTGACCTGAAGGGTAGAGGGTATTATGCTTAGTGAAATGTCAAACAGAGAAAGACAAATTCTGTATGTTTTCACTTATATATGAAATCTAAAGAATAAAACAAAACAAAAACAGACTCACAGATACAGAGAAAAGGTTGGTGGTTGCCAGTGGGTAGAGGGTGAGAGAAGGGGCAAAATGGCTGAGGGGGATTAAAAGGTACAAACTAACAGGCATAAAATAGATAAGTTACAAGGATGTAATGTACAGTATAGGGCATATAATGAATGTTTTATAATAACTTTATATGGAATATAATCTATAAAAATATCAAATCACTATGTCGTACACTTGAAACTAATATTGTAATTAAGTATACTTCAATAAAAAAATAAGTGAATAAATATGTGAATAATTCAATGCTGAATTATCTTTTAGTGAATTGAGTACTTGTGAATTCATGAGTCATCTGTTATTTCAGCTCAACATTTTCTTTAGCATATCCTCTGAAAGTCACAAATTCTGTGATTCAGGCTCAGTATAAACAGAAAACTCTTGAGTTATAGTTGTTTTAAGCTTCCCAAACATCATCAGGAAAGTGGCATGCTGGTAGTACTTTTATTTTTCTTCACCTTTTCAACACATAAATTCAGATTCTAATTGCTGCAAGTCCAGCACTTCTCACCAGCAATAAATTTAAAACCTTTGGCCGACTTCCCTTAATTGATGTCTCACTCCCTTGTCGAATGAACTTCCCTGGAGGGACTGATTTCCAATAGCAATGTTTTCAGGGTCCTATTTCCCTAACCTATAAAGGGAAGTAAACCATCCTCATATTTTATGTATTTTAAAGAGATACTATGGATCTATTCCAGAAACCATATTTTTGTTTTATTTATTAGCTGGTTTTAATTAAACCTCTAGAGAAAGCTGAATGAAGCCCTGATTGCAGCAGAGTCAGAAGATTAAATTATTTTTGTTATCTTAGTCACATACGAGGTATATCAGAAAACAAAATTTTTCTTCTTTTGAGATAATTTTTACTAAAACTGGGAGATATAGTAAAAAACTACATATCTATTTTTTTCAGATTCTTTTCCCTTATAGGTTATTACAAGATATTAAGTATAGTTCCCTGTGCTATACAGTAGGACCTTGTTGTTTATCTATTTTATATCTGTTAATCCCTCCACTTCTAATTTATCCCTACCCCCCTTCCCCTCTGGTAACCATACGTTTATTTTATATGTCGTTGAGTCTATTTCTGTCTTATATATAAGTTTATTTGTGTCATATTTTAGATTCCACATATAAGTGATATTTGTCTCTCTCTTTCTGACTTACTTCAAATAGTGTGATAATCTTTATGTCCATCCATGTTGTTGCAAATAGCATTATTTCATTTTTTTTAATAGCTAAGTAGTATTATTGTGTGTATATATACCATATCTTCTTTACCCACTCATCTGTTGATGGACAATTAGCTTACTTCCATGTCTTAGCTATTGGAAGTAGCGCTGCTATGAACATTGGGGTGCATGCATCGTTTCAAATTATGGTTTTCTTTACATATACGCCTGGGATTGGGATTGCAGGATGATATGTTAACTCTAATTTTTGGATTTTTAAGGAGCATCCATACTCTTTTCCTTAGTGGCTGCACCAATTAACATGCACCTCAACAGAGTAGAAGGATTCCCTTTTCTCCAAACACTCTCGAGTGTTTATTATTTATAGACTTTCTGATGATGGCCATTCTGACCAGTGTAAGGTGATATCTCATTGTAGTTTTTGTTTTGAATTTTTTTTAATAATTAGTGATGTTGAGCATCTTTTCATGTGCGTGTTGACCATCTGTATGTCTTCTTTGGAGAAATGTGATCTTCTGCCTATTTTTTGATTGAGTGTTTCTTTTTTGATATTGAGCTGTTTATGTATTGTGGAAATTAATTCCTTGTGGATCACATTGTCTGCAAATATTTTCTTCCATTATGTGGGTTGTCTTTTTGTTTTGTTTATAGTTAAGCTTTTAAGTTTCATTAGGTCCCATTTATTTATTTATTTTTAATTTCCATTACTCTAAGATATAGATCCAAAAAAATATTGGTGCGATTTATGTCAAAGAGTGTTCTGCCTCTGTTTTCATCCAGGAGTTTTATAGTATCCAGTCTTACATTTAGGTTTTTAATACATTTTGAGTTTATTTTTTTATATGGTGTTAGAGAATGTTCTAATTTCATTTTTTTTTACATGTATCTGCCCAGTCTTCCCTGTACTATTTATTGTAGAGACTGTCTTTTTCTCCATAGTATACTCTGACCTCCTCTGTCACAGATTAATTGACCATATTGACCATAGGTGAGTTGGTTTATTTCAGGGCTTTCTATTCTGTTCCAATCATTTACATGTCTCTGTTTATTCCAGTACCATACAGTTTTGATGACTGTAGCTTTGTGATATAGTCTGAAGTCAGGGAGCCTGATTCCTCCAGATGCATTCTTTTCTCTAAAGATTGCTTTAGCTATTCAAGGTCTTTTGTATTTCCATACAAACTTTTAAATCTTTTCTTTTAGTTCTGTTAAAAATGCCATTGGTAATTTGATAGGAATTGCATTGAATCTGTAAATTCCCTTGGGTAGTGTGGTTATTTTAAAAATATTGATCCTTCCAATCCAAGAACACTGTATATCTTTCCATCTGTTTGTGTCATCTTCAATTTCTTTCAACAATGTCTTATAGATTTTGGAGTACAGGGCTTTGACCTCCTTAGGTAGGTTTATTTCTAGGTATTTTATTTTATTTTTGATGGAAAATGGGATCTTTTCCTTAATTTTTCTCTCTTATCTTTAGTTGTTAGTGCATAGAAATGTGACAGATTTCTATATTAATTTTATATCCTGCAACTTTACCAAATTCATTGATGATCTCTAGTAGTTTTCTTGTAGCATCGTTAAGATTTTCTATGTATGTTGTTATGTCATCTGCCAATAGCGACAGTTTTACTTCTTCTCCAACTTAGATTCCTTTTATTTCTTTTCTTTCTCTGATTGCTGTGGTTAGGACTTCCAATACTGTGTTGAATAAAAGTGGCCAGACGGGTTTCCTTGTCTTCTTCCTGATCTTAGAGGTGAGGTTTTCAGCTTTTACCACTGAGTATGATGTTAGCTATGGGTTTGTCATATATAGCCTTTATTATGTTGAGGTATGTTCCATCTATGCCTACTTTCTGGACAGTTTTTATCATAAATCGGTGTTGAATTTTGTCAAAACATTTTTGTGCATCTATTGAAATCATCATATGGTTTTTATTCTTCAATTTGTTAATGTGGTGTATCACACTGATTGATTTGCGGATATTGAAAATTTTTGCATCTGTGGCATAAATTCCACTTGATCATGGTGTATGATCCCTTTAATGTGTTTTTGGAGTTGGTTTGTTAGTATTTTGTTGAGGATTTTTGCATCTATATTCATCAGTGATATTGGCCTGTAGTTTTCTTTTTCTGTGACATCTTTGTCTGGTTTGTAATCAGGGTGATGGTGTCCTCATAGAATGAGTTCAGAAGTGTTCCTTTCTCTGCAATATTTTAGAATAGTTTCAGATGGATAGAAGTTAACTCTTTTCTAAATATTTGGTAGAATTCACTTGTGAAGTCATCTGGTCTTGGACTTTTGTTTTTGGGAGTTTTATATTACTATTTTTGATTCAATTCAGTACTGGTACTAGGTTGTCCATTCTATTGGTGTATAATTGCTAATAATAGTCTCTTATGATCTTTTTTATTTCTGTGGTGTCAGCTGTAACTTCTTTTACAGTTTTGATTTTATTGATTTGGACGCTTTCTTGGTGAATCTGGATAAAGGTTTATCAATTTTTTGTGTTACTGTTGATTTCTCCTTTTACGTTTGTTAATATTTGCCTTATATACTGAAGTGCTTCTATGTTGAGTGCATGTATATTTACAATTATTATATCTTCTTCTTGGATTGATCCCTTGATCATTATGAAGTGTCATTCTTTGTGTCTTATAAAAGTCTTTATTTTAAAGTTTATTTTTTTTTATATATAAATACTGCTACTCCAGCTTTCTTTTGATTTCCATTTGCATGGAATACTTTTTTCCATCCCCTCACTTTCAGTCTGTATTTGTCTTTAGATCTGAAGTGTGTCTCTTGTAGACAGCATATATACTGGTCTTGTTTTTGTACCCATTCAGGAAGTCTTTGTCTTTTAGTTGGAGCATTTAATTTGTTTCTATTTAAAGTAATTATCAATACGTGTATTCTTATTTACACTTTGTTAATTGTTTTGGATTTGTTTTTGTCAGTCTTTTTTTCTGTTTCTTCTTTTTTCTCTTCTCTTGTGGTTTGATGACTATCTTTATGTCTTTATATCTATTATAGATTTTTGGTTTTCGGTTACTGTGATGCTTTGGTATAGCAGTCTATATATATACATGAATGCTTTAGTTTGCTGATCTCTTAATTTCAAAAGCACTTTAAATCTCCTGCACTTGTCCTCTCCTCCTGTCATGATTCCTGGTTTTGATATCATATTTCACATGTAATTATTTTGCATACCCCTTAAGTGCTTATTGTGTATAAAGATAATTTTACTACTTTTGTCTTTTAACTTCCCTACTAGTTTGTGTGTGGATGATTTCTTACCTTTACTGTAGGTTTGCCTTTACCATTGAGATTTTCCATTTTGTAATTTTCTTATTTCTAGATGTGGCCTTTTCTTTTCTACCTAAAGAAGTTCCTTTAGCATTTGTTGTAAAGCTGGTTTGGTGGTGCTGAATTCTTTCAGCTTTTGCTTGTCTACAACACTTTTGATTTCTCCATTCAATATGGATGAGAGCCTTGTTGGATATTCTTGGTTGTAGGTTTTTCCCTTTCATGACTTTAAATATATTGTGCCACTCCCTTCTGGCCTAAATATGTGGAATGCTTCACAAATTCACGTGTCATTCTTGTGCAAGGCCCATGCTAATCTTCTCTGTATTGTTCCAATTTTACTATATGTGCTGCTGAAGTGAGCACTGATGTGATTTATTTTTTATAATATTTAATTTTTCACACCAATAGTTTGAAGAGTGACAGTTTTACCGATATATATATGTGTGTGTGCATGTGTGTGTGTGTGTTAGAGACAGAGCTGGACTGGAGCAAAAAAGGTGAATGAAGTAGATGATAGTCTGTCGGTGTGAGTTTTGTGTTGCATTCTTACCTCCTACCCTGCTTTTGTGGCCAGCATCCCTTTACTCCTCTTAATAATCCCTTTACCTTGGGGACTCTGATTCCTTTGTTCTATCCTGTATGTCCAGAGTTCCCAGTAGGCTACTTAGACCTGAAAATGATGAATGGTCTAGGTACTCTTTTTTTTACTGATAAAAATTCACATATTCTTTGTCCTTTCCACCACAGTCCCTTCTGCTCTGCTTTTACAATTGGCAACAAGATTATATGACAAATATATTTATGCTCTTGACATTTTAATAGAAGACTAAATTTTATACTTTCTAACATTTGTATTTAATAGTATATGGATGGCTTGAAAGGACAACTTCACTTTTGCCATCTAAACCAAATAGTAACTCTAATTGAGAAACCTTAGGCCATGTGGAAGTGTTCAAATGCAACCTTACAGTAGACGATTTAGGCCAGGTAGATGTTAGAACATTCCCTAGTATCATGTAAACAACCAAACTAGAAGAACTACAACTTTAATTTATATAAATATAGTTCAAGAGGCTTAGTCTTAGTTGGTGCATGTGTAACAGGGATCACTATGTTTTAAAATATGTTTAGGTATATTCTCCTATCTTGAAATTTTTCTTGATCCATGGCTTTTTACCCTTTTTAAAAAAATATGTACCGTCTTTATTGAGATGGGGTTTTCATATTTTTTACAATATTATATAAAGTTACAGGTGTACAACATAGTGATTTACAATTTTTAAAGTTTATACTCCATTTATAGTTATTATAAAATATTGGCTATACTACCTGTGTTATATAATATATCCTTATAGCTTATTTGTTTTATGTATAGTAGTGGTACCTGTTAATCCTCCACTTTCAACTAGCCCCTCCACCTTCCCTCTCCCTACTGGTAACTACTAGTTTGTACTCTGTACCTGTCAGTCCGTTTCTTTTTGTTACATTCACTAGTTTGTTTTTTTTAGATTTCACATATAGGTGATATTATACAGTATCTGTCTTTCTCTAACTTATTTCAGTTAGCATAATACCCTCCAAATCTATCCATATTGTAACAAATGGCAAACTTTCATTCTTTTTTATGGCTAAATAGTAATGCATTGTATACGTATACCATATCTTCATTATCCATTCATCTGTTGACAGACACTTAGGTTGCTCCCATATCTTGGCAATTCTAAACAATGTTGCTATGAACATTGGGGTGCATGTATCTTTTCAAATTTATGTTCTTGTTTTTATTTTGAATGTACACCAGGATGGAATTGCTGGGTCATATGGTATCTGTATTCTTATTTTTTGAGAAACTGTCATACTGTTTTCCACAGTAGCTCCACCAATTTACAATCCCACCAACATTGTATAAGTGTTCCCTTTTCTCTACATTCTAGCCAACATTTGTTATTTGTGTTCTTTTTGATGATAACCATTCTGACAGGTGTGAGATGATACATCATTGTGGTTTTAATTTGCATTTCTCTGGTGATTAATGATGAATGACGATTAATAATGAACATATTTGCATGTGTGTTTGGCCATCTGCATGTCTTCTTTGGAAAATGTCTATTCAATGAGTACCACTCATTGAACAGAAGCCCCCTAAAATAAGAAACTCGTTTCTCATCTTTGACAATCAAATTCTGTTTTCTTATTTATTTTAGGTGCCAGCATGTTGTTGAAGGGTTACTTAGAGATAGAATAAGTAAGTAGCCTACTCCCCTTCCACCAGATGGCTTGTAGAAGAGAGACACTAATAAAGCATATGGGTCATAGAGCAGCATCCTCTTCCTAATCCTCCACTCTATGCCTTTCAAGCCAACTAATGGGAGGTTGCTTACAAACAATCACAAGGAAGTTTGAAAACACTGGGGCTAGTGACCGAGTTTCCCACAGTTACGAACACACTTATTGTTTACATTATATCTCCATTCTGATTGGCCTTTGTTTATATTTCACTTTTAAGGAATGCTAGGAGTAAGCTGGACTCCCTGGGACAGCCCCACATGAGCTAGACAGAGGTGGGGGCAGAGAGCTGCAACAGCTTTATTGAGACAATGCTCAGGAATCCCCATGACCTACGTGTGACATGCAAATAATACCAAAGAGAGTCAAAAGTACTGGCAGAAATGGACTGGAAGAGACCTGGTGTAAGAATAAAGAGACTGTGTTGAGAAGGACCTTGAGACCCAAAGGCAAAGGGACCAGTTCATGTATTCCAGTAGAAAGTGTCTATTTATCATGGGCCCACTTGCCTGTCTTTGACATACCTCAGAGTAAACCAGTCTAGTAAACAGAATCAAATGGTTGCCAAGGGCTGGGGGGAGGGAGAAATGGGGAATTAATTACTAATCAAAGGGCACAAAGTTTCAAGCAAGAAGCCCTAGAGATCTGATGTACAACATTGTTTTTATAGTTAGCAATAATATATTGTACACTTAAAAATTTGTTAATAGGGTAGATCTCATGTTAAGTGTTCTAATGACAACTGAATAAATTAAAAAAAAAAAAAAAAGAATCAGGCCCAACCCTTGGTTAAAAATATCAAAAACAATACAGAGGATACTGTAGGACTTAGAAGATGAGAGGAGGAAATTCTACTGCCATGAGGTCACATAAGCCACACCTTTCCCCCATACTCAGGTGCAATTTTGGAAAGGACAGTGAACAGGGCAGAACTTTGAACGAAAACAACTGGCCTAAGTGCCCCATGCAGAAGTTGTGTTATTTAAATATGTTTCTTAAATTATTGCCTTAGATTAGCACTGAATTACTGGACTAAACCAAAATTTAGTTCCTCCTCACCCCAGCTACCCATCAGTCAAGGACGCATGAGAAAGAATAGACAAGTTGTAGAGAAATAAAACAGCTACCTGTTCTTTGCATATATGAGTGTGATGTGAATAATGCTCTTGGCTCTAGCTGTCCATGTTTTTTTCTTATTGGCATTTTCTACACAAGTTCCAAGGCTCATTATAAACTGTCATTTGTGTCCAATCTGGCAAATTATTTTATTATGGAGACCCACAAGATCAGTTAATTAAAAATGCATAAAATAAATAGATGATATATTTCTAGAGAGCAGAAAATGTATTTGGAATTGCATAGTGCCTCTCCAACACACACACATGCATGCACACACACCCAGTGATATCTAGAAAAGTGCTTGCACATAGCATGCATTTAGTCACTATTTGGTAAATTGTCTTGGGTGACTACATATTTGTTTACAATGCACATGGATGCTTATTGTTTCATAGTTTCTTAACACTCCCTTGGCTATGTGGGTATGTGCACATTGTGCTTTTCTTCTTTAAGATTTGAGATTGATTGAGGTATCCTAGGTCTGGTTAGAAGTTTTCAGGGATATTGATCAGGTATGAGATCTTGGAATTTAGGTCATATCAAAGAGAGTGAGTCAATAGTCTTTGGGCAGAAATAACTAGGTTTTATTCTTCTAGAACATTTACTTCCTTCTAGCAGACTGGTTTAAAAAATACTTAAAGTCTGTCTCTCTCTGCTGGTGATAATTATTTCAAATTCATGCAGTTTCCCTGAGTGATCATTTACAGACCTCTTTCCTTCCACAGGATGAAATGGTTGGACTTGGTAACTGTTCCACAATCTAAAACTCTCTAAGAATTTCTAAACCATGTAAATTATTTATCAGTACTCAATAAGTATAAAGAGAAGGAACAAGAGAGAAATGAGACACAAAACTTTAGAGCCAAAGGCATGGAAGCTGACAGTAAAATAAAATTTACGAAGACTTTTAGTTGTGTAATGAAATGTGTCAAACACTACTATTATTCATAGATAGGGCAGTCATCAGGTTTTCAAAGATGTAGGTCTGTCATATGAAACTAGATGCCAACTACTCTGTTTCTTACATTGCATCTTCTAGCAAACAGAACAATCTAATGGACTGCAGTATTCACAGAGTCTTCCCAAACTTGGAAGAGTTCCAGGGGTCAGGGTAGCTGAGGGAGAAAAATAATGTACTAACCCATTTTAGCAGGATAAAAGCAGAGTATTAAACATTTAGAGCAAAGGAAAAGAGGAAGTAAAGACCAGTTCTATGGCTATAAGAGTCTTGTTATTTTTATATCATCTCCACATTTAAAAAAAATATTTTGGTTTTTCTCCTTACTTATGGATACCTTAGAATGAAAAGATATAGTGGATTTGATTTTAGAGGTAATATGGGACAGGGAAAACTCAAGAGATTGTGCCGTACTCCATAGAAGATGAGGGTTGAGAAAAATCCAAAGGGACAGAGTAGAAGCAGTTAACAAGTGAATAAATGCAAGCTGATTGCCTTGATCCCAGAGCTTAGGAATAAGAACAGTGAAGTCCATGTGGGTTTGAGAAAGACCTTGGCCCCAAGAAATAAAAGGATCCATAAGTACAATATTCTGAAAGGCTAAGATTTTAGTCCAGTGATTGAAAAATGACAATCTCTATTCATTCTTGCTGTAGCTATATTACGATATAAAATGTGTCTTCTCATCTACAAATTTATAATCCCATTTTTCTTCCACAAGTGAGTCTTCTAGGTAGTGTTAAACTACCTTGATTCATTCCTGCATTCTCAGAGATTATCCAGTGCCAGAAGCATTGTGAATAAAATGATAAGTGCTTGCATGTTTAATGATAACTCTGGCCTTAGTCCTTCCTTTTCTCTAATTTATGATAAAAACTGTCCCCAACCCATGAAGATTAGTTTGATGGATTCCACCTCATGTTTAGCTGTCTGTTCTTTATGTTTTTTGTTTTAATTCTAGTCTATTAAACAGTCAGAACTGTTCTTTCTGGTAAGGTGCTTTCTGAGTTTGAGTTTGAATACACTAATTAATGCAAGGGGATAAATGAGTATATGGACAACTTCATTTTACAAAATGATCCATTTTAAAACCAACAAGAAAAAAAGGCCTCTAACTGTTTCATCATTTGAGTAAGAAGAGATAGAAAATTTTGGCAACAAAGGGCGAACACAGGGTCTCTGGAGTCAAGAAGCCGCCTTGCAGGTGGTCTTAACTCAGGTTACTCTGTCCTAATAGGGACTCCTTACTTAGAGAGTTCAGGATGTCCTTTTGGAAGTATGTGAACCATCAGATTCATAGAAGCCTCTCTTTTACTGTTATAAAAACAGTATCCATTTGCCACAGCCCGCTGACTTCAGTGTGATAATTTTGCTGAAGCCTGATGGGGCAGAGCACTGTAAATATGGGGATATTTTATTTCAGCCCTCCAATGACCCAAAACTAGTTCCTATTATTAATAATTCCTCTAAGGTTCATCTCAAGCATTCAAGAAAAAGCAGCATGGCTTTTGCACTTAAGGAAAGACCAGGTTGAAGACTCCTGATCTGAATTGTTTCCTGAGCTTCTTTATTATTTACTGAGATTCCTGAAATGCAAAAAACTGGAGTCTTATCAGGCAAAGGCAGATCCCCTGAGCCTTTTACCATTCTGTCTGCAATTTTGAATATTTTCTCTATAATCAGACAGCATACCAAATAAAGCTAGAGGCTTTAAAGGGAAATGAGGCAACTGGAATGTCAATTTTATTTAGTAATATATTGTAAAAACTAAGCAGCATATCTGGCTGATTGACAAAATCCATCCAACTCTTAAGGGCAAAACAAACTATCTCAAGAGGTAGAGTTATGCAGATTTTGCTTTTACTTATAGGCAGATACTGAAAGCGAGAGAGAGAGAGAGAGAGAGAGAGAGAGGAAGGGAGTGGTGGAGGGAGAGGAAGGGAGTGGTGGAGGGAGAGGGAGAATATTAAAGCACAATACAACATCTAGAATTGCTTGACTGAAAATATTCAGAGTGAGAGTCAGGGAGTTAGAAGCACGGATATCATGTTATGTTTTCTCTCTTCTTCAATGAGCCTTTTTTTAAAAAAAAAATATTTTATTTATTTATTTATATAACATCCTTATTGGAGTATAACTGCTTTACAATGGTGTGTTAGTTTCTGTTTTATAACAAAGTGAATTAGCTATACATATACATATATCCCCATATCTCCTCCCTCTTGCTTCTCCCTCCCACCCTCCCTATCCCACCCCTCTAGGTGGTGATAAATTACCAAGCTGATCTCCCTGTGCCATGAAGCTGCTTCCCAATAGCTATCTATTTTACATTTGGTAGTGCATATATGTCAGTGCCACTCTCTCACTTCGTCCCAGCTTACACTTCCCCCTCCCCGTGTCCTCAAATCCAATCTCTACATCTGCGTCTTTATTCCTGTCCTGCCCCTAGGTTCTTCAGAACTTTTTTTTTTTTTTTTAGATTCCATATATATGTGTTAGCATATGGTATTTGTTTTTCTCTTTCTGACTCACTTCACTCTGTATGACAGACTCTAGGTCCATCCACCTCACTACAAATAACTCAATTTCATTCCTTTTTTATGGCTGAGTAATATTCCACTGTATATATGTGCCACATCTTCGTTATCCATTCATCTGTCGATGGACACTTAGGTTACTTCCATGTCCTGGCTTTTGTAAATAAAGCTGCAATGAACATTGTGGTACATGATTCTTAGAACACTCCCTAACACCATACACAAAAATAAACTCAAAATGGATTAAAGACTTAAATGTAAGGCTAGACACTATAAAACTCTTAGAGGAAAACATAGGCAGAACACTCTATGACATAAATCACAGCAAGATCCTTTTGACCCACCTCTTAGAGAAATGGAAATAAAAACAAAAATAAACAAATGGGACCTAATGAAATTTAAAAGCTTTTGCACAGCAAAGGAAACCATACACAAGACAAAAAGACAACCCTCAGAATGGGAGAAAATATTTGCAATCAAAGCATTAACAAAGGATTAATCTCCAAAACTTACAAGCAGCTCATGCAGCTCAATGACAAAAAAACAAACAACCCAATCCAAAAATGGGCAGAAGACCTAAATACACATTTCTCCAAAGAAGATATACAGATTGCCAACAAACACATGAAAGAATGCTCAACATCACAAATCATTAGAGAAATGCAAATCAAAACTACAATGAGGTATCACCGCATACCAGTCAGAATGGACATCATCAAAAAATCTACAAACAGTTAATGCTGGAGAGGGTGTGGAGAAAAGGGAACCCTCTTGCACTGTTGGTGGGAATGTAAATTGATACAGACACTATGGAGAACAGTATGGTGGTTCCTTAGAAAACTAAAAATAGAACTACCATACGACCCAGCAATCCTATTACTGGGCAAAAACCCTGAGAAAATCACAATTCAATGAGCCTTTTAACTTCTTCCATAGACTGTCTTTTCAGTTTCTTTTCCATCAAGGATGGCATGGACTCCTTCTTGTGGATTTCCCTCACTAAGCCATGAAAGGCATCATAAGTGCAGAATCTGAGTGCTGCAGAGGTCTCAAAAAAACCAGTGTTATGTTCTCGGGACAGACTCAAGCCTTCTTCCATAGAGACCTAAGGGGAAAGTAAACTATATTAAAAAGAGAGAAAGGGAGAGACACTTTAATCAAAAAGTATGTTCTCTACCAGTGTTGTAGGCCTCGGTTACATGTAGGCCTTGGTTACATGTAAAAATGAGAGAATTTTTTTAAAAAAATTTTATTGAAGTATAGTTGGTTTACAATGTTGTGTTAGTTATGTTAGCTTCTACTATACAGCAAAGTGAATCGGTTATATGTATACATATATCCCCTCTTTTCTGGATTTCTTTCCCATTTAGGTCACCTCAGAGCACTGAGTAGGGTTCCCTGTGTTATACATTAGGTCCTCATTAGTTATCTATTTTATACATAGTATCAATAGTGTATATGTCAATCCCAATCTCCCAGTTCATCCCATCTCCTCTTTCCCCCTTGGTATCCATATGTTTGTTCTCTACATCTGTCTCTCTATTTCTACTTTGTAAATAAGATCATCTATACCAATTTTTTTTTTCAGATTCCACGTATATGCGTTAATATACAATATTTGTTTTTCTCTTTCTGACTTACTTCACTGTGTATGACAGTCTCTAGGTCTATCCACATCTTTACAAATGACCCAATTTCGTTCCTTTTTATGGGTGAGAATTGGTTTTTAAGAGAAGACTCCTAGGATTTCTGACTGGTGAAGGACAAATGGGAAATCAGAACCTCTGAAAGGGCAATAGAAGAGAAGTGATTAAAAATGAAACTGGAAACCGCTCTCCAGACTTCAAAAGAAGTAACATAGCACAGTAGTCAAAAACATGGCTTTAGGTTAAAACTACTTGGTTTCAAGGCCTAGCTCTACTACTTTTTAGCCTTGCAAATCTGAGTAAATATCTTAACTTTTTGGTCTCAGTGTTCTCATCTGTAACGTAAGATAATAACACCAGCCCCAGAGGCTCTTTGTTAAGGTTAAATGAGATCACCTATAAAAGATACATTGAAAGTGCTGGGCACATGTTAAAACTCTATAACTATTAGTTATTATTAGTTGTAGTCTTAAGTGGAGCTTGTAACTCTAGACTCTTAACTGGAGCTCAGCTCCAGGTTGTTAGTTGGCTTCTACTTTGTCCCTCCTATCTTCTTATCCTGGGACTCTGGCTGAAAGAGCACATCTTACCTGGAATATGATGTTCCTATGATGGAGAACAGGTAGGCAGAAGGTAGAGATAACTGCACCCACATCCCATGGTCAAAGAAAAATGGAGAAATCTAAAGTCAATGAAGCAGGATGTATACTCAGCTCACAATGAGTGATGGAAATGATGAGGAAAAAAACAAATTGTAAAGAAATAATAGAAGGTACCAAAATCAGTTATATATAAATGCAGTACACTCTCAAATTATAAAAGACAAAGATTATCAGAACAGAGTTTTTAAAAGCACTTGTAATTGAAACATCTTACACGTAAGGATACAGAAATAGTAAAATTTGAACGGAAATTAATACAAAAAGAAAGCTGATACACTGACTTAATATCAGACAAAGTACATAGCATTTAAAAAATTGCTAGAGTTAAAGGGAGTTGTATTATGATGATAAAAAGATTAATCTATCAGGATATTATATTTTGTATGCACTGAAAATGTAGCCTCAGTTTATGGTGAAGAAAAGTTGATAGAACAAAAATTGAAAATTATAGTAAGATATTTTAACACATCTCCTTCAGCAATTGAAAGAATAAGTAGGAAAAACATCAATAAAAATATGGAAAGTTTGAACAAAACAACACAATCAATCTAATATACATATATAAGATGTTGTACCCCACAACTGAAAACGTCACATTTTCTTCAAATGAACCTGGAGCATTTATAGAAATTGACTTCATGCTAAGGTATAAAGCACTTCTCAAAGCATAGCAAAGAATCAAGTTCATAGCATACACCCAAACAAATGAAATTAATCTGGAAATTAATTTTTAGAAAGATAACTAGGAAATCCCCAGATATTTTAGGAAAAAAAAATATTTCTACATGGTCAATATGTCAAAAATATATTACATAAAATTTAGAAAATATTTGTAAATGAACAATAATGAAAATACCACATATCAAGACTGTGGGATATCAAAAACATTGTTTAGAATGATGTTTATAGCATTATATAAATGTTTTAGAAAGGTAGAAACACAAATTTGATGTTACTATTGCAATTGTTTTGGGGCACCATAAAACACGCTCATATAAGATGGTGAACTTAAGCAATAAATGTTGTGTGTTCTGACTTCCCCAACTACTGGCTGTTCCCTCATCTTCTTCCCTTGCCTCAGGCCTCCCTATTCCCTGAGACACAACAAAATATTAAAATTAGGCCGATTAGTAACACTACAATAGCTTCTAAGTGTTGAAGTGAAAGGAAGAGTAACACATCTCTCACTTTAAATCAAAAGCTAAATATGGTAAAGCTTAGTGAGGAAGGCATATTGAAAACAAAAACAGTCCAAAAGCTAGGCCTCTTGTGAGGGTTAACAAAGTTGTGAATGTGAGGGAAAAGTTCTTGAAGGAAATTAAAAGTTCTACTCCAATGAACATACAAATGATAAAAAAAAATGAGACAGCCAAAAGGCTGATATGGAGAAAGTTTTAGGGGTCTGCCTAGAAGATCAAACCAGCCACAACATTCCCTTAAGTCTAATCCTGAGCAAGACTCTAAATCTGTTCAATTATATGAAAGTTGAGAGAGGTGAGGAAGCTGCAGATGAAAAGGTTGAAGCTAGCAGAAGTTGGTTCATGACATTTAAGGAAAGAAGCCATCTCCATAACATCAAAGTTCAAGGTAAGCAGCAAGTGCTGATGTAGAATCTGTAGCAAGTTATCCAGAAGATCTAGCTCAGATAATAAATGTGCCTATACTAAACAATAGATCTTCAATGTAGATGAAACAGCCTTATATCACAAGAGTCTACCATTAGGACTTTCATAGCTAGAGAGAAGTCAGTGTCTGACTTCAAAGGACAGACTGACTCTGTTGTTAGGGGCAAATGCAGCTGGTGACTTGAAGTTGTAGGTAATGCTTTTTTACCATTACAAAAATCTTATGATCCTTAAGAATTATACTAAATTGACTGTGCTTCTCCTCTATAAATGGAACAACAAAGCCTGGATGACAGCACATCTGTTTACAATATGGTTTACTAAATATTTTAAGCCCACTATTGAGACCTACTGCTCAGAAAAAAAGATTTGTTTCAAAATATGACTGCTCATTGACAATGCACCTGGTCACCAAGATCTTTGATGGAGAGGTACAAAGAGGTTAATGTTTCCATGCCTGCTAACATATCCATATGTCCACCCATAGTTCAGGGAGTAATTTTAACTTTCAGGACTTATTATTTAAGAAACACAGTTCATAAGGCTATAGCTTACTGCTATAGATAGTGATTCCTCTGATGAATCTGTACAAGAAAACTGAAAATCTTTTGGAAAAGATTCACCATTCTAGATGCCATTAAGAACATTCATGAGAGAGGAGAAGATGGTGGAAGAGTAAGACTAAGAGATAACCTTCCTCCCCACAGATACATCAGAAATACATCTACACGAGGAACTGCTCCTATAGAACACCCACTGAACGCTGGCAGAAGACCTCAGAATTCCCAAAAGGCAAGAAACTCCCCACGTATCTGAGTAGGGCAAAAGAAAAAAGAAACAACAGAGACAAAAGAATAGGGATGGGACCGGCACCAGTAGGAGGGAGCTGTGAAGGAGGAAAGATTTCCACACACTAGGAAGCCCCTTCACAGGCAGAGACTGTGGGTGGCGGAGGGGGGAAACTTCGGAGCCACAGATGAGAGCTGAGCAACAGGGGTGCAGAATGCAAAGCGGAGAGATTCCCGCACAGAGGAGCGGTGCCCACCAGCACTCACCACAGTCTGAAGGGGTTAGCGCACCACAGCTAGTCGGGAGGGAGTCCGGGAAAAGGTCTGGAGCTGCGGAACGGGCAAGAGACTTTTTTTTGCCTCTTTGTTTCCTGGTGTGCGAGGAGAGGGGATTCAGAGCACCACCTAAACGATCTCCAGAGACGGGCGCGAGGAGCGGCTATCAGCACGGACCCCAGAGACGGGCATGAAACGCTAAGACTGCTGCTGCCACCACCAAGAAGCCTGTGTGCAAGAACAGGTCACTGTCCACACCTCCCCTCCTGGGAGCCTGTGCAGCCTGCCACAGCCAGGGTCCCGTGATCCAAGGGCAACTTCCCCGAGAAAACGCATGGCGCCTCAGTCTGGTGCAACGTCACACTGGCCTCTGCTGCCGCAGGCTCGCCCCGCATCCATACCCCTCCCTCCCCCAAATCTGAGTGAACCAGAGCCCCCAAAGCAGCTGTTCCTTTAACCCTGTCCTGTCTGAGTGAAGAACAGACACCCTCAGGTGACCTACACTCAGAGGCGGGGCCAAATCCAAAGCTGAACCACGGGAGCTGTGATAACAAAGAAGAGAAAGGGAAATTTCTCCCAGCAGCCTCAGAAGCAGCGGATTAAAGCTCCGCATTCAACTTGATGTACCTGCATCTGTGGAATACCTGAATAGACAACGAATCATCCCAAATTGAGGAGGTGGACTTTGGGAGCAAGATATATTATTTTTTCCCCTGTTCCTCTTTTTGTGAATGTGTATGTGTATGCTTCTGTATGAGATTTTGTCTGTATAGATTTGTTTTCACCATTTGTCCTAGGGTTCTGTCAGGCGGTTTCTTTTTTTTTTTACTTTAAAAAAGTTTTTTGCTTAATAACTATTTTTTTATTTTAATAACTTTATCTTATTTTATCTTACTTTATTTCATTTCACTTTATTTTATCCTCTTTCTTTCTTTCTATTTTTTCTCCCTCTTATTCTGAGCCATGCGGATAAAAGGTTCTTGGTGCTCCAGCCAGGCATCAGGGCTGTGCCTCTGAGGTGAGAGAGCCAACTTCAGGACACTGGTCCACAAAAGACCTCCCAGCTCCATGTAATACCAAATGGTGAAAACCTCCAAGAGATCTCCATCTTAACACCAAGACCCAGCTACACTCAGTGACCAGGAAGCTACAATGCTGGACACCCTATGCCAAACAACAAGCAAGAAAGGAACACAGCCCCACCCATTAGCAGAGAGGCTGCCTAAAATCATAATAAGTCCACAGACACGCCAAAATACAACACCACACGTGGACCTGCCTACCAGAAAGACAAGATCCAGCCTCATCTGCCAGAACACAGGCACTAATCCCCTCCACCAGGAAGCCTACACACCCAGTGAACCAACCTTAGCCACTGGGGACAGACACCAAAAACAATGGGAACTACGAACCTGTAGCCTGCGAAAAGGAGACCACAAACACAGTAAGATAGGCAAAATGAGAAGATAGTAAAACACACAGCAGATGAAGGAACAAGGTAAATACACACCAGACTTAACAAATGAAGAGGAAATAGGCAGTCTACCTGAAAAAGAATTCAGAATAATAGTAAAGATGATCCAAAATCTTGAAAATAGAATAGACAAAATACAAGAAACATTTAACAAAGACCTAGAAGAACTAAAGAGTAAACAAGCAACAATGAACAACACAATAAATGAAATTTAAAATACTCTAGAAGGGATTAATAGCAGAATAACTGAGGCAGAAGAAAGGATAAGTGACCTGGAAGATAAAATGGTGGAAATAACTACTGCAGTGCAGGATAAAGAAAAAAGAATGAAAAGAATGGAGGACAGTCTCAGAGATGTCTGGGACAACATTAAATGCACCAACATTTGAATTATAGGGGTCCCAGAAGAAGAAGAGAAAAAGAAAGGGACTGAGAAAATATTTGAAGAGATTATAGTTGAAAACTTCCCTAATATGGGAAAGGAAATAGTTAATCAAGTCCTGGAAGCACAGAGAGTCCCATACAGGATAAATCCAAGGAGAAACACGCCAAGACATATATTATCAAACTATCAGAAATTAAATATAAAGAAAACATACTAAAAGCAGCAAGGGAAAAACAACAAATAACACACAAGGGAATCCCCATAAGGTTAACAGCTGAACTTTCAGCAGAAACTCTGCAAGTCAGAAGGGAGTGGCAGGACATATTTAAAGTGATGAAGGAGAAAAACCTACAACAAAGATTACTCTACCCAGCAAGGATTTCATTCACATTTGATGGAGAAATTAAAACCTTTACAGACACGCAAAAGCTGAGAGAGTTCAGCACCACTAAACCAGCTTTACAACAAATGCTAAAGGAACTTCTCTAGGCAAGAAAAACAAGAGAAGGAAAACACCTACAATAACAAACCCAAAACATTTAAGAAAATGGGAATAGGAACATACATATTGATAATTACCTTAAATGTAAATGGATTAAATGTTCCCACCGAAAGACACAGACTGGCTGAATGGATACAAAAACAAGACCCGTATATATGCTGTCTACAAGAGACCCATTTCAGACCAAGGGACACATACACACTGAAAGTGAGGGGATGGAAAAAGATATTCCATGCAAATGGAAATCAAAAGAAAGCTGGAGTAGCAATTCTCATATCAGACAAAATAGACTTTAAAATAAAGACTATTTCAAGAGAAAAAGGAGAACACTACATAATGATCAAGGGATCGATCCAAGAAGAAGGTATAACGATTGTAAATATTTATGCACCCAACATAGGAGCACCTCAATACATAAGGCAAATACTAACAGCCATAAAAGGGGAAATTGACAGTAACACCATCATAGTAGGGGAGTTTAACACCCTACTTTCACCAATGAACAGATCATCTAAAATGAAAATAAATAAGGAAACAGAAGCTTTAAATGATATATTAAACAAGATGGACTTAATTGATATTTATAGGACATTCCACCCCAAAACAACATAATACACATTTTTCTCAAGTGCTCATGGAACATTCTCCAGGATAGATCATATCTAAGGTCACAAATAAAGTCTTGGTAAATTTAAGAAAATTGAAATCGTATCAAGTATCCTTTCAAACCACTATGCTATGAGACTAGATATCAATTACAGGAAAAGATCTGTAAAAAATACAAACACATGGAGGCTAAACAATGCACTACTTAATAACGAAGTGAACACTGAAGAAATCAAAGGGGAAATCAAAAAGTACCTAGAAACACATGACAATGGAGACAAAACTTCTAAAAACCTATGGAATGTAGCAAAAGCAGTTCTAAGAGGGAAGTTTATAGCAATACAATCCTACCTTAAGAAACAGGAAACATCTCAAATAAACAACCTAACCTTGCACCTAAAGCAATTAGAGAAAGAAGAACAAAAATACCCCAAAGTTAGCCAAAGGAAAGAAATCATAAAGATCAGATCAGAAATAAATGAAAAAGAAAGGAAAGAAATGATAACAAAGATCAATAACACTAAAAGCTGGTTCTTTGAGAAGATAAACAAAATTGATAAACCATTAGCCAGACTCATCAAGAAAAAAAGGGAAAACACTCAAATCAATAGAATTAGAAATGAAAAAGGAGAAGTAACAACTGACACTGCAGAAATACAAAGGATCATGAGAGATTACTACAAGCAACTCTATGCCAATAAAATGGACAACCTGGAAAAAACGGACAAATTCTTAGTGATGCACAACCTGCCAAGACTGAACCAGGAAGAAATAGGAAATATGAACAGACCAATCACAAGCACTGAAATTGAAACTGTGATTGAAAATCTTCCAACAAACAAAAGCCCAGGACCAGATGGCTTCACAGGCGAATTCTATCAAACAGTTAGAGAGGAGATAACACCTATCCTTCTCAAACTCTTCCAAAATATTGCAAAGGGAGGAACACTCCTCAACTGATTCTATGAGGCCACCATCACCCTGATACCAAAACCAGACAAAGATGTCACAAAGAAAGAAAACTAAGTCCAATATCACTGATGAACATAGATGCAAAAATCCTCAACAAAATACTAGCAAACAGAATCCAACAGCACATTAAAAGGATCATACACCATGATCAAGTGGGGTTTATTCCAGGAATGCAAGGATTCTTCAATATATGCAATCAATCAACGGGATACACCATTTTAACAATTTGAAGGAGAAAAAACATATGATCATCTCAATAGATGCAGAGAAAGCTTTTGACAAATTTCAACACCCATTTATGATAAAAGCCCTGCAGAAACTAGGCATAGAGGGAACTTTCCTCAACATAAAAAAGGCCATATATGACAAACCCACAGCCAACATCATCCTCAATGGTGAAAAACTGAAACCATTTCCACTAAGATCAGGAACAACATAAGGTTGCCCACTCTCACCACTATTATTCAACATAGTTCTGGAAGTTTTAGCCACAACAATCAGAGAAGAAAAAGAAATAAAAGGAATCCAAATTGGAAAAGAAGAAGTAAATCTGTCACTGTTTGCAGATGACATGATACTATACATAGAGAATCCTAAAGATGCTACCAGAAAACTTCTAGACCTAATCAATGAATTTGGTAAAGTAGCAGGATACAAAATTAGTGCACAGAAATCTCTTGCATTCCTATACACTAATGATGAGAAATCTGAAAGTGACTTTAAGAAAACACTCCCATATACCATTGCAACAAAAATAATAAAATACCTAGGAATAAACCTACCTAAGGAAACAAAAGACCTGTATGAAGAAAATTATAAGACACTGATGAAAGAAATTAAAGATGACACAAATAGATGGAGAGATATACCCTGTTCTTGGATTGGAAGAATCACCATTGTGAAAATGCCTCTACTACCCAAAGCAATCTACAGATTCAATGCAATCCCTATCAAACTACCACTGGCATTTTTCACAGAACTAGATCAAAAAAAAATTCACAATTTGTATGGAAACACAAAAGTCCCCGAATAGCCAAAGCAATCTTGAGAACGAAAAATGGAGCTGGGGGAATCAGGCTCTGTGACTTCAGACTATACTACAAAGCTACAGTAATCAAGACAGTATGGTACTGGCACAAAAACAGAAATATAGATCAATGGAATAGGATAGAAAGCCCAGTGATAATCCCGTGTACTTATGGTCACCTTATCTTTGATAAAGGAGGCAAGCATATACAGTGGAGAAAAGAGCCTCTTCAATAAGTGGTGCTGGGAAAACTGGACAGGTACATGTAAAAGTATGAAATTAGAACACTCCCTAACACCATACACAAAAATAAACTCAAAGTGGAATAAGAACTAAATGTAAGGCCAGACACTATCAAACTCTTAGAGGAAAACATAGGCAGAACATTCTATGACATAAATCACAGCAAGATCCTTTTTAACCCACCTGCTAGAGAAATGGAAATAAAAACAAAAATAAACAAATGGGACCTAATGAAACTTCAAAGCTTTTGCACAGCAAAGGAAAGTACAGACAAGATGAAAAGGCAACCCTTCAGAATGGAAGAAAATATTTGCAAATGAATCAACGGACAAAGGATTAATCTCCAAAATATATAAACAGCTCATGCAGCTCAATATTAAACAAACAAACAACCCAATCCAAAAATGGGCAGAAGACCTAAATAGACATTTCTCCAAAGAACATATACAGATTGCCAGCAAACACATGAAAGAATGCTCAACATTATTAATCATTAGAGAAATGCAAATCAAAACTACAGTGAGGTATCACCTCACACCAGTCAGAATGGCCATCATCAAAAAATCTACAAACAATACATGCTGGAGAGGGTGTGGAGAAAAGGGAACACTCTTGCACTGTTGGTGGGAATGTAAATTGATACAGCCACTATGGAGAACAGTATGGAGGTTCCTTAAAATACTACAAATAGAATTACCATACGACCCAGCAATCCCACTACTGGGTATATACCCTGAGAAAACCATAATTCAAAAAGAGTCATGTACCACAATGTTCATTGCAGCTCTATTTACCATAGCCAGGACATGGAAGCAACTTAAGTGTCCATCCACAGATGAATGGATAAAGAAGATGTGGCACATATATACAATGGAATATTACTCAGCCATAAAGAGAAACGAAATTGAGTTATTTGTAGTGAGGTGGATAGACCTAGAGTCTGTCATACAGAGTGAAGTAAGTCAGAAAGAGAGAAACAAATACAGTATGCTAACACATATATATGGAATCTAAGGGAAAAAAAAAAAAAGGTAATGAAGAACCTAGGGGTAAGACAGGAATAAAGACACAGACCTACTAGAGAATGGACTTGAAGATATGGGGAGGGAGAAGGGTAAGCTGTGACAAAGTGAGAGAGTGGCATGGACATATATACACTACCAAACGTAAAATAGATAGCTAGTGGGAAGCAGCTGCATAACACAGGGAGATCAGCTCGGTGGTTTGTGACCACCTAGAGTGGTGGGATAGGGAGGGTGGGAGGGAGGGAGATGCAAGAGGGAAGAGATATGGGAACATATGTATATGTATAACTGATTCACTTTGTTATAAAGCAGAAACTAACACACCATTGTAAAGCAATTATACTCCAATAAAGATGTCAAAAAAAAAAAACAAAAAACGAAACAATAAAGTACTTCAAATTAAGGTATGCAGTTTTTTTCTGACATAATGCTATTTCACACTTAATAGACTACAGTATAGTGTTAACATAAATTTTATATGCATTAGAAAACCAAAAAGTTTGTGTGACTCACTTTTTTTGTATTTGCTTTTTTGTAGTGGTCTGGAACTAAACCCTCAGTGTCTCTGAGGTATGCCTGTATGGTAATTTTTCCAGAGCTAAATGTTTTAACATCCACAGTAAATTGGTTATGTAAGTCTCTAAATAGACTCAGATCACATCAGATTATATTTTTTTTCACAAAATGTATTGATTCTTGTCAGATTTTGCAAGTAACTACATCAAGAAAAGCTTTATCTTTCATATTATTTACATTTCTGAAATCAGATAACAGATTGTGGACCTGTGTTTTTAGTGAGAAGTTTCAGCATCATAAAAATTGAAAATTATCCCAAATTAATATATAATTTCAATACAAATACATTCAAGTCCTCAAATCTTTTGAATCATAGAATGTCATACAGAGATACTAAAATTAATAGGGAAGAATAAAGGTAAAAATAAAAAACAAATATTTGAATTCTAGTAAGAAGGAGATAAGGAGGAAAGGAACAATAACGATGATGTTGAACTCACTCTTTTAAGGCTCTCTGTAAACCTGTAGCAGTTTAAGCAATGGGGTATTAGTTAAGGGCTAGAGAGACCAATAAAATTCAATAAAGAACAAAGGAATATGGTCAAAATATATATGGGAGTTTGATATATTATTGGGGTTGCATTCCAAACCAGTGGGGAAATGAAAGTGCATTCAATGGTACACTGACATTGAGTTATCATTTTAGATTATTTTTGATGTATTATTTCAAAGAGATTTTTGCACCAACACAGGAAGGTGATTTTTCTTTGGGGAGAATAGAAGTAGAATGGGATTGGAGCTAAGTTTTTCATGAAATACACAATTCTTTTACACATATGAAAAATCTCACTATACAAATACGCATATATATTAGCTAAGTGTTTCCAAATTATAAAAATGTAGCAACACAAATAAACCATTGGAAACATCAAAATTCAGTCCAATATTATAATCAAGCTTAACCTAAAATAAAATTGGAAAACCGATTCTATGCAAAGATTGTTATTGAAATATTATACAGCAAAACAGCACCTTAATAGATGACATAACTGCATATTTTATTATTTGTAGCAGGTTGAAGAACATATATTTAACTCCATGACTACGCATTACTTTGGGAGGTAACTTAGGAATCATGAACCCTCTATTTCAAAGTATAAAATGTAGTTGCATATACCCTTAGGTTCATTATCAGAATATTAATTCCATGTTATTAAAATGAATAACTCAGTAAATTTTACACTCATTATAATAAAGTCTAAATGGAATTTAAATTTAGTAAAATATTTGATCTCTTCTTTAAAAAAATTCTTACTAGATCAGTGACCTAAAGCTTTCTATTTTTAGAACAAATATTAAGATGAAAGCATATTTTAAAAATAAATTTCCACATTTCAATAAATTCCATCTCATATGTTTATTGACAAATCATGTATTTGTCATTTCTACCTTCGAAATTGAAATTTATATACTATAACTTCAATGGAAAAACTTGAGTCCAAACATGTAAGAAAAAGTAAGTGTAAGTAACATTAATTTTTACAGATTTCTGGGCTTTTTACTTAGTAATTATGAGTCAGTTTGAAGGCCATAAATATTGCAATAGTATCACTGAGAGTAATTTTTTTTTTTTTTTTTTGTCCACTAGTGGTGTCTGACTGATTCAGCAATTACAGCTTCTGTATCAGAGCTCAAAATCCGGATGATTAACATATTTTTCTAAGATGTTATATCTTGTCTCTATAAATTTCAAGTAAAATTACATATTTTTAAATTACAAATATTCATCCACATGCTATAGTAACTGCTAAGAAAGAAGCATAGTGTTATAAGGGAATTAATTTTTTTTTTAAATTTACCAAGTGAGGAGTTTCAGGTCCAGAAAGCTTAAACACATATCTAATTAACGTAAAACAACCATCAAGTTCTACTCTATTCCATCAAGTATTATTTCCAGTCCTTCTTACTATTTCCAATGGGGTTCTTTCCAGTTCCCTTTGCTAGTACAATATTTCATATATAGTATATATGTGGAATAATTAATTATACTGATGTGAGGTGTTACAACTTAAGATGATTCTTAAATGGTAAAAAATTGGCATAGAATATTTTACATTACATTTACATAAAGGGAAAAATTTAAATAAGTGCAGAAAAATAAGAAAAAATAAAATATTGTAGAAAGATTATTTGGGAGGGAGGAACAATTGGTGCAGATATCATTATAACACCATACCCCTCCATTAAAAAGAAAAGGCATTTGTGATTAAACATACCACCTGGAGGCCTTAGAAAGCATTGGAAGAAAAAAAGGAATAAAGAAAAATGTTTCATACAAGTAATAAAAATTACAGTAACCCAGGGAAACCACCTTTTTAATATATGTGACATTTTCCACCAAGGAAGATCACCATATAATATGCCAGGTACTCCCTGAAATGCCATTTCCCATCTGCCAGAGGAGGCATTTGAATACAGCAACAGCTGCATAGGGGGTTGATGAGACTACTGGGGCCCAATGGCTAGCAGGGCCTGTTCTAGTCCAGGCCTAGCTGCTAGTGAGAAGTGACAAGCATACTGGGCAATTAGAATTCCAATCCCAACAATCTGCTGACTTCAGGAGCTTCATTGTTCTTCACATCTTTTTTATCTTATACCCGAGCTGGGTAAAAATAAATTAAATTAAATTATTGTAAGGTATTCATGGTAATAGTGGTGTTCTGCAAGCTATATAATTCTTAATATCACAAAAGGAAGGTCTGATAATGCTCTGCTATAATTGCTAAACTTGAATGATGAAAGATTGGCAGAAAGATGGTTCTGACTCCTCCAGGAGAAGCTTCACAAGAAAAAATACCTTCATGAAAAAAAAAAATATATACCTTCATGGTTAAGACTACTGGGCACTGTTAAAATATTTAGTGTACAGAACAAACTCTTTGGGATTTGTTTTAAATTTTTAAAATATCTCCCTGTCTGTGTTTCACTTCATTCTTATCCATGGAACTATTAATTTTTATTATATAGCCTACATCATCACAGTAACAGGAATCATAGTTTCCTTAGAAGTTTGGGACCAGCATGTTATTTGAAGGAAAAGCTATCTAAACTTAGATTGTTTAGTTTTCATTTTGTTTAGTTGTATAATAGTATTGATCATTTTTAACAGTATGAACAGCCATGCCAGTTTCCTTGAACAGCTCCAGTGAAAGTGCTTTTGATTGATTAAACCTGATTTATTTATTTAATCTGTGAGTCATTTGTTTTTTAAAAGTCACCTTCCATTTGAAGATAAGTGCATATTTCCATTACTCTGGGAGATTGATATAAAAAGATATTGCTGCAATTTATGTCAGAGAGTGTTCTGCCTATGTTTTCCTCTAAGAATTTTACAGTGTCTGGCCTTACATTTAGGTCTTTAATCCATTTTGAGTTTATTTTTGTGTATGGTGTTAAGGAGTGTTCTAATTTCATTCTTTTTTATGTAGCTATCCAGTTTTCCCAGCACCACTTACTGAAGAGACTATCTTTTTTCCATTGTATATCCTTGCCTCCTTTATCAAAGATAAGGTGACCATATGGGCGTGGATTTATCTCTGGGCTTTCTATCCTGTTCCATTGATCTGTATTTCTGTTTTTGTGCCAGTACCATGTTGTTTCGATGACAGTAGCTTTGTAGTATAGTCTGAAGTCAGACAGCCTGATTACTCCAGCTCCATTTTTCTTTCTCAAGATTGCTTTTGTTATTTGGGGTCTTTTGTGTCTCCATGCAAATTTTAAGATGTTTTTGTTCTAGTTCTGTGAAAAATGCCATTGGTAATTTGACAGGGATTGCACTGAATCTAGAGATTGCTTTGGGTAGTATCATCATTTTCACAATATTGATCCTTCCAATCCTAGAACATGGTATATCTTTCCATCTGTTTGTGTCATCTTCAATTTCTTTCATCAGTGACTTATAATCTTCGGAGTACAGGTCTTTTGTCTCCTTAGGTAGGTTTATTCCTAGGTATTTTATTCTTTTTGTTGCAATGGTAAATGAGATTGTTTCCTTAATTTATATTCTGATCTTTCATTGTTAGTATATACAAATGCAACAGATTTCTGTGTATTAATTTTGTAACCTGCAACTTTACCAAAGTATTTAGCTCTAATAATTTTCTAACAGTTTTCTAATAATTAGAATAATAATAATAATTTTCTGGTAGCATCTTTAGGGTTTTCTATGTATAGTATCATGTCATTTGCAAACAGTGACAGTTTTACTTCTTCTTTTCCAATTGGGATTCCTTTTATATTTTTTTTCTTCTCTGATTGACATGGCTAGGACTTCCAAAACTATGTTGAATAAAATTGGTAAAAGTGGATATCCTGGTCTTGTTCCTGATCTAAGAGTTTGTTTGGGTTTTTTTTTTTTCAGCTTTTATCATTGAGTATAATGTTAGCTGTAGGTTTGTCATATATAGCCTTTATTATGTTGAGGTATGTTCCCTCTATGCCTACTTTCTGGAGAGTTTTTATCATAAATGGGTGTTGAATTTTGTCAAAAGCTGTTTCTGCATCTATTGAAATGATTATATGGTTTTTGTTCTTCACTTTGTTGATATGGTATATCACACTGATTGATTTGTGGGTATTGAAAAATCCTTGCATCACTTGGATAAATCCCTCTTGATCATGGTGTATGATCCTTTTAATGTATTGTTGGATTTGGATTGCTAGTATTTTGTTGAAGATTTTTACATCTATGCTCATCAGTGATATTGGCCTGTAATTTTCTTTTTTTTTAATTCAAACAGAAAGTCACAAAAATTATAATCATCCTCATCAGTTCACTCAGTCCCATGTAATTAATTTTTTTTTCATCTTGATCTTTTGTTAGCACTTTTATGAGCTCATCAGTTTTTCATTAGAGTTCTGAAAATGCTTATTCATTCAGTTCAGCAGTACAGTCAGTTACCAGAAACCTGTACTTGTCAGAGTCTTTTCCATGAATTCCTTGAAGATGAAACCCTTTTATAGGAACATATTTGCAAAAGCATCAGAGTACACCAGAACTGTCTGTAAATGACAAAAGACTTAAAAATGACAACAGTTAAAGATTTGATGAAAGTTCATAATAATATAATTGACAAGGAAATTTAGTTATTTCTGAGATATACATTTTAAAGTAATAACTAGAATTATGACTTATAACATTATACCAGAACATATAAGATTTTTAGAAATTTCATGTAATGTCTGAAACATTTATATTAACATATTTTCATACAAATAACACAATGAAAGTTTAGTATTAGTTGTTTTGTTTGTTTGTTTTTTTATACTGCAGGTTCTTATTAGTCATCAATTTTATACACATCAGTGTATACATCTCAAACCCAATCGCCCAATACAGCACACAACCATCCCCACCCCCAACAGATTTCCCCCCTTGGTGTCCATATGTCTGTTCTCTACATTTGTGTCTCAACTTCTGCCCTGCAAACCAGCTCATCTGTACCATTTTTTCTAGGTTCCACATACATGCATTAATATACGATATTTGTTTTTCTCTTTCTGACTTACTTCACTCTGTATGACAGTCACTAGATCCATCCACGTCTCAAAAAATGACTCAAATTTGTTCATTTTTATGGCTGAGTAATATTCCATTGTATATATGTACCACTTCTTCTTTAACCATTCGTCTCTCAATGGGAATTTGGTTGCTTCCGTGACCTGGCTATTGTAAACAGTGCTGAAATGAACATTGGGGTGCATGTGTCTTTTGAAATTATGGTTTTCTCTGGGTACACGCCCAGTAGTGGGATTGCTGGATCATATGGTAAATCTATTTTTAGTTTTTTAAGGAACCTCCATACTGTTCTCCATAGTGGCTGTATCAATTTACATTCCCACCAACAGTGCAAGAGGGCTGCCTTTTCTCCACACCCTCTCCAGCATTTGTTGTTTGTAGATTTTCTGATGATGCCCATTCTAACTGGTCTGAGGTGATACCTCATTGTAGTTTTGATTTGCATTTCTCAAATAAGTAGTGAAGTTGAGCATCTTTTCATGTGCTTCTTGGCCATCTGTCTGTCTTCTTTGGATAAATGTCTCTTTAGGTCTTCTGCCCATTTTTGGATTGGGGTGTTTGTTTTTTAATATTGAGCTGCATGAGCTGTTTATATATTTTGGAGATTAATCCTTTCTCCGTTGATTCGTTTGCAAATATTTTCTTCCATTCTGAGGGTTGTCTTTTCGTCTTGTTTATGGTTTCCTTTGCTGTGCAAAAGCTTTGAAGTTTCATTAGTTCCCAGTTGTTTATTTTTGTTTTTATTTCCATTACTCTAGGAGGTGGATCAAAAAAGATCTTGCTGTGATTTATGTCAGTGTTCTTCCTATGTTTTCCTCTAAGAGTTTTTTTATAGTGTCTTGTCTTACATTTAGGTCTCGAATCCATTTTGAGTTTATTTTTGTATATGGTGTTAAGGAGTGTTCTAATTTCATTCTTTTACATGTAGCTGTCCAGTTTTCCCAGCACCACTTATTGAAGAGACTGTCTTTTCTCCAGTGTATATCTTTGCCTCCTTTGTCATAGATTAGTTGACCATGGGTGTGTGGGTTTATCTCTGGGTTTTCTATCTTGTTCCATTGATCTATGTTTCTGTTTTTGTGCCAGTACCATATTGTCTTGATTACTGTAGCTTTGTAGCACAGTCTGAAGTCAGGGAGTCTGATTCCTTCAGCTCCGTTTTTTTCCCTCAAGACTGCTTTGGCTATTCGGGGTCTTTTCTGTCTCCATACAACTTTTAAGATGATTTGTTCTAGTTCCGTAAAAAATGCCATTGGTAATTTGATAGGAATTGCACTATCTGTAGATTGCTTTGGGTAGTATAGTCATTTTCACAATATTGACTTTTCCAATCCAAGAACATGGTATATCACTCCATCTGTTGGTATCATCTTTAATTTCTTTCATCAGTGTCTTATAGCTTTCTGCATAAAAGTCTTTTGTCTCCCTAGGTAGGTTTATTCCTAGATATTCTATTCTTTTTGTCGCAATGGTAAATGGAAGTGTTTCCATAATTTCTCTTTCAGATTTTTCATCATTGGTGTATAGGAATGCAAGAGATTTCTGTGCATTAATTTTGTATCCTGCAACTTTACAAACTCATTGATTAGCTCTAGTAGTTTTCTGGTGGCAGTATTAGGATTCTCTATGTATAGTATCATGTCATCTGCAAACAGTGACACTTTTACTTCTTCTTTTCCAAATTGTATTCCTTTTATTTCTTTTTCTTCTTGATTGCCATGACTAGGACTTCCAAAATTATGTTGAATAATAGTGGTGAGAGTGGACATCCTTGTCTCATTCCTGATCTTAGAGGAAATGCTTCCAGTTTTTCACCATTGAGAATGATGTTTGCTGTGGGTTTTGTCATATATGGCCTTTATTATGTTGAGGTAGGCTCCCTCTATGCCCACTTTCTGGAGAGTTTTTATCATAAATCGGTGTTGAATTTTGTCAAAAGCTTTTTCTGCATCCATTGAGATGATCATATGGTTTTTATTCTTCAATTTGTTAATATGGTGTATCACATTGATTGATTTGTGTATATTGAAGAATCCTTGCATCTGTGAGATAAAATCCCACTTGATTGTGGTGTATGATCCGTTTAATGTGTTGTTGGTTTCTGTTTGCTAGTATTTTGTTGAGGATTTTTGCATCTATGTTCATCAGTGATATTGGTATGTAATTTTCTTTTTTGGTAGTAACTTTGTCTGGCTTTGGTATCAGGGTGATGGTGGCCTCATAGAATGAGTTTGGGAGTGTTCCTTCCTCTGCAATTTTTTGGAAGAGTTTGAGAAGGATGGGTGTTAGCTCTTCTCTAAATGTTTGATAGAATTCACCTGTGAAGCCATCTGGTCCTGGACTTTTGTTTGTTGGAAGAGTTTTAATCAAAGTTTCAATTTCATTCCTTGTGATTGGTCTTTTCATATATTCTGTTTCTTCCTGGTTCAGTCTTGGAAGGTTGTACCTTTCTAAGAATTTGTTCATTTCTTCATGTTGTCCATTTTATTGGCATAGAGTTGCTTGTAGTAGTCTCTTAGGATGCTTTGTATTTCTGCAGTGTCTGTTGTAACTTCTTTTTCATTTCTAATTTTATTGATTTGAGCCCTCTCCCTCTTTTTCTTGATGAGTCTGGCTAATGGCTTATCAATTTTGTTTATCTTCTCAAAGAACCAGCTTTTAGTTTTATTGATCTTTGCTATTGTTTTCTTTGTTTCTGTTTCATTTATTTCTGATCTGATCTTTATGGTTTCTTTCCTTCTGCTAACTTTGGGTTTTGTTTGTTCTTCTTTCTCTAGTTCCTTTAGGTGTAAGGTTAGATTGTTTACTTGTGATTTTTCTTGTTTCTTTAGGTAGGCTTGTATAGGTATAAACTTCCCTCTTAGAACTGCTTTTGCTGCAGCCCATGGGTTTTAGATCATCGTGTTTTCATTGTCATTTGTCTCTAGGTATTTTTTGATTTCCTCTTTGATTTCTTCAGGGATCTCTTGGTTATTTAGTAACATATTGATTAATCTGCATGTGTTTGTGTTTTTTTCGTGTTTTTCCCTGTAATTGATTTCTAATCTCATAGCATTGTGGTCAGAAAAGATGCTTGATATGATTTCAATTTTCTTAAATTTACTGCGGCTTGATTTGTGACCCAAGATGTGATATATCCTGGAGAATGTTCCGTGCACACTTGAGAAGAATGTGTAATCTGCTGTTTTTGGATGGAATGTCCTATAAATATCAATTAAATCTATCTGGTCTATTGTGTCATTTAAAGCTTCTGTTTCCTTATTTATTTTCATTTTGGAGGATCTGTCCATTGGTGTAAGTGAGGTGTTAAATTCCCCCACTATTATTGTGTTACTGTTGATTTCCTCCTTTATAGCTGTTAGCAGTTGCCTTAAATATTGAGGTGCTCCTATGTTGGGTGCATATATATTTATAATTGTTATATCTTCTTTTTGGATTGATCCCTTGATCAGTATGACTTGTCCTTCCTTGTCTCTTGTAACATTCTTTATTTTAAAGTCTATTTTATCTGATATGAGTATAACTACTCCAGCTTTCTTTTGATTTCCATTTGCATGGAATATATTTTTCCATCCCCTCACTTTCAGTCTGTATGTGTCCCTAGGTCTGAAGTGGGTCTCTTGTAGACAGCATATATATGGGTCTTGTTTTTGTATCCATTCAGCAAGCCTGTGTCTTTTGGTTGGAGCATTTAATCCATTCACGTTTAAGGTAATTACCGATATGTATGTTCTTATGACCATTTTCTTAATTGTTTTGGGTTTGTTTTTGCAGATCCATTTCTTCTCTTGTGTTTCCCACTTAGAGTAGTTCCTTTAGCATTTGTTGTAGAGCTGGTTTGGTGGTGCTGAATTCTCTTAGCTTTTGCTTGTCTCTAAAGCTTTTGATTTCTCCATCAAATCTGAATGAGATCCTTGCTGGGTAGAGTAATCTTGGGTGTAGGTTCTTCCGTTCCATCACTTTAAGTATATCATGCCACACTCCCTTCTGGCTTGTAGATTTTATGCTGAGAAATCAGCTGTTAACCTTATGGGAGTTCCCTTGTAGGTTATTTGTCATCTTTCTCTTGTTGCTTTCAATAATTTTTCTGTGTCTTTCATTTTAGCCAATTTCATTACTATGTGTCTCGGCATGTTTCTCCTTGGGTTTATCCTGTATGGGACTTGCTGCACTTCCTGGACTTGGGTGGCTATTTCCTTTCCCATGTTAGGGGTTTTCAACTATAATCTCTTCAAATATTTTCTCTGGTCCTTTCTCTCTCTCTTCTCCTTCTGGGACCCCTATAATGCAAATGTTGTTGCATTTAATGTTGTCCCAGAGGTCTCTTAGGCTGTCTTCATTTCTTTTCATTTCTTTTTCTTTTTTCTGCTCTGCAGCAGTGAATTCCACCATTCTGTCTTCCAGGTAACTTATCCATTCTTCTGTTTCAGTTATTCTGCTATTGATTCCTTCTAGTGTAGTTTTCATTTCAGTTATTGTATTGTTTATCTCTGTTTGCTTGTTCTTTAATTCTTCTAGGTGTTTGTTAAACATTTCTTGCATCTTCTCTATGTTTGCCTCCATTCTTATTCCGAGGTCCTGGATCATCTTCACTATCATTATTCTGAATTGTTTTTCTTGAAGGTTGCCTATCTCCACTTCATTTAGTTGTTTTTCTGGGGTTTTATCTTGTTCCTTCATCTGGTACATAGCCCTCTGCCTTTTCATCTTGTCTACCTTTCTGTGAATGTGGTTTTTGTTCCACAGGCTGCAGGATTGTAGTTCTTCTTGCTTCTGCTGTCTGCCCTCTGGTGGTTGAAGCTATCTAAGAGGTTTGATGGGAGGCTCTGGTGGTGGGTAGAGCTGACTGTTGCTGTGGTGGTCAGAGCTCAGTAAAACTTTAATCCACTTGACTGTTGATGGGTGGGGCTGGGTTCCCTCCCTTTTAGTTGTTTTGCCTGAGGCAACCCAACACTGGAGCCTACCTGGGCTTTTTGGTGGGGCTAATGACAGACTCTGGGAGGGCTCATGACAAGGAGTACTTCCCAGAACTTCTGCTGCCCGTGTCCTTGTCCGCAGTGTGAAACAGTGCCACCCCCTGCCTCTGCAGGAGACCTTCCAACACTAGCAGGTAGGTCTGGTTCAGTATCCCCCGGGGTCACTTCTCCTTCCCCTGGGTCCCAATGTACACACTATTTTGTGTGCACCCTCCAAGAGTGGGGTCTCTGTTTCCCCCAGTCCTGTTGAAGTCCTGCAGTCAATTCCCACTAGGCTGCAAAGTCTGATTCTCTATGAATTCCTCCTCCTGTTGCTGGACCCCCAGGTTGGGAAGCCTGACTTGGGGCTTGGAACCTTCACTCCAGTGGGTGGACTTCTGTGGTATAAGTGTTCGCCAGTCTGTGAGTCACCCACCCACCAGTTATGTGATTTGATTTTACTCTGATTGTGCCCCTCCTACCATTTCATTGTGGCTTCTCCTTTGTCTTTGAATATTGGGTATCTTTTTTGGTGAGTTCCAGTGTCTTCCTGTCGATGATTGTCCAGCAGCTAGTTGCAATTCTGGTGTTCTCGCAAGAGGGAGTGAGAGCAAGTCCTTCTACTCCGCCATCTTGGTTCCTACCCAATTTTCTTTTTTTTAATGGTATCTTTATCTGGTTTTGGTATCAGGGTGATGGTGGCCTCATGGATTGAGTTAGGGAGTTTTCCTTCCTCTACAATGTTTTGGAACAGTTTCAGAAGTATAAGTGTTAACTCTTTTCTAAATGTTTGATAGAATTTACCTGTGAATCCGTCTGGTCCTAGACTTTTGTTTGTTGTGAGATTTTAATCACAGTTTCAATTTCAGTGCTTGTGATTGGTCTGTTTATATTTTCTATTTCTTCCTGGTTCAGTCTTGGGAGAGTGTACTTTTCTAAGAATTTGTCCATTTCTTCCAGGTTGTCCATCTTATTGGAATGCAGTTGCTTGTAGTAGTCTCTTAAGGTCCTTTGTATTTCTGTATTTCTGTGGTGTCAGTTGTAACTTCTACTTTTTCATTTCTGATTTTATTGATTTGAGTCCTCTCCCTTTTTTTCTTGATGAGTCTTGCTAAAGATTTATCAATTTTGTTTATCTTTTCAAAAACCAGCTTTTAGTTTAACTGACCTTTGCTATTGTTTCCTTCATCTCTATTTTATTTATTTCTGCTCTGATTTTTATGATTTCTTTCCTTGTACTAACTTTAGGTTTTGTTTGTTCTTCTTTCTCTAGTTGGTTTAGGTGAAATGTTAGGTTGTTTATTTTGGAAACTAATTAAATTCAAAAGCTTTTACACAGCAAAGGAAACCATAAACAAAACAAAAAGGCAACCCACAGAATGGGAGAAAATATTTGCAAATGATGTGACTGACAAGGGATTAATCTCCAAAATTTACAAACAGCTTATGGGGCTTAATATCATCAAAATAAACAACCCAATCAAAAAAATGGGCAGAAGACCTAAATAGACATTTCTCCAAAGAAGACATACAGATGGCCAAGAGCCACATGAAAAGCTGCTCGACATCACTAATTATTAGAGAAATGCAAATCAAAACTACAATGAGATAACACCTCACACCTATCAGAATGGTCATCATCAAAAAATCCACAAAGGATAAACGCTTGAGAGGGTGTGTAGAAAAGGGAACCCTCCTCCACTGTTCGTGGGAATGTAAATTGGTACAGCCACTATGGAGTACAGTGGGGAGGTTCTTAGAAAACTAAAAATAGAACTACCATATGATACTGCAATCCCACTCCTGGGCATATATCCAGACAAAAACATAGTCCGAAAGGATACTTGCACCTCAATATTCATTGCAACACTGTTTACAATAGCCAACAAATTGAAACATCCTAAAGGTCCATTGTCAGAGGAATGGACAAAGAATTTGTGATTGATGTATATATATGAAGGAATATTACTCAGCCATTAAAACGAATTAAATAATACAATTTGCAGAAATATGGTTGGACCTAGAGATTGTCATACGGAGTGAAGTAAGTCAGACTGTGAAATATCAGAAACAATATAGTATGATATCACTTATATGCAGAATCTTAAAAAAAATGATAGAAATAAACTTATTTACAGAACAGAAACAGACTCACAGACTTAGAGAACAAACTTATTGTTACCGGGGGGAAGGGGTGGGTGGGGAGGGATAGTTAGGGAGTTTGGGATTGACATGTACACACTGCTATATTTAAAATCAATAGGCAACAAGTACCTACTGTATAGCACAGGGAACTCAATATTATGTAACAACCTAAATGGGAAAAGAATTAGAAAAAGAAAAAAAAAACAACTATATTTTACCTTAGATTTTACTAAATGCCTAAACTCTTGAGCACAAACATATTCTCCACATTCCAAAGCAAACAAACAAAACCCCAGTAACACTAATTTAGGAAAACTGACTTTTGCATTAACATGTCATAGTAGCCAAAACCTTAAGAAACTTTGAAAACAAATGTCCCTAGGTTGTGAGTATGAAGTGTGTTCTTCTGCCTTTGCTAACATTTGCAGTTCACGTAACTATCACAGAAGTCATTTGTGTTTATTGTGGAAAGAAAACACAAATATGCAAAAGGGGGAAAATAAAAATCATCCAAATACCGCCCCATCCCCACAAAAAATAACAGATAAGTGCATAGATACAGCCACTATGGAGAACAGTACGGAGGTTCCTTAAAAAACTAAAAATAGAACTACCATATGACCCAGTAATCCCACTACTGGGCATATACCCTGAGAAAACCATAATTCAAAAAGAGTCATGTACCACAATGTTCACTGTAGCTATATTTACAGTAGCCAGGACATGGAAGCAACCTAAGTGTCCACTGATAGATGAATGGATAAAGAAGATGTGACTGAAAGTGAGGGGATGGAAAAAGATATTCCATGCAAATGGAAATCAAAAGAAAGCTGGAGTAGCAATTCTCATATCAGACAAAATAGACTTTAAAATAAAGACTATTACAAGAGACAAAGAAGGACACTATATAATGATCAAGGGATCGATCCAAGAGGAAGGTATAACAATTGTAAATATTTATGCACCCAACATAGGAGCACCTCAATACATAAGGCAAATACTAACAGCCATAAAAGGGGAAATTGACAGCAACACAATCATAGTAGGGGACTTTAACACCCCACTTTCACCAATGGACAGATCATCCAAAATGAAAATAAATAAGGAAACACAAGCTTTAAATGATACATTAAACAATATGGACTTAATTGATATTTATAGGACATTCCACCCAAAAACAACAGAATACACATTTTTCTCAAGTGCTCATGGAACATTCTCCAGGATAGATCATATCTTGGGTCACAAATCAAGCCTTGGTAAATTTAAGAAAATTGAAATCGTATCAAGTATCTTTTCCGACCACAATGCTATGAGGCTAGATATCAATTACAGGAAAAGATCTGTAAAAAATACAAACACATGGAGGCTACACAATACATTACTTAATAACAAAGTGATTACTGAAGAAATCAAAGGGGAAATCAAAAAATACCTAGAAACAAATGACAATGGAGACACGACGACCCAAAACCTATGGGACACAGCAAAAGCAGTGCTAAGAGGGAAGTTTATAGCAATACAAGCCTACCTCAAGAAACAGGAAACATCTCGAATAAACAACCTAACCTTGCACCTAAAGCAATTAGAGAAAGAAGAACAAAAAAACCCAAAAGCCAGCAGAAGGAAAGAAATTATAAAGATCAGGTCAGAAATAAATGAAAAAGAAATGAAGGAAACAATAGTAAAAATCAATGAAACTAAAAGCTGGTTCTTTGAGAAGATAAACAAAATTGATAAACCATTAGCCAGACTCATCAAGAGAAAAAGGGAGAAGACTCAGATCAATAGAATTAGAAATGAAAAAGGAGAAGTAACCACTGACACTGCAGAAATACAAACGATCATGAGAGATTACTACAAGCAACTATATGCCAATAAAATGGACAACCTGGAAGAAATAGACAGATTCTTAGAAATGCACAAACTGCCGAGACTGAACCAGGAAGAAATAGAAAATATGAACAGACCAATCACAAGCACTGAAATTGAAACTGTGATTAAAAACCTTCCAACAAACAAAAGCCCAGGACCAGATGGCTTCACAGGCGAATTCTATCAAACATTTAGAGAAGAGCTAACACCTATCCTTCTCAAACTCTTCCAAAATATTGCAGAGGGAGGAACACTCCCAAACTCATTCTACGAGGCCACCATCACCCTGATACCAAAACCAGACAAAGATGTCACAAAGAAAGAAAACTACAGGCCAATATCACTGATGAACATAGATGCAAAAATCCTCAACAAAATACTAGCAAACAGAATCCAACAGCACATTAAAAGGATCATACACCATGATCAAGTGGGGTTTATCCCAGGAATGCAAGGATTCTTCAATATACGCAAATCAATCAATGTGATACACCATATTAACAAATTGAAGGAGAAAAACCATATGATCATCTCAATAGATGCAGAGAAAGCTTTTGACAAAATTCAACACCCATTTATGATAAAAGCCCTGCAGAAAGTAGGCATAGAGGGAACTTTGCTCACCATAATAAAGGCCATATATGACAAACCCACAGCCAACATTGTCCTCAATGGTGAAAAACTGAAACCATTTCCACTAAGATCAGGAACAAGACAAGGTTGCCCACTCTCACCACTATTATTCAACATAGTTCTGGAAGTCCTAGCCACAGCAATCAGAGAAGACAAAGAAATAAAAGGAATCCAAATCGGAAAAGAAGAAGTAAAGCTGTCACTATTTGCAGATGACATGATACTATACATAGAGAATCCTAAAGATGCTACCAGAAAACTCCTAGAGCTAATCAATGAATTTGGTAAAGTAGCAGGATACAAAATTAATGCACAGAAATCTCTTGCATTTCTATACACTAATGACGAAAAATCTGAAAGTGAAATTAAGAAAACACTCCCATTTACCATTGCAACAAAAAGAATAAAATATCTAGGAATAAACCTACCTAAGGAGACAAAAGACCTGTATGCAGAAAACTATAAGACACTGATGAAAGAAATTAAAGATGATACAAATAGATGGAGAGATATACCATGTTCCTGGATTGGAAGAATCAACATTGTGAAAATGTCTCTACTACCCAAAGCAATCTACAGATTCAATGCAATCCCTATCAAACTACCACTGGCATTTTTCACAGAACTAGAACAAAAAATTTCACAATTTGTATGGAAACACAAAAGACCCCGAATAGCCAAAGCAATCTTGAGAACGAAAAATGGAGCTGGGGGAATCAGGCTCCCTGACTTCAGACTATATTACAAAGCTTCAGTAATCAAGACAGTTTGGTATTGGCACAAAAACAGAAATATCGATCAATGGAACAGGATAGAAAGCCCAGAGATAAACCCACACACATATGGTCAACTTATCTTTGATAAAGGAGGCAAGCATATACAGTGGAGAAAAGACAGCCTCTTCAATAAGTGGTGCTGGGAAAATTGGACAGGAACATGTAAAAGTATGAAATTAGAACACTCCCTGACACCATGCACAAAAATAAACTCAAAATGGATTAAAGACCTAAGTGTAAGGGCAGACACTATCAAACTCTTAGAGGAAAACATAGGCAGAACACTCTATGACATACATCACAGCAAGATTCTTTTTGACCCAGCTCCCAGAGAAATGGAAATAAGAACACAAATAAACAAATGGGACCTAATGAAACTTAAAAGCTTTTGCACAGCAAAGGAAACCATAAACAAGACCAAAAGACAACCCTCAGAATGGGAGAAAATATTTGCAAATGAAGCAACTGACAAAGGATTAATCTCCAAGATTTACAAGCAGCTCATGCAGCTCAATAACAAAAAAACGAACAACCCAATCCAAAAATGGGCAGAAGATCTAAATAGACATTTCTCCAAAGAAGATATACAGATGGCCTACAGACACATGAAAGAATGCTCAACATCATTAATCATTAGAGAAATGCAAATCAAAACTACAATGAGATATCATCTCACACCGGTCAGAATGGCCATCATCAAAAAATCTAGAAACAATAAATGCTGGAGAGGGTGTGGAGGAAAGGGAACACTCTTGCACTGTTGGTGGGAATGTAAATTGATACAGCCACTATGGAGAACAGTATGGAGGTTCCTTAAAAAACTACAAATAGAACTACCATACGACTCAGCAATCCCACTACTGGGCATATACCCTGAGAAAACCATAGGTCAAAAAGAGTCATGTTCCAAAATATTCATTGCAGCTCTATTTACAATAGCCAGGACATGGAAGCAACCTAAATGTCCATCGACAGATGAATGGATAAAGAAGATGTGGCACATATATACAATGGAATATTACTCAGCCATAAGAAGAAATGAAATGGAGGTATTTGTAATGAGGTGGATGGAGTTAGAGTCTGTCATACAGAGTGAAGTAAGTCAGAAAGAGAAAAACAAATACAGTATGCTAACACATATATATGGAATCTAAGGGAAAAAAAAAAAGGCCATGAAGAACCTAGCAGCAAGACGGGAATAAAGACACAGACCTACTAGAGAATGGACTTGAGGATATGGGGAGGGGGTGGGGTGAGATGTGACAGGGTAAGAGAGTGTCATGGACATATATACACTACCAAATGTAAAATAGATAGCTAGTGGGAAGCAGCCGTATAGCACAGGGAGATCAGCTCGGTGCTTTGTGACCACCTAGAGGGGTGGGATGGGGAGGGTGGGAGGGAGGGAGATGCAAGAGGGAAGAGAAATGGGAACATATTGTATATGTATAACTGATTCACTTTGTTATAAAGCAGATGCTAACACACTATTGTAAGGCAATTATACTTCAATAAAGATGTTTGAAAAAAAAAAAAAAGAAGATGTGGCACATATATAAAATGGAATATTACTCAGCCATAAAAAGGAATGAAATTGAGCTATTTGTAGTGAGGTGGATGGACCTAGAGTCTGCCATACAGAGTGAAGTAAGTCAGAAAGAGAAAAACAAATATGGTATGCTAACACATATATATGGAATTTAAAAAAATAAAAAAGAAAGAAATGGTCATGAGGAACCTAGCGGCAGGATGGGAATAAAGACTCAGACTTACTAGAGAATAGACTTGAGGACACGGGGAGGGGGAAGGGTAAGCTGGGGCAAAGTGAGAGAGTGGCATGTACATATATACACTACCAAATGTAAAACCGATAGCTAGTGGGAAGCAGCCTCGTAGCACAGGGAAATCAGCTCGGTGCTTTGTGACCACCTAGAGGGGTGGGATAGGGAGAGTAGGAGGGAGGGAGATGCAAGAAGGAACAGATATGGGGATATATGTATATGTATAGCTGATTCACTTTGCTATAAAGCAGAAACTAACACACCATTGTAAAGCAATTATACTCCAATAAAGATGTTAAAAAAAATTGTTGCTATTGCAAAAAACAAGCAAAAACAAAGAAACAAAGAAAGAAACAAAAAGATAAGTTCATAAATGTCATCTCAAACTCCTGGCAAGCACTGACAAGACTGTTCCACCCTCAGCTGCAGTCACTGATACATGGGAAACTCATTCTTGACAGACCAGATACTGGGCATACAGGGTGTTCCAACTTAGCGTGTTCCCTCTGTCCTGCTCTCTTTCTCCAATTCTCCTCTTTTAGGTGAGTGAACACCAGGTCTGTGACCTAAGCAGAGGTTCAATTAAAGAAGAGATGTTAGTTTCTTTTAGTAGGTCCCTCTATCTTTTAGGATCAATTATGTTGGAGCCTCCTTCCCTTGTCTTGGCAAGGAAGAGTGCAAGCATTCTCTGTGGTAGGGAGAAGGAAAAGCACTCCACACCTTGGCTTCAAGAACACCAATACCTGCTACATTCCCATGCCAACTTCGCAACCCCTGAGATTTTCCTGCATAGACTAGGAAGGGAGTGGGGATTGGGGAAAGGTGAGGGTAGGTGTCAAGAAAACTTTTTTGGTTGCCCATTTGTCTGCGACTCTCTTTATATCTTACAACATATAACTTCTCTATACAAATGTTTCCATTTTGCTTTTTTCTCCCTCTAGTAAGTCTTCCAGTTTTCTTCTCCTCTACCTCTTCCAGACCTATGCAAAGTCTTCATGGAGCATCCAGTGTATGGTGATCTCAGTGGCCTCTGCTTTGCTGTGCAACTTATCATCCATAAAGGAAGTTTATGAACCTTACAATTGAGTTGTTTTACCTCACCAATCAAACTGCAAGGTAGCTGAACAGAAACCATATTGTATCCATTGTAATCCTCATTGTGCTTAGCCTCAGTCTTTGCAGATGGCAGGTTCTTATTAAATATTTAATCTTGATGATGGTGATAATAGCATACAATAAACATTCTGGTAGCCACAGAGTTCATGAAACTTGCAATTCTAGAAGCCAGGATATTACTTCCAAATTTATTTGTGCCATAGCTTGGCTTTCAGCATGACACTTGACAAAATTTTGCCACAGTAGACAAGAGTATAAATACTGGAATCAAATTACCAAGATCCAAATTCTGGCTTATACCAATTCTTAGTCACAGGCTCTTAGGGAGTTGCGTAGCTTTTCTGTTCTTCCATTTTCTTATCTTTAAAATCCTACTTCATAGAATTGTTAATAGTATTCAGTGAGCTATTACATGAAAAACACTCAGAATAGTTTATTTTTTTTCAATGTCTGAAAAGAAGATCAGAGGAAATCTTTAAGATTTCAACTCTTTAAGATCATATTTTGGTCCTGCTTAAATTTTTTTCTACTTCTCACCATGACCTAAAAACCCTACATAATGTGACCTTTGTCCACTTCCCCAAACCCAATCACACCACTCTCCCGTCACTCATTATACTCAATCATATACTCCCACACATGCCCAGTTTAATCTTTTTGCCTTCAAGTATTTGCACAAGTTATTTCCTCTGCCTGGAATGTGCTGCCCCAGTACTTTTCTTGGTTGTTTTCTGCTCATCCTTCATGTCCCGGTTAAATATCACCTCCACTGAGACATGTTGCCTAACTATTCTCTGGAAAATATTCTGTGCATTGCCAATAATTCTATCCCATTATTCTGCCTTATATCTTTTTGGGCATTTAATTACTCTCTGAATTCATATTACTAATTTGTTTATGTGTTTATTTTCTATCTTTCTCCAGTACAGAGAAAGCTTTGTTATTTCAGGAATTTTGTGAGTATTGTTCACTTCAGTACCTGGTCACCAGCATAGTGACTGGGTTTTAGTAGGTACTCAATATTTGTAGAGTGACTATACTGGAAACTTGGCCATGGGAATACAGTAGAGGAGCAAGTTGTCAGAGCAATAGACAAATAAAAAGGACATTTCTAATCACTGTGATCAGTGCCATGGCAGTGGCCAGCACAGGGCATTGTGGTAGCATTTATAAGTAGTACCCAACCCCTTATCCATGGTTCTTAGCTTCCTGAGAGAGGGTGCCTTCATATGAGATCTGAATGACAGTAAGAATTACCTAGGTTAGTGAGAGAAAGTTGGGTGTTTTGGGAACAGGAGTCTCAGATAGAAGGACTAACAAAGGCCTAAGGCAGAAGTGATAATGGCACTTTTGTGGGATCATGGGTAGTTAATGTGGTTTAGATCATAGTATGAGGAAAGAAGGAGTGTATGAAGAGCACAATGAGAAAAAATTAATGAGCTTAAATGTCCAATTTACTTAACTTCATATAAAGTAAAATATGTTTGGAATCTATCAATTGAGTAATAATAATAATAATAAAGCTAATTTCTTGAGTGTCTACTATGTGTAAGGAATTGTAAATAAAAGGTTTCCTCCCTCCTACTATTCTGGAGAGATATTAGTTGAATGGGGAGAAAAGCAGGACATAATAAATTAAATGGTAGCTAGTCCTTTTAAGGCACAGGGTGGTAATGGCTCTAGAGTAAAAGGTTTGGACTGCTTTGTACAAGAGACATTTGAAGTCTCCAAGGCCTTGTGTTTTTCATCCAAGAAGCTCTGGTATACTGGGGGAAAATGTTGCCATGGCAGCCAGTAGTTGCTATGAAGGGAAAAAAGGAGAAGGTTAATGCTAAACATTTTTCTAACAGCAATATTTGGCTGCTTCTTTGAATCTTTCCCCTAAGGACTTTATTTGTAAACTACCTTGGTAATATTATAAATCAACAAACTTAAGCAGCGTATGAAATATACATGCAAGAATATGTATATATGTATGAGTATACAAATGTGTGCATGTTTAAGTATATCATCATATATTTGCACTAATAAATAAATGTGTATATTTGATGTATATTAAATGAATGGTTCTCCCTAACCATAAGGGAATTAGTCATTGTGAAAAGTTAAATTTTCCAAGTGGCCAAAAATTTTACTTTGAAGCACCAAAAAACATTTCACTGGTTAATTTATTACACTAATAAATTTATATTAGGTAAAAATAGAAGAAACATCTATTATACTTGTAATGTATATAGCAATTACAAAGTTATTACTTATCTATTAATTATATATAATTAAGTTATTACTTACTATATAACTGTAAAATGAGAAGAATGCACAATCTCAAAACAAGACACATCATAGATTTATGTGCTGATTTCTCTTAATCACTACTGATTTGAATATTAATATTCACAATCTGAATTCTGCCCTCTTTTCCACCCATTCTCCTAAAATAGTTTTCAAAGGTATAAATGTTTGTCAAATGTTCTTATATTTAGTCAAAAGGGAATTTGAATTTTAGAGCTGCAATTGTCTTTAGGCATTATACACTCCAAATTCCTTCTTATGCAAACTAAATTAGCTGAAACAGATTGAGAATACTTAAATTTCCAAGACACTATAGTTCTTCAATACTGGAGTTGGCACTAAAACCCAGGGCTCTCTCTTTACCACCATATTTGCCTCTCTGTCTAGAATACAAAGACTCGGGCTGAAAAACTGGTTCATGGGACAAGTAGAGCACACTGGAAATAAATGTTCAGAGAAGGGACTTCCTGAGACAATCAGGTTTGCGCGGAGGTGGGGAAAGAATCTGGACATCTGGATCTGGGTTTTTAACTTTATTAAATTCAAATTTATATTTTTAAAATTTACAGTCTTTAATTTTCTTTTATAATAGAATGTATATCTGTAAGTTCCCATCCCTTTAGATTTAGCAGATATTATATGTAGATTCAAGTGGCTGCAAAGATGACAGCTTTTAACTGTTACAGCAAACTGCTCCGTGGCCTTAGAAACTCCATCCATTTGTTCCTTCCCAATCCCAACTGCTCAATCCCTCCTCAGGTGGACAAAATGATCTGCCTCTCAAAGCTGAGCACACAGCATGCCAGCACAAGGAAGGTAATCTTGACAAGTCTGTTAAGAAGCAGCAGCCTGAGACTACATCTCCAAGCTAGTGACACCTGTTTCCAGATTCTGGTCATGTCAAAGCACATGGCAAACAACACTATAACTGCACTGACTTGTCAGCTCACTGACATTATCTGTGCTCCATTCTCTGCCGAAGAAGCTGAGAACATAGTCTGCATTAGTCAAAACAGCAGGTCTTATTAAGATACAAGAGAGAAAAGTATCCTATTTAAGAGGACGGTTTCTGAAATAAAATGCCCTGAATTCTAATCCTGGCTCTGCTACTTACTAGTTGAGTGAACTTAACTGAGTTACTTAGCCTCTCTAATACTATGTCCTCAACTTAAAGTGGGTTAATGAGATGTAAATAAGATAAACAGAACACCTCATGCTTATTATGTATTAAGTGTACTATATTTGGACTTTTTTGTTTGTGTAATCACTTGGTAAATACAACTGGCCTATCTCCTCTTAGAAATCATGCAGTCTTGATAAGTAAGATGTTTGATTCTCATCTTTATTATGACCACCAGAAAGTGGGGTAAGGGGCTTTCTGTGATCAGAATTATTCTGATACAATTGAGTCCTTTATCATATCTATTCTCAGCATGGTTGAATCCTCCTTTGGGTTTATTTTATTGAGTATGTCAGAAAAGCTTCTTGCTAAAATCACATCTTTTTTTTTTTTTTTTTTTCAAAAGCAACCATGGTTATGCTGAGTGGAGATGCTCTTTTTCTTCAGTCTGTCAAAAGCCATGGATACTGCTTCAGTTCAACTATTGCTGTTTTTCCCTCATCTTTCTTCTCCATAGCCTTTTAAATATTTCTTGTTTTCCTCCATTATCTTATTTTACTCCTTTACCTTTCCTTCTCATCTGTCTTGTCCTTTACCAGCCAACATTCTTCTAATCCCTTAGGCTTTTCAAAAATAATTCCCATACTCTTCTTTATGAAGTATTTGTTGATTGCCAAGACTGAGTATAATTACTCTCTCTTTTAAAATTCCTAAGCATTTGGTTTTCATCATTCAGTCTTTTATTACAATTAATACTTTTCTTGGTCTTTACCAAGGCTAAATTTCATGAGCGCACAAAGTGCTTTCACCTCTATGTCTCTTTCACATAGAATAATGATCAAATTGACTTGAAAACCTGACCCCTGTAGTTTCCTAAAGCTATCTGACAACTAACTAACTGATTGACTGACTAACTGTTTGTAAACTCCTTCCTTCCTCTCAATTAACAGAATATTTGCCTTAGGGGTTCAGTTTTTCTTAGTTTATTTACTTCCCATAATATGTGGCTATCAAAACAACATAAATCTGCCCTTGAGATCAAATCCTGGTCTTTCACAGTGGTATCTAATTGAGCAAATTCTCAATTTCCATAACCAATTGTGATTTGTCTAAGTGCAAGCAAACCATTCTGAGTAGAGAGGTAAACCATAAAGTCATGAATCATAGACATTAGAGACTTTAGGGTTGTAAAGGATATCAGACACCATTGCTTCTAAAGCAATGAAATGTGAGCATGGAGCATACAAACCTTTTTATGGACATTTCCAGTGATGATTTTATTCACATATAAGAGAATTCCAGGCCATAATGTATAGCTCTCACTGGGTGAAAGTCAATCATATTAAGAAGAACATATTTTCCCTAGATTTTCTATCTATTGTCCTAATTTTGGTCTTATAAAGACATTCAAGATAATACCCTCTTTTCTTTTCATATGACAACTCTTAATGTTGGAAAACATAGCCATTCATGGCTTTACCACTGATTGTATTTAGAAGATGGTGTTTCACCCTGTAGAATGTTAAACTGAAAAAAAAAAATTACTCAGGGAGAAGAAAAATAAATATATGGCTCCGTTTTGCTTTGCTCTTATAAAGTGTGACCAAAAAAATATATAGCTCTAGAACATAGTTAATAGGAACAGCAACAATAAAACTTTGGCTTTAAGATCATTAATTTTCTAACCACAGAGGATGCATAATGGCTTGACCACACCAAACAATAAAGGTTTTTAAAACTATGATTATTACTCCCTCTGCTAAGATAAAGGCAGATAGTTGGGTCACTGTATTTTAATTTCTTTGTTAAATAAACAAGCAAAAATATAGGAGGCTGAAATATGTCCTTTGCTATGTCATCATTAGCATTGTCTGTTTCCTAGAAAATAGCTTCCTTCAACGACTTACTCCCCCCAAATATATTTTCTCTAACATATAATCTCTTATGAACATTTGCAATGATTTTGTTCATCTGAAATGAACCAACACATTGTATTTATATATAGTACATCCTCAATACATGTTTACTAAACTAGAAGAGTCCACGTGAACACCAGCATGGTGAGTCCCATAACATTTCTGCTTTTTTTGTGTGTCTAAGGTGGGTAATTTAAATTGTCAGAGAAAGAAGAGAGGATCTGGATCAAATAAATAATGCTCCAGGGGAGAAGAAATCAGTGGAACTTAAATATGCGTTTCATTTTAAAGGAGGTGAGCTAAGTTCATATTCTTCAAAGCAACATAATGACCACACTGATTTGGATACCAGTGTTCTTATCTATAAAATCAAGACAGAGAACTAGATGATACTTAAGGATACTTTTTTTAATTTAATTTTTTTAATTGGAGTGTAGCTGTTTTACAATGTTGTGTTAGTTTCTACTGTACAGCGAAGGCTACTTCTACCCCCAGTTTTCAATGATTTCACAAACTCATTGTTATTTTTGCCTTTCTCTCTTCATGCTTGCCCACCCTCTCTTTTTGTATGAATCTTTTTTATGTCCTATTTTCAGGAGTATTACCAAAGTCCACCCAGTTGCTAACCTCGCCCCACCCTCTGTACTCTACACTCCAGCCATTTAAAATTACTTGCACTCTCCCAAATGTATCATTTCCTCTACCTAGATATGTTTCCCAGGAATGCAACACATCCCTTAAAGATTTTGCCTCCAATGTCTTTTTTTTTTTTTTTTTTTGCAGAAAAGAGTAATTTATTTACTTTTTTTGGGGGGTATAATTGCTTTATAATGTTGTGTTAGTTTCTGCTGTACAATGAAATGAATAAGCTATATGTATACATATAAACCTTCTTTCTTTGACCTCCTTCCCAACCCCCATCCCACCCATCTAGGTCATCACAGAGCACTGAGCTGAGCTCCCTGTGCTGAACGGATAAATAAGATGTGGTACATATATACAATGGAATACTAATGGAATACTACTCATCCATAAAAAGGAACAAAATTGGGTCATTTGCAGAGATGTGGTTGGACCTAGAGTCTGTTATGCAGAGCGAAGTAAGTCAGAAAATTGGTACAGATGAACCTCCAATGTCTTTGAAGTATTATCTTTACCCCCACCCCATACATCTTCCTAGGTATCTTATAGGCCGTATGCCTTTTATTCCTCATAAACAGGTCTACTTGAGGGTAGAAACTGTCATGTTTATTTCATATTCTCAGAATTTAACTATAGCAGAGATTTGATAAATATTGGTTGAATGAATTAGATTCACAAAATAAAGTCCCAGCATCACAACATCACTAATGTTACCTTCTAATCTGCAGACTTGTATAAGATTGCTATGGGAAAATTTTCTACTAACTTTATTTCACTAAGTATGTTCCATCTCTGATGAAGCTGTGAAATATTAGCACAAATAATTAAAACAAAACTCACTTACCAAACTAATTTGTGATGCAGCCTTATTTAGTTTATAGTGTTTACTTGCTAGCTGATCTGAGAAATTTGAGAGTCCATTTATCTAACAATCTTGAAAAGTCATTATTGCCTTAATATTTAGGGGCACTCAGTCTACACTTCATCAGTAAGCTTCCCTGAGCTTATATTTTCTTTTCAATGGGGACTTGGACTATCCATTAGTTTTGCCATTTAGTGTCTGGATCTGACGTTAGGAATGCATAACAAATGCATTTGCAAATTAGCAGGGTGAATATTTTGCAATTATGAAAGCAATTAATATTTTGTTTTTGTCAGAAGAAAAATCTTACAAGATTCAGGCATTCAATAACATGAGAAGAGTAATGCAAATGACCCAGTTCATAGACAATTTGAATTCAATACATTATTTTGGAAGAAGTTTTCATATTTTCTTAGACAATTTGACCTACAGCCTGTCCTCATGAGAAAAGAAATATTTACTGCCTCCACAGGTATTTTACAACATTAAAATTCTGTTTGTGCCTTTTGTAAACCTCCCCTAGAAAATTACAAGTGAGATTAAAAGGAACTCAACCTGGGGAGGAATTGATAGATGACCTGCCATATTTAAGACAACTGGCTCTCTGCTAAGGTCAGCCCTCACATACCAGAGGACAAAAACAAAACCTAAGGCCCAGGGAGAGCTGGGAGTGTGTATCAATATTAGTGGTCTCCAGCCTGGCTTAAGGGGAGACTATTCTTTTATGTATGTGTATGCATACATTTAATGTTTATTTGTATTTTATTAGTTATATAGTCATATTATATATACGTACATATTTTGTATATGATATAGTGTATATAGTGTGTGGGGGAGGTACCTATATATGCTTGAGGGTAAAAAAAAAGAGTGATTATTCCATATCCTTGTGTCCTTGACTTATTCTTACAGGAGATTTCTGCTCCTTACCTTTGCTCCTCTAGTTGACTTTGTACATTTACCTTCCTAAATGAGTTTGTCAGAATGATACTGGAATTAACGCAAGATAGATTTTAGTATGGAGTAACTCCATACCATTAGTGAAATCATCTAAATCAGGATGGCAGACCCAAGTGCAGGTCTCAAGGCAACCAAGCAATAAATTGCCCTCTGGATACCTGAGCCTGCCAACCACCAGTCATTAGAAGTTCAAGGTTTCCATGGATACCTTGTCCTTGAAACAGGTGAAATTATAACTTCAGAAGCTCTTTGCACAAGCAAAAGGGCTTGGAATTAGGTAGACATTAGTCTAGTTAGTTACCAGAGGGAAACAGGTTTCTATGAGTGGCTTCCAAAGCCCACTTTAATTAAAGGACAAAAAGGCATGAGAAAGTGAAATTGTGGAAAGCAGTAGAGTAAAATTTTCACTCAGATCTGATTTTATTGCTCCGTAAGCATTACAGTGATAAGACATGTATTATTTTTGCCTCCCCAGAAGGCCTTCTTCCTTTTTTGGAAATAATAACCCAATCTCTTGGGACAGTTACCCTTCTCTATTTCTCAGCCTAATAGTTTTGATGGAATTGACTGCAAGGATAAACAAAATAATATATATTTTGGACTCCAAGGATAAACAAATAATCCAGGTCTGGCTACTCAGAGATCTGTATCTCTCTAACCAAATTTTTGGTTGTGAAATTAGATATGACCTAGACAAAGACAATAAGACCCCCTTCCTTGGAATTTTGCTAGCAGTATTTGGAAATAGTCACGTTTCTTGATAGCAATAGATGAATTTGTGAATGTAAGTGCCTATCTAAAGAAAAAAAAAAAGAAAGATAAGAAAAACAAAGCGAAAAATTCTGATGATACTATTAGCAGCTTTGAATCTAGTTATGCCTAAAGCCAACTGAATTGGGTTTCTCAGTTATAGGGACTAATAAATTATTTTTTTTTTACAGTTTTCTTGTTGTTTAAACTAGTATATGTGGAGGTCTGTAAGAACTGAATGGGTTCTGACTAATACAGCTGTCAAGTTTTTATTTCAGCAAATATACAGTGATGATGTAAAGCATTACTGAGACTCCCTTCTGGTCCTTTGGGGTTACCAATGACTACAGGAATTACTATAGAAAGTTAGAAACAAAGAAGATAAATTTCAAATGGCAGGGTTCAATAGGAGCCTGATTCCCTGGTGCTAGATATTTATATTTTGCATCAAGTTTCAAGGACTAACTGGGAATTATTTGCCTCCAGAAATCTTTTAAAATAGGCTAAAGAGAAAAATATATGTTTTCTTGCCACATCAGAAGTTGGTGAACAGGACACTATCTATTCCTTCCCCTCCCTATCTCATGTGATTTAGAGGGTCACTTTATCTACGATTACTTGTAAAATATGATTGTGTCTGTAAGAATGGGATTGTGTTTCCTAGCTAGAGACTGGATGTTTTCTGAACTGTAGGCGATGCTGTTATGGTCATTATGGGGAATGAAACTTAGGGAAATGGTAGAGTGACATAGTACATTGGGAAAAATCCGATATTGATTTCCAATGCAGTCAAGATAAAATCCAGATCCAAGGCAGTCATGGCTAAAATTCCTAGGCTTTCTTGTGGCCTATGCCTGATTTGGGAAGAAATTGCAGATTCTGGTTGGCTACTCAGACTGCCCCAGGGAGCCAAGTATTGGTCTCTGGAAGAACTGCAAAGACCCTGGATGGGAAAGGGAAAGAAGTGTAACTGGTATCTCCAATGGTAGAATTCCTTCAGACAACTTGGGCATTAAAAGACAAGCACAGATATTTCCGGTCACTGTCAATGCAAAGATTAGCCTATAGGGTAGTCGTTAGTATCCATAGCCAGCAGAGAAGTCACAATGACCCAAAAGCAGGGCTTTTAATCCAAATAAAAGCAGATACTAATCCCTTCTCCATAGGTACCTCCTTTACTACCTACATATATTTATGCAACTTCTATAGAAAGAGAAGTTTGATGGAACAGAAAGAGAGAGAGAGTGAGAGAAATGTGAATGAGCATTCCTTTTCTTTGGTACAAGTCTCAGTCTAGATGTGAAACCTCACTCCAAGCTCTTGAAGATAAGACTCTGAACTGTGACAAACAAGATCACCTAGACTGGGTTAAATATTTACCTGAAGAAGGATAGCCTTAAACAAAACTGACTAAAAAGCCAAAGGACAGAAATGATATTTTTTGAAAGGGAATGAGATATTGTTAATTGACAATATTAGATTTCCCCTTTCCCATGCCAGTTCACAATGGGTGGAGACTTAAAAAATAAATAAATAAATTTCAGTTATGTCTCTGAGTTAAGACTTCTCCAAACAGTCTCCCATCCAAGTACAGACACTAAAAGAAGGAGGGAAGGAAAACAGGACGGAAGGGAAAGAAAAAGAAAATGACTCAACCTGCGATTACCATCAGTTCATTTTTTAAAAAGTTAATTTTCAAAGCAAAACATCAAATGTACAATTCACAACAACAACAACAAAAAGCAACTTGATTAAAATATAGGCAAAAGACTTGAATAGATATGCTCAATAAGCACTTGGAAAAATATTGAACATTGTTAATCATTAGGAAAATGTAAATGAACCACAATGAGATACCACCTCACACCCACTAGGATGGTTACTATCAAAAACGGAGATGAAAAAGAAAATAAGTGTTGATGAGGATGTGGGAAAATTGGAATTCTTGTGCACTGCTGGTAGGAATTTCCAAAGTGGAACAGCCACTATGGAAATATAACAGTTCCTCAAAAAGTTAAAAATACAATTACCATATTATCTAGCAATTCCACTTCTGGGTATATACTCAAAATTGAAAACAGGACATTGAAGAGATATTTGTATACCCATGTTGATAGCATTATTCACAATAACTAAAAGATGGAAGTAACCCAAGTGTCCAGTGATGAATGAATGGATAAGCAAGATTATATATACACAATGGAATATTATTCAGCCTTAAAAAGGAAGAAGATTCTGACTCATGCTATAACATGGATGTATCTTAAGTTCATTATGCTAGATGAAATAGGCCAGGCACAAAATGACAATTACTGTATGCTTCCACTTTTATGAGGCACCCATAGTAGTCAAATTCATAGAGGCAGAGAGTGAATTATAATTTCCAGGGGCTGGGTGAAGAGAAAAATGTGAATTTGTTGTTTAATGAGTATAGAGTGTTAAGTTTGCAAGTTGAAAAGAATTCTGGAGATCGGTTGAAAAACAATGTAGATGTACTTAACACTACTGAACTTTAAAATGGTTAAGATGGTAAATTTTATGCTATGTGTATTTTCCCACAATTCTTAAAATTATTAAAAAAAAATCCTAACCTATTTTACTGAATCAAAGGATTAATTAAAGGCTTATTTTATTGTTATTCTTCAAAAAATGTAAAACAAAATTACTAGTATCTCCAAACCCAGGATTATTTTGTAGTCTTATCTTTTATTAAAAAAAAAGTATTCATAATATTTATCACTATTCTCCTGTTAAATTCTATCCCCCATTGGATTATGGAAAATATGATTCTCTTTCTATCTCTTTTGCTGGTCCTTGCTCTTCTACCCATACACTAAGCCTAGATATTTCACAGAGATTCGGACTCAGCCTCTTACTAATAGTAGTACTGTCCTTAGACTTGAGTGATGAGAGCCTTTGCTCAGGTGGTCTTGGCACTTAAGAGCCATTTCTCTGGCACTCCTCTGGTGATACCCATCCACACAGGGTAAAGAGGTCAAGAGTAGATACTAAACTGGATTCCATACCTTCCTAGAACTTTATATCTTGGACTTCAGAATTACCTGTTTAAAATGTCTTAAATCTATTTCTTTGGCCACATCCCTAGCCAACCTCCCAGTGGAAGTCTCCCCTTTATCAGTAAGCATATCTCTACATAGGGAGGTGGTCAGATGGTGACTCTCTGTGAGGGATGGAGTGTGTGAGGAGGGGATGTGATAGAATTCAGATATGTAGACAGAAGGTCTCTTGAAATGAAGGAAAAATCAAAGGTAAAAAGAAAAGAGAGAGGTTGACCTTGAAACCCCTAGGGGCCTTCATTTTTACGCTTGACCTGGACCGGTCAAGATTATTAGAGGAAGGTCTTCCTATACACATTTTCTAAACACATTTATTCACTTTCATACTTTAAAATTCTACCTGCATCAAAACATCTATCACATCTGTTGCCTACAGCCATACTCTCTCTGCTAAAATCCAGATCTAAATTTCTCATTACTCCCTGAATATATCTACCTGAATTTCCCCAGTCTCAAATATAATGTCTAAAAATCAATTCAGCACCACCATTTTCTATGAAAGCATATTGTTTCCCATTCCCCTGTGCTCCATTATCTTATGAATATCAAACTAACTTCCTAGTGGTGCTTTGTAGATCCTTATATCTCCTTCCCTCCAACACCAAAAAATCAATCATTAATAATGTCCCATTCCATCCCAGTAATCCTATATGCAAGGTTTAAGAACTACTGTCGGGGGCAGAGTCAAGATGGTGGAGTAGGAGGATGTGGAGTTCATATCTCCTCACAACTAGGGCACTTATCAGACACTGGTGGGGAACCACAACACCCAAGGGGTCAGGAGAAATCCCCGAGTGACCTGGTAGGATATAGCGAGGAGGGAAGAGGGAAGAGAAGTGGAGGCAGGATGGGACTGGCACCTCTGAGGGACGGCTGGGGGAGGGGAAGGCTGCCCACACCTGGAGAGGTCCACTGACTGCAAGGGGATCAATGGGGACAGGGATAGACCCTCTCAGGTTCAGAGGATCAGAGAGGAATGCAGTTTGCATTTTCCCTACCCACTCAGGCCCCAGGGAGCCTCTAGGGTCCCGGGCCTGGTCCTCCACCCTCCGAGCCCTCCTCTGGCTGCATGGTCCTGGGTGCATGGGGAGGGGGGAGAAAGAGTAGAGACAAATGGGGAGGGACCATCAGGGATCAGAGGATCAGGGGGAGAATATGGCTAGCATTTCCCCCACTCACTTGGGCCCTGGGTAGCCTGCCGAAGTCTTGGGCTGGATCCTCTACACTCCTAGGCCAGAGGCACTCCAGGGCCACTTATGGCCATGCTGAGCCTAAGCCCTGCCCTGCACTTCCCCAGGGCTTTTTCTGGTGCTGAGCATAAGCCCCATTCCTACATAAACCCCACCCCCACCTAAGCCCTGTCGCCTGCCTAATCTCCATCCACCCACATCCAAGGCTTTTTTTTTTTCTTTTTTTGTTCTTTCTTTTGCTATTGTGGTTCTATTTTACCTTCCAGTTGTTTCATTTATATTTTATTTTATTTTTTATTCCTTGTTATTGCTCTGCTCCTTTTTCTTTCTTTTCTGTACCACATGGCTTGCAGGATCTTGGTTCATGGACCAGGTGTTGTGCCTGAGTTCCTGTGGTGGGAGCACCAAATCTGAGCCACTGGACTAACAGAGAACCTCAGACTCCAGGGAATATTAATCAGAGTAAGGTCTCCTGGAGGTCCTCATCTCTGCACCAAAACTGGGGTCTACCCAGCTGCCTGTAAACTCCAGTGTTGGATGCCTCAGGCCAAACAACCAGTGAGACAGGAACACAATCCAACCCATCAAAAAAAATGAGACAACAAAAAATATGTTACAGATGAGGAGCAAGGTAAAAACTACAATAAATGAAGAGGAAATAGGCAACTTACCTGAAAAATATTTCAGAGTAATGATAGTAAAGATGATCCAAAATCTTAGAAATAGAATGGAGGCACAGATCAAATGTTTAACAAAGACCTAGAAGAAGTAAAGAACAAACAAACAGAGATGAACAAAACAATAACTGAAATGAAAAATACACTAGAAGGAATCATAGCAGAATGACTGAGGCAGAAGAACAAATAAGTGAGCTGGAAGATAGAATGGTGGAAGTAACTGCCAAGGAGCAGAATAAAGAAAAGAATTGAAGACAGTCTCAGAGGTCTCTGGGACAACACTAAAAGCATTAACATTCGAATTATAGGGGTCCCAGAAGAAGAAGAGAAAAAGAAAGGGTCTGAGAAAATATTCAAAGAGAATATAGTTGAAAAGTTTCCTAACAAGGGAAAGGAAATAGCTACCCAAGTCCAGGAAGTACTGAGAGTCACATATAGGATAAACCCTAGGAGAAACATACCAAGACACATATTAATCAAACTAACAAAAAATAAATTCAAAGAAAATTTATTAAAAGCAGAAAGGGTAAAGCAACAAATAACATACACAGGAATCCCCATAAAGTTATCAGCTGATTTTTCAACAGAAACTCTGGAGGGCAAAAGGGAGTGGGAGGACATATTAACAGTGATGAAAGGGAAAAAAACTATGAATGAGATTACTCTACCCAGCAAGATCTCATTCAGGTTCAATGAAGAAATCAAAAGCTTTACAGACAAGCAAAATCTAAGAGAATTCAGCACCACCAAACAAACATCTCTAGGCAGGAAACACAAGACAAAATAAACCCAAAACAATTAAAAAAACAGTAATAGGAACATACATATTGATAATGACCTTAAATGTAAATGGAGTAAAATCTCAAACCAAAAGGCACAGACTGGCTGATTGGACACAAAAACAAGACCCATATATATACTGTCTACAAGAGACATTTCAGACCTAGGGACACATACAGACTGAAAGTGAGGGGTTGGAAAAAGATATTCCATGCAAATGGAAATCAGGAGAAAGCTAGAGTAGCAATACTCATATCAGATAAAATAGACTTTAAAGACTGTTACAAGAGATAAGGAAGGACACTACATAATGATCAAAGGATCAATCCAAGACAAAGATATAACAATTATAATTACTTTTGCACCCAACATACGAGCACCTCAATACATAAGGCAAATGCTAACAGTCATAAAAGGAGAAATCAACAGTAACATAATAATAGTGGGGAACTTTAACACCCCACTTACAAAAATGCATAGATTATCCAGACAAAAAATATATAAAGCTTGTGTCTAATCATCCAGACACAAGCTTTAAATAACACTTTAGACCAGATAGATTTAACTGATATTTAAAGGACATTCCAACCAAAAGTGACAGAATACACTTTCTTTTCAAGTACACAATGGAACATTCTCCAGAATAGATCACATTTTGTGTCACAAATCAAGCCTCGGAAAAATTAAGAAAACTGACATCATATGAAGCATCTTTTCTGACCAAAACGCTCTGAAATTAGAAATCAATTATAGAAAAAAAATGTAAAAAACACAAACACATGGAGTCTACACAGTGTGCTGTTAAATGACCAAGAGATCACTGAAGAATCAAAGAGGAAATTTAAAAAATACATAGAAAAAACTGACAGTGAAAACATGATGCACCAAAACCTATGGGATGCAGTAAAAACAGTTCTAAGAGGGAAGTTTATAGGAATGCAATCTCACCTCAAGACACAAGAAAAATCTAAATAAACAATCTAAGCTTACACCTAAAGCAACTAGAGAGATGAACAAAGAAAACACAAAGTCAGTAGAAGGAAAAAAAAGATTCGAGCAGAAAATAAATGAAATAGAAACAAAGAACACAATAGCAAAGACAAATAAAATGAAAAGTTGGTTTTTTGAGAAGATAAACAAAATTGATAAAATTTTACCCAGACTAATCAAGGAAAAAAGGGAGAGGAATCAAATCAATAAAATTAGAAATGAAAAAGGAGAAATTAAAACTGCCATCACAGAAATACAAAGGATCATAAGAGAATACTACAAGCAACTATATACCAATAAAATGGACAACCTGGAAGAAATAAACAAATTCTTGGAAAGGTACAATTTTCCAAGACAGAACCAGGAAATATAAACATACAAATCTCATGTAATGAAATTGGAACTGTAATTAAAAATCTTGCAACAAACAAAAGTCCAGGACTTACTGTCATCACAAGCAAATTCTGTCAATCATTTAGAGAAGAGTTAATACCTATCCTTAAACTCTTCCAAAAACTTACAGAGGAAGGAACACTTCCAAACTCGTTCTACAAGCCCACCATCACCCTCATACCAAAACCAGACAAAGATATGACAAAAAAAGAAAATTACAGACTAATATCACTGATGAACATAGATGCAACAATGCTCAACAAAATACTAGCAAACAGAATCCAACAACCCAGGAAAAGGATCATACACCGTGATCAACTGGGATTTATCCCAGGAATGCAAGGATTCTTCAATATGTGCAAATCAATCAATGTGATACATCATACTAAAAAATTAAAGAATAAAATCTATGTGATCATCTCAATAGATGCAGAAAAGGCTTTTGATGATATTCAACACCAACTTATGATAAAAATTCTCCAGAAAATGGACATAGAGGGAACAAACCTCAACATAATAAAGACCATATATGACAATCCCACAGCAAACATTCTCACTGGTGAAAAACTGAAAGCATTTCCTCTAAGATCAGGAACAAGACAAGGATGTCCACTCTCGCCACTATTATTCAACATAGTTTTGGAAGTCCTAGCCATGGCAATCAGAGAAGAAAAATAAATACAAATTGTAAAAGACAAAGTAAAACTGTCACTGTTTGCAGATGACACAATACTATACATAGAAATTCTAAAGATGCCACCAGAAAACTACTAAAGCTAATCAATGAATTTGGTAAAATTGCAGGATACAAAAGTAATGCACAGAAATCTCTTGCATTCCTATACACTAACAATGAAAGATCAGGCAGAGAAATTACAGAAACAAACACATTTACTATTGCAACAAAAAGAATAAAATACCTAGGAATAAACCTGCCTAAGGAGGCAAAAGACCTGCTATCAGGAAACTACAAAACACTGATGAAAGAATTCAAAGATGACAGAAACAGATGGATAAATATACCATGTTCTTGGATTGGAAGAATCAATATTGTGAAAATGACTATTCTACCCAGAGCAATCTAGCTATTCAATGCAACCCCTACCAAATTACCAATGGCATTCTTCACAGAATTAGAATAAAACATTTTACAATTTGTATGGAACAACAAAAGACCCCAAATAGCAAAAGCAATCTTGAAAAAGAAAAAAAGAGCTGGAGGAGCCAGGCTCACTAACTTCAAACTATACTACAAAGCTACAGTATTCAAGATAGTATGGTACTTGTACCAATAGATCATTGGTACAAGATAGAAAGCCCAGAGATAAACCCACGTACCTATGGTCACTTAATCTATGACAAAGGAAGCAAGAATATGCAATGGAGAAAAGACAGCCTCTTCAATAAATGGTGCTGGGAAAACAGGACAGCTGCATTTAAAAGAATGAAATTAGAACACTACATATCACCATACACAAAAATAAACTCAAAATGGATTAAAGTCTTAAATGTAAGCCTGGACACTATACACCTCTTAGAGGAACACATAGGAAAAACATTCTTTGACATAGACCACAGCAAGATCTTTTTTGACCCAACTCCTAAGGTAATGAAAATAAAAACAAAAATAAGCAAAGAGACTTAATTAAACTTAAAAGCTTTTGCACAACAAAGGAAACCACAAATAAGATGAAAAGACAACCTTCAGAATGGGAGAAAATATTTTCAAATGAAGCAACTGATATGGGATTAATCTCCAAAATATACAAACAGCTCATGCAGCTGAATATTAAAAAAAAAACAAAAAGCAATCCAATTAAAAAATGGGTAGAAGACCTAAATAGATATCTCTCCAAAGAAGACATACAGATGGCCAAGAGGCGCATAAAAAATGCTCAACATCACTAATTACTAGAGAAATACAAATCAAAACTACAATGAGGTATCACCTCACACCAGAAAGAATGGCCATCATAAAAAAAATCTACAAACAGTAAATGCTTGAGAGGGTGTGAAGAAAAGGGATCCCTCTTGCACTGTTGGTGGGAATATAAATTGATACAGCCGCTATGGAGAACAATATGGAGGCTCCTTAAAAAAACTAAAAATAGAGCTACCGTATGACCCAGTAATCCCACTACTGGGCATATACCCTGAGAAAACCATAATTCAAAAGGACACATGTACCCCAATGTTCACTGCAACAGTATTTACAATAGCCAGGACATGGAAACAACCTAAATGTCCAACAAGAGATGAATGGATAAAGAAGATATGGTACATATATACAATGGAATATTAGCCACAAAAAGGAATGAAATTGGATCATTTGTACAGATGTGGATGGACACAGAATCTGTCTTACAGAGTGAAGTAAGTCAGAAAGAGAAAAACAAATATCGTATATTAATGCATGTATGTGGAATCTAGAAAATTGGTACAGATATACCTACTTCCAGAGCAGAAATAGAGACGCAGATGTACAGAACGGACCTGTGGACATGGGGGAAGGGAGGGTGGCCAAACTGGCAGATTAGGATTGACATATGTACACTACCATGTGTAAAATAGGTAGCCTGTGGGAACCTGTTATAAAGCACAGGAAGTTCATCTCACTGCTCTGTGATGACCTAGATTAGTGGGATTGGGTTGGTGGGAGGGAGGTCCAAGAGGGATGGGATATATCTATATATATAAAGCTGATTCACTTCATTATACAGCAGAAACTAACACAATATTGTAGCAATTATACTCCAATAAAAAGTAAAAAATGAACTACTGTGATACACCAGGAAGAGGAGATGATGGACTTTTTGAAGGTGGTTGAATTTTTATCCTCTTGAATATGCTATTAAATTTAGACAAAACATATAAAGTATAAAAAGGTGTTTATATCCACCAAAAAAAAACCTCTATTATTTGGGAAAATGTGATTGAAAGTAAAAGTGAGTGAATTTTCCATTCTAAGGTGTCCATCAGAAATAATGGGGTCTAGGACATGCTAACACAAAATATGGCACCTTGGCATATTGAATAGTTTAAGCCAAAGGAGGTTGAGAAAACAGCAGAAGCAGAAAGGTCACTCTGAATTTCCCTCTACTCCTCTCTCCTAAAACAGGCCATAAAACCCTCATATGAGACGTGCTTTTCCACAGAGGAAAAGAGCATCTTTATCTCCAAAGACCAAGAAATACTCAGGAGAATCAAACAAGCCTTGCTAAATTTCCCCTAGTTTACTAACTTATGTCGTACTCTTTAATCTATCATATTCTTCTACCATTCTCTCTTTGTCAAACCCAGCATAAAAATACTCAGGTCTGTTGCTTTGGGTCTTCATTTTCTTATGAAGGTTACTGTGTCATGTAAAACTTATATTAAATAATTGTATATGCTTTTCTCCTGTTAACCTGTCTTTGTTTAATTTTCAGACCCAGCAAGAGACCATAAGAAGGTTGAGAAAACCTTTTCCCTCCCCTACAGAGCACAATACATTTGCTTATACTAATCCAAAAGCATTGGTTTTCAACAAGAGATGACTGAGGGTAGGAAGGGCTGTGGTAGTTGGAAGGATGCTTGTCATTACTTTTGGGAAGCTCTTTATATATACTGCTGCCACACCAGGACTAGGGTGACCTTGGAGACCCATGTGCCTGGATAAATAGTCAGAATAGGAGAGCAGACATGTATACTTAAAATCCCCCTCCAATAAGAGCCACATCCATAGACAGTATAAAAAATTGCATGTAAAGTATCTTCTCTTCCAAGGAAAAGTAAAATTATTTTTAGCTCCTTTCTGTGCAAGGCAAAGACTAAATATTGTTTTTTAAAATAAATATTTATGTGCATGTAAATAAGTAAAATTCTTTAAATCCCCTAATATTTATGAACTGATCATAAAGTTTGAGACAGAACTCACATCTCCGACTCAGTGAGAAAACCAGATTGAAAAGAAATAAATTCAAATCAAAAAGTAATGAAAGGAAACTCTTTGTATATGTTTGGAATAAATAATGTAAGCAGAGTAGTAGCTTTCAGAAATAATTTAAGGTAAGAATATCAGGAATATAAACTGAAGTATGGAAAAAGAATCTCTTTTCTAGATCTAGGCATGGCAAGCTAAGGTATTAATAATGATAGACTTCAATAGTTAGCCTGAAAAACAGACTAAACTATGTCTTTCTTTAAGCAAATTTGTTTTAAGTATTTATTTGGGGGCAGGTCTGTGCTATATAATGGATGAACAAAATCAGATACAGTCTCTTCACTCAATGAATATATATTCACTATGCAAAAGACATAGTAATTAATTATTCAATTTAATATAAAATTACTACAATAAATGCTATGAAAGATAATTGCATAAATCTTTAATGAATATAAAAATTTGATTATATCCTGTCAAATAAGATAGGAAAAGAAATATGAAAAAGTAGTAATTGAGCAGAGAGATACAGAAGAATTGGCATTAACTAGATTTACTGTCTATATCTGTAACACAAAAGCTGGATTATTTCTCTATCTTATTCTCTAAAATAATTATAGCAAGTCCCCTATATACGAATGAGTTCCATTCTGAGAGTGCATTTGCTAAGCCCTATTTGTTCGTAAGTCCAACAAAGCTAGACTAGTTACCCCACTAACACAATTGGCTATATAGTACTATACTGTAATAGGATTATGATACTTTTCACACAAATAATACATAAAAAACAAACACAATAAATAAAGAAAACATTTTTAGTCTTACAGTACAGTACCTTGAAAAGTACAGTAGTACAGTACAACAGCTGGCATACAGGGGCTGGCATCGAGTGAACAGTCAAGAAGAGTCACTGACTGGAGGAGAGAGAGGAGGTCAGAGATGGTAGATCTGAAGGATCATCAGCAATAGGAGATGGAGGGCAAGCTGCAATTTCCTTCATGCCTGACGTTGATGGAAGTTATGTTCGCATCTGTGAAGTTCTCAACTTGAAGGTTCATATGTAGGGGACTTACTGTATTATTTTAAAAGGCTCACAGGAAAATATCTCCCTATTTCATTTTACTTGGTTTTACTCTAAATTCTAAAGACAACACAAAAGAGTTTGTAGAAACTGTTGGACCTGGCATAAATGAGAAAGTAATGGAATTGACAATTTTACCAATGTTGTGAAAAGCAATTAGTCAGTTTCACTGAGTCTATAGGTTAGCACTTCCTTTAAACAAAGTTAAAAAAATATTTCCAAGCCCATGAAACTTACAGAACTTAAGAGAAGGAAAGCAATTCAAACCATTTACAGAATGTTTTCTCTCAAGTTACAATTTAAGACCAATTTTATTTTAACATCTGTACCTTTAAATGGTAGACTCAAAGTTTTTTTAAAATTTTTGTTTGTTTTATTTTCCCCTTCGTCTAACAGCATGGGTGACTTAGTTGCATGATTTTTTTCAGACAATGTCTAATAATTTGACTGTAGAGAAAATATCTATAAGAAGCCAGAAAGAGGCTTTTCTTCTCTTTTTCCTTGTAGAGTAGCATGCACTCCTCCTACCCCACAAATTGACAGTAAAAGTCCACTTTCTGTGAAAGACTTGGCCTCAGCTAAACATTAAGGTAAGGCACAGAAACAACACAATTATATTTTCCCTAGGCAGTATCTATGTGATAGAAATACATCTTCTCAATCAGTTAACCAGACATTTTTTCTACATCGTATCAAGTGTTAAGATTGACTAGAATTTCTTTAACCAAACTAAATTAATAATTTGACATCATGGATATATAGCCTTATTCCATTTGTTTATTCATTTTTAATATCAATATTAGTATGAAATATTAGAAGGGAAACTAGATTTCTAGCTAGGTATATTATCTTAGTTTTCCCACAAATAAAACATCTTTTGAATAAGAGTCTTAGAGTAGATTCTAAACTTTCATGATCTTTAATGTGCAGTAACAGAAGCACAAAAACCACCATGCTTATATGTATGTTTTTCTACTAAGTTTATATGTAAAAATATGATAGCAGAGATTGAGACTTCAAATTTTATTTTGTTTTTGAGCACATAGCATCCTCTCATTTATATTTTTCTCACTGCATAAGGAACAAGAGAAGTAGACAATTACATATTTTGAGAAGATCATTTTATCTAAGTCAAGATAGTCTAGGTTATGTTGAAGTAACACAGACTCCAAATCTCAGGAGCACAAAATGACAAAAGTTTGTTACATACAGTAAGTGTTTATCACAGATTGCCTGAGAATTCTGCTCATTGTCACCACTCCCAGCTTTTTGGAACAGCACCATCCCTAATAAGGTCAATCCCACACACACATACTTTCTTTTTTCCCCCAGTACTATTCAGTAGAGAAATAAATGTGATAAGAATAACATTTAAGGCAATAAATTGATGTGATGAGAACATGAGAGATCTTTTAAAAGCTCAAAAATGGGTTCAGATTATTCTGCTAATAAAATGGATAGCTGCCAGTGCTCTGGATTGTGGGTCTAATGAAAATCAGGGAAGGGAAAGGACATGAACAGAAAGGAAGAACTCTATTAGGAAGAATAGATTGTGAAAATAATTATTTCCAGGTCTTAGGAAAATGAAAATATATAAACAGCTGGAAAATAAAAAAAAAAGGAGAAAAAGAGCTGAGAATAAGGAAAGACGTTTATTTTATTAGATTATTTCATTCTTTCAGCAATTGCTTACTGGTCCCCTAATATGTGCTGACCCTACAGTTGGCTCTGGACACAGAGCGTACAAGACAAACCCAGTCTTTATTTTCATGGAACTCACCAGCTTGTGGCAATATCACCACCTCCACTGGGTACTTACTACAAACTAACTCTCTGTATTCATTGAAAATTATACAAAAGTAGAAAATGATGGTTTAAGGGATTCTTATCAAATAACTTATTTTATTCTCAAAACTAACAACTTTATGAGCTATTACTATTATCATGCCCATTTATAGACAAGGCAATGAGGCTCAGAAAGTATTAACAATTTTTCAAAAGTTCCAAAGAAGAATCTAGATTCAAACCTAAGAATTCTACACTCTCAATTGTTGCAGTACAAAAAGATAGTACACATAAGTCCTATGAAGGAGCTTAAGTGTGACAAGAATCTATGGGAGGGGATTAAGAAGGGGAGTGACATTATCTTAGTTACATTTTCAGAAAGATCAATATGTATGTGAATAGACCTTAGGGTGTCTTAGGTAGAGGAAAAAGAAAACAGGATGGAATTTTCTGAAGTGTTTTGAAAATACATAGTAGTGGTTTGGATCAGGGTGGTAGAAACTTTGGCAGAAAATGGTCAGATTTGGGATATACTTTGAAGATATTGCCCCACAGATTGCATATGTGTATAAGAAAAGGAAAGAAAAAAAATATTGCTACTAGTTTTGTGGCCTGCTTAATTGGATGAATGGTGCAATATTTCCTGAGATGGAAGGACAAATTTTGAAGTAGGGAAAATTAAAAATTGTGTTCAGAAATCTTTATGTTTGAGATGATTTATTAATGATTCCAATGGAGAAGAAGAGACATCAACCTGATAGTTGGAAACATGTGTCTGGATTTTAAAGAAAGAGAAAGTAAGACTTAGAGACATCATTGGGAAAATTCATATTGTCATTTAGCTAGAGGTCACCCACAATTTCTGATTTGTTAGAGATTTTAGAAACATAGCCTTACTCCATAGTCTTATTCTCTCTCTATAATACTCTATTAACAGAAATTGAATTTTCAAAATTTACCCCATTGAAAAGGATGGCTACTTTCTCCTAAAATAATACCCTTGACAGCAGCAGTATCTAATCATTATGTAAAAATTATAAGATTAAGTTCATGGAAGGGAATCAAGATGGTGGAGTAAGAGAATGTGGAGCTCACCTCCCCTGAAAATACATCCACATGTAGAACAATTTTCACAGGAAAATAACTGAAAACTGGCACAAGAAATCCTATAAAATCATGGCTGAAAAAAAATACTTCCATGTAATTGGGAAGAAATGCTTTAGGTCAGGACCTGTGGCTGGGAAGGGAATTAAGAGGAAAAAGGAGACCACATGGATAGAAATTCACCCTGGAAAGTGAGCAGGTTGAGCCACAGACTGGGCACCCAAGTCCTGGGGTCCTAGGTGGAGGAGAAAATCCCCTTAGCTGCTTGGAGAACTACTGAGACAGGTAGAAAGGCTAGAGAACCCTAGACTCCACTCAAGAGAAGTGCACAGGTCCTGGCTTGACACCAGACAAGGGGGAGAGAAGTCTACCCTAGTGGCTGCCACCTGGTTGTGCTCCCTAATCCGAGCTGAGTGAACATCCTGGCACCGCTCAGTCCTTCCCACAGCTTGGCACTGGATCTAGGGCAGGAAGATGCTGGGGAAAAAACTCAATCTAAAGGCACAGAGGCTACCCAGCGGCCTGCAGCATGGCCCAGGTGGGACAGCAATGGCCATTGTTTGTGATTAATCAAACAGTGTCACAGGAGCCCAGACTTCTGACAGAAGCCTAGCCACTTCAATTCCCACAACCACAATCCTGCAATATTCAGTGTCAGCCAAGTGAACACACTGACTGTGTTCACTCCACACCATAACATTTCATTAGATCTTGGATGACCACAACAGGCAAAAAGACACAACTGTAGGCTGCATTTGAATAGAGCCACAGATGCCAACACAGGCAGCACATCAGACCTCTGTAAGCACAAGAGCCCCACTTATTTAAGCACTCCCCTCCTTTGGGGCAAAGGCCCCAGAACAGGGAGAAAGAACACACACATGGAACACACACAGGGAACAGAGCCAACTCAAGCCTGAAACTAAGGGCTTTCACTCAAGCAACTTGGGAGAAAATCCTGCCCTTGACAGGACAGCAGCTGCCACTGAGCAGAGGAAAAGTCCCATTCCCAACCCTGCTCAGGCTCCATTTCCACTAATATCAGCCACACATCCCATCCAGGTGATAGTGGCCAGTGCATCCTGAGGAAAGATGTGGCTTTAGTCCACATCAAACCCAGCTGTCACACCAAAGGCACTGGGCACACACAGTCTACACAGGGATGCTCTCACATAATAACACCCCTTCAAGACCACAATAGATTACTGTTCCACCTAAATTCATAAAGAAGAGAAAGTTAAGTAAAATAAAAAGGCTGACGAACTACTCTTAAGAGAAAGAGAAAACCTCTGAAAAAAAATAGTGAAACACATTGTAAATCAATTTTACTTCAAAAAAAATAAAAATAATAATAAATGAAAAATAAAAAATAAATTAAAAGATAATGAAACAGGGATAATCAAGTTATCAGACAATGAGTTAAAAAAGATGGCAATACAAATCCTAAATGAACTAAGAAAGTGAATCAATCTAAGCACAAATTATTTGAACAAGGAACTAGAAAATATAAAGAAGACCCAATCAAAAATGTATAATTCAATTTCTGAGTTAAACAAACATGTTAGATACAATGAATAGCAGACTAAATGACACAGAAGAATGCATAAATGATCTGGAAGATAAAATAATGGAACTCACCCAATCAGAACAGCAGACAGGAAGACAAAAAAAAAAAAAAAAACAATGTATGAGACCTATAGAATAACATAAAACTTGCCAACATTTGCCTTATAGGGGTTCCAGAAGGAGAAGAGGGAGAGAAGGAGATGGAAAATGTATTTGAAAAGTGATGGCTGAAAACTTCCCAAACCTAAAGAATGAAAGAGAAATCAAGGTACAGGAAGAACAGAGGGTCCCAAACAAGATGAACACAAACAGACTCACATCAAGACATAACAATTTAAAAGGCATAAGTTAAAGATAAAGAGAATTCTAAAAGTCGGAGGAGAAAAACAAAGAGTCAAATACAAGAGAACCCCAATAAAAAAAATCAGCTGCTTTCTCTGCAGAAACTTTGCAGGACAGAAGGGAGTGGCATGATATATTCAAAGTCCTGAAAGAGAAAAACCTGCAACATAGAATAATCTACCCAGTGAGATTATCATTTAGAATAGAAGGAGAGAGAAAAAATTTCTCAGACAAGCAAAAACTAAAGCAATTGAGCAATACTAAAGCTGCCCTAAAAGAAAAGTTAAAGGGTCTGCTCTAAATGGAAAAGAAGTAAGAATCTACAGAAAAGGGAAAATTCCAATAGGAAAAGCAAATATATAGTAAGGATCAAAGATCACTTGAATAGGCCAGTACATAGATTAAAAACCAATCAAAAATTATAAAAGTGATTATAACTACAATAAACAGGAAAAGAATAAGCATGCAGCTTTAAAATATGACATCAAGCTCATAAAATGTGGGGGAAGGGGGTAAAAAATGTAACTCTTTTAGAATGTGTTTGAACTTGAATGATTATCAGTTTAAAGTAAGCAGATGTAATTACAGGTCAACATATATGAACTCCATGGTAACCACAAATTAAAAACATACAATAGATACACAAAAACCAAAATGTAAGGAACTCAAGCACACTACAAAAGAAAATCATCAAAACACAAAGGCAGAAACAAAAAGAAGAAGAAATGAACAAAGAAGAACTATAAAAACAACTAGAAAACAAGGAATAAAATGACAATAAGTATATGCCTATCAATAATTACTGTAAGTGTCAATGGACTAAATGCTCCAATCAAAAGATTTAAGGTGGCTGATTGAAATTTTTAAAAAGTAACAAAACAAAACAAAACAACAACAACAAAGAAACCCAAATAAACCCCACAAGGTTATTCAATATGCTGCCAAGAAGACACTAACTTCAGGGTGAGACTAACTTTCACACAGAGTGAAAGTGAGGAGATGGAAAAATATATTTCATGCAAATAAGAGCGACCAGAAAGCAGGGGTTTCTAATTACTCATATGAGACCAAATAGACTTTAAAACAAAGGCTAAATTTATAAAAAAAAACAAACAAACAAAAAAACCCCACAAAGGCTATAATGAAAGATAAAGAAGGGCATTACATAATGATAAAGGAATCAATAGAAAAAAACTTACAGTCATTAACATATAGGAACCCAATATGGGGACATCTAAATATATACATCAAATATTAACAGAGATAAAGTGAGAAATTGGCAATAATACAATAACAGTAGGAGATTTTAACACCCCACCAACCTCACTGGAGAGATCATCCAGACAGAAAATTAATAAGGCAACAGAGGTCCTAAATGACACAATAGAGCAGTTGGACTTAATTAATATCTATAGGATGTTATATACAAAAAAAGCAGAATACACACTTTTTCCAAGTGCACATGGAACTTTCTCCAGGATAGATCACACAGTAACTTACAAAAAAAGCTGCAAGAAATTTATGAGTATAGAAATTATATCAAGCATTTTTTCCAACAACAATGGTAGGAAAGTAGAAATCAACAACAGAAAGAATAAGAGGAAAAGAACAAACATGTGGAGACTAAAAAGCATACTACTAAAAACCAATGGGTATGATGAAATCAAAGAGGAAATCAGAAAATACTTTGACACAAATGAAAATTAAAACATAACTTTCCAAAATTTATGGGATGCAGCAAAAGCAGTTCAAAGCAGGAAGTGCATAGTGATACAGCCCTTCCTCAAGAAACAAGAAAAATCTCAAATAAACAACCTAACCTACCACCAAAAAGAATTAGAAAGAAAAAAAAAAAACAAAGCCCAAAGTCAGCAGTAGGAAGGAAATAATAAAAATCAGGGAGAAAAGAACTAAAATAGAAACAAACAAACTATAGAAAAGATGAAGAAAAGCAAGCACTTGTTTTTTAATAAATAAAATTAATCAAACTTTAGCCAGGCTCATCAAGAAGAAAAGAGATAGGACCCAAAGAAACAAAAGGAGAAATAACAACTAATATCAGAGAGATATAAAATGTTATAAAAGAATACTGTGAACAGTAATATGCTAACAAGTTGGACAACCTAGAAGAAATAGGCAAATTTCTAGAAACATAAAGCCTGCCAAGTCTGATTCAAGAAGAAACAGACAATTAGAACAGACCTATAACTTGAAATGAAATTATTCTATAATAATAATAATGATAATAATAATAATAATAAACCTCCCACTTAACAAAAGCCCAGGACTGAACAGCTTCACAGGGAAATTCACCAAATGTATAAAGAACTTAGCTTTCTCAAGCTCTTCCAAAAAATTGAAGAGGATGGAACACTCCCAAATTTATTCTATGAGGTCACCATTACCCTGGTACCAAAACTGGACAAAAACACTACAAAAAAAAAAAAATGACAGGTTAATATCTTGCTCTGATGGATATAGATGCAAAAATTCTCAACGAAATATTAGCAAAACAAATCCAACAATACATAAAAAGAATCATGCATCATGATCAAGTTAGATTTATTCCAGGATCACAAGGATGATTCAACATATGCAAATCATCAATGCAAATAACAAAAGGAAAGACAAAAATCACATGACCATATGAATAGATGTAGAAAAAGCACTTGACAAAATTCAACATCAATTTATGAGAAGAATGCTCATCAAAGCAGATACAGATGGAACATATCTGAACATAATAAAGGCAATTTATGAAAAACTCACAGTTAACATCATACTCAATGGTACAAGGATGAAAGCCTTTCCACTAAATTCAGGAACAAGACAAGGATGCTTACTTTTATTGCTTCTATTTGACATTGTATTGTAATTCCTAGCCACAGCAACCAGATAAAAAAAGAAGTAAAATGTATACAAATTGGAAGGGAAGGAGTAAAATTGTTAGTATTTACAAATTACATGATACTCTATATAGAAAATCCTAAAGCTCCACACAAAAACTATTAACACAAATAAATGAATTCAGCAAGGTCATAGGATACAGATTAATATGCAGAAATTTGTTGAATTCCTATACACAAATAATGAACTATCAGAAAGAGAAAGTTAAGAAAACAATCCCATTTAAATTGCATCAAAAAATGCCTAGGGATATACTAAGGAGGTGAAAGGTCTATACTCTGAAAGCTATAAAGCACTGATGAAGGAAATTGAAGATGATTCAAAGAAATGGAAAGATATCCTGTGCTCTTGGATTGGAAGAATAAATATTGCTAAAATTGCCATACTATTCAAAGCAATCTACATATTTAATGCAATCCCCATCAAAATATCTGGGGCATTTTTCACAGAATAGAGTGAATAATCCTAAAATTTATATGGAGCCACAAAAAGTCCCCAGATTGCCAGGGAACACTGAGAAAAAAAGAATAGAGTTAGAGGTATAACCCCCGCCAGATCAGACTGTACTAGGAAGCTACAGTAATCAAAACTATATGGTATTGGCACAAAAACAGACACATAGATCAAAGGAACCAAATAGAGGGCACAGAAATGAATCTACATGCCTATGGTCAATTAATCTGTGACAAAGGATGCAAGAATATACAATGGAGAAAAGACTGTCTTTTTAATAAGTGATGTTGGGAAAACTGTATATCTACATGTAAAAGAAGTGGTGTGTGTGTGTGTGTGTGTGTGTGTGTGTGTATACACACATACACAGTAGAATATTACTCAGCCATAAAAAGGAATGAAATAGTGTCATTTGCAGCAACATAGATGGACCTAGAGAATATTGTGCTCAGTGAAATAAGTCAAACAAAGAGAAATACTCTGATATCATTAATATGTGGAACCTAAAAAATAATACAAATAATTGTATATGCAAATCAGAAAAAGACTCACGGATATAGAAAACAAACTTGTGGTTGCCAAAAGGAAGAGGAAGGGTGAGGGGCAAATTAGGGGTATGGGATTAACAAATACAAACTACTATATATAAAAATAGATAAGCAAAAAGGATATATTGTATAGCACTGGGAATTATACACATTATCTTGTGATAACCTGTAATGGAATATAATCTGCAAAAATACTAAATCACTATGGTGTGCATCTGAAACTAACACAATATTGTAAATCAACTATATTTCAATAAGAAAAATAGATTAAGTTCACTATACACGTAAAAAGCTAGAATATAGAAATAATAGCAAATTCTAGTCTAGTATCCGCACATTAAATATAGCTGTCTTAGCCAGTATAAACTATATAACCCTTAACTGCAAAATAAAATAATCATAAATATGCAAAAATATTTCATAAAATTTTCAGTAATACATACAGAAGAGTTGTACCAAGCTACTATTTCTTTTCTTGATCCCCTCTAGCAAATTGGCTTTCAAGAAAACATTTTTTCATCTCTCTTACAACAACAATCAGGAAATTTTCTATTTAAAGCCCTCAATGTTATCACTTATATGTGGAATCTAAAATAACACAGCAAACTGGTGAATAAAACAAAAAATGAAGCAGACTTACAGATATAGAGAACAAACTAGTGGTTACCCAGGGGGAGAGAGAAGGGAGAGGGCAATTTAGGGGAAAGGGAAAAAAAGAGTTATTATGGGATTATATAAAATCTTGTGTGTAAAACTTTTGAAAATTGTAAAGCATTATAGATTTTAAAGAATCTTTCATTCAATTAAAAAAAAAAAAAAGCCTTATTGCTGTCTGTGACTGGCTGCTGTGCTTTTAGAACAAAAGGACACAAAAAGAGAATGAGGTATACATGTACTCTAAAATCATGTCATTAGCCCCTTAGTTAGGTCAGCATTTCTCCCTCCAGCAGTCAGAACAGGAATTATGTGTTCATTTCCTCTCTCATAGTGACACCAGAAGAAAAAATTCTACAAAAAATATGGCAGCTCCAGATGAAGATGTTCCATCTATCAAAGGAACAGAAAATTTTAGTTAACCCCTGGAAATCTTACTGTCAGTTATTTCTTCTCTTCTTTTGATCTATTAACTCTGTAAAATATACTAACATGTGATGACTAATACTTATGTATGTGTATCTACTAAAGTTTGTATAAGGACTTTTCTAAAATACACTGTCACTGATTAAAACTGACACATAAGAAAGACCACATGAACACTTGAGCACTTTAAATATATTTTGAAATAAAAATGGCAACATCCATACATGGAGTTACCTCAGATTTTTAGAAGTCATTCAATTATAGAATTTCTATCATCAGCACCATGCTAGTGACTCTCCAGTCACCATTGCCAGCCCTTTTACTCCCCACTTGATGCCTGTATCCCTTCTCTTGAGTCCTAGAATTTAAAAACTCCAAATAGACTTAAACATTCAAAATGCCTAAATTGAAATAGCTATTTTTGTATTGCATGTATTTTTCTTAGCTATTTTGTGAGCATCTTAATGTTTTTGAGCACTTCCTTCAGAAAATGGGCAAAGACAACACACACACACACACACAAAGAAGCAATGTATTTGACTTCCCATCAGTTACAGCCCTGAAAAAAAAATCCTCCTAAACAGGTATTGGTTATGATTCATTAAACTCATTGACTGTCTACAAATTATTTTTGACTTTTCTGCATAACCTCCTCCCCCACAAAAAATATTAATACAACTATTACACATTGTTAAAATAAGATATTTGGCTAATATCTTTTTGGATTCCAAAATATAAATTGATAAAGCATTAGAGCACCTACTTTAGAAAATTTGCAATTGTATATCTATACTCTACTTCTTTGACATGTAAATCTTCTACAACTCAGGAATGTCATTCTTCAGGACCTGCGAGTTGTTATCCCTTGGAAATATAATCAGTAAGACTGATAGGGCTCCTACCTCCCAATCTCTGTGAAAAGGTAGGAATCTAACTTCAATAAGTGATAATTAGCAAACACAGATGGTCTAACCAAACTGATCAAACATTCTTCAGTTTTTTTTTTTTTTTTCCCATCATCTCACTCCAGTATTTAAAAATCTTCTACATTTTAGTTCAGTGGAATTGAGTTCAACTCTCCCTTATTGCAGTAGTCTTGATTTCAAGTCCTGGACAATAAAGTCTTCCTTTCCATTTTTAACAAATGCTTGTTGCAATTTTTCTTTTACAGTATTATATTAGGATCTGTGAAAGATGTAGTAGAAATATACATACTATTCTTATCCTTCAGAGCTTATAACCTGTTAAATAGAAATAAAAATACACAAAAGTGTTAGTGAAAAAGTAAGGGTAATAGAGGTTCTATGAAGGGAGAAGTCTGTGATTTGGAAATAGTATAACTAAGGTTATTAGTTAATACCTATGTGAGTCCAAAGGTAATATTGTGTGAAGAGCACCTCTGACTTTCCCATTGACTAGTCTGTAACCTTAATTAGGTTACTTAATGTCTATGCACTTTTGATTCCTCATCCATGAAATGGCGAAAATAGCTGATTTAACTATGTTATGAGACTTAAAAATAGCCAAAAATTATTGAGCACTTATGGTGTGGCTTGTGTAATGTTCTAAATGCTATATATATATATATAAAATATCATTCAATTCTCACAACTTTAGGTGGTACACTTTTTTTTAATAAATTTATTTATTTTTATTTTTGGCTGCATTGGGTCTTTCTTACTGCACATGGGCTTTCTCTAGTTGCAGCGAGTGGGGGCTACTCTTCCTTGCAGTGCATGGTCTTCTCATTGTGGTGACTTCTCTTTTGGAGCACAGGCTCTAGGCACGCAAGCTTCTGTAGTTGTGGTGTGCAGCCTCAGTAGTTGTGGCATGCAGGGTCCGTAGTTGTGGTTTGTGGGCTCTAGAGCACAGGGTCAGTAGTTGTTGTGCATGGGCTTAGTTGCTCTGTGGCATGTGGGATCTCCCCAGACCAGGGCTCGAACCCATGTCCCCTGCATTGGCAGACAGATTCTTAACCAATGTGCCACCAGGGAAGTCCCTAGGTGGTACTCTTTTCATCCCTATTTTCATATAAGGTGACTGAGGCACAGCCATAGTAAATATCTTGATCAAGGTTATCAACTCATAAATGGCTGACCTACAGTGCAAGTTACCTTTATTGTTTACTTCACTAAAATAAAATCTGTGAAAGTGTTTTCAAATTGAAAAAAATCAAATATTGAGGAAATATGACAAATATATAAAGAAATAAATGTCCATGCTATAAAAAGAGGAAGACTAACTGACTTGTGGAATTTCTCTGTTCTTATGCATTCTGGTATGTGGGGTGTAATAAACATTAACTCTATAAATGTGCTTTCTACATATTCCTTCCAGTTTCTACATCTCAAAAGAATACAAATCTCTCTCTTTCGTACTTATTTAAAAACTGTCCTTAAATATCTACATTCCTGGATCAGAAGCATCATCTCTCAGTGAATGTTTTTCTTTATAATACTGAGAAGGACAGATGTGGATTTGTGCCTTCTCTCCACTGAAAGCAAAGGAGAGAAAGCCTTTGCATTTTGAGCTTTTTATTTTGTTTACTTTGCCTGATCACCACCCATAGTAGCCTCTTGGATCTTTCCCTGAGAGCCTCAGTGGCAGATATTCTGAAGGTCAGGCCTATGCTCCACACATCTGTCACCATATTCCTTGCGATTTTTCAGGCATCAGAGATGGTAGAATTGAGCTGGATTATTGATAAATGTTGATAGTTGTGTATGAAAATGTACTAATGCATATAAACTAGTTCTGATTTGAGGGGATTTCTGTTCTCTTGATTCTCCTCTTTCTTGCTCTTTGTTCTTCAGTTATTTACATACTTCTTATCACACATCCTATAGGACAAGCAAGGTCAAGGAGAGTTATGCAAACTTAAATGAAATCATTCCAGGTATAGTTGCAAGCAGAGGTTTGACAGGGCAGAGCTAGAAATGATGGACTTCTACTGTTTGACTTTTGGTTGTGGAGCAATGGGTAATTTTTCTCTTTTTTGCATTATTCTATTCTTGGCATTTTCCCCCTCATGAGTAAGCTTTTCTTTTGTAATTGTGAATGAAATAAATATTACAACACCTTTCAAATACATTCAATGTTAGCTTTAATTTTCAGAAAAACATCAATTTTTCAATATCTTTTGAAACACAACAAAATGTAGTTTCTTTGTATGTTCAATACTGATTTTTTTCTGAATTCAAAGAATTGGATCAGCCCTAGGAGTATGGAAGGTGATCATTTAACTATTAATTCAACAGACATTAAGTTGGGCTGCTCAAAAAATGTCTTTTGCCCCTATAGATTATTACTAACATTAACAGTTAGAAATTATTGTCCATGTATTGTTGGGTACAAATATTTTTTGAGTACCTGATGTACTCCAAGTCTTGAGCACTATGTAATGTGTTACTCAGTTATCTCTAACTGAATTGTCACACCACACAACAAGAAGAAAGATGATCCATTTTTTAATGTAGATATTTATCACATGTAATTTCTTATTTATTCGTATATATGGTTGCCTGGCTGGCTAGGTAATAGATGATATGTGATAGATAGATGACAGATGACAGAAGATCAAAGATAGATGATAGATCATAGATAGATACATACATGCATATATGTAATATAATAGTACTATATAAACAGAAGACAATTTAGATACACAGAAGAATAGCATACAAAACACAATGCAGGGTAAAATGTTCTAAAAATATTCTAAAATTTCTGGAGGTCAGTGTTCATAGGGTGAGTCATAGGAAATGAAAAGTAAATAAGCTCTCACAATTTTGGCTTTAAGGTAAGCACAATATGACCTCTAAGAAAATCTAAGTGCTTCAATGACAAAAGAGCATAGGCATTGGGGAGTGGAATCATATCTCCTGGGGAAAAAAGTAAAGGGTCAGAGATAGAAATAGAACAGGCAAGATCATTTCTAGGGAGCCTGGAAAGGTAAACAATAAGGAGCCAAAAACAGCAGAAAGGTAAAAACAGAGAGCAATTATTGATGGATACAGTCACATATGATCAAACATAGGCTAATGGAAAAACCAGGATATTCCAGGAACTCAGATTGCGCTTACAAAGTCTATAGATGCTTGTATTTGAAATACTTAAGTCCTATTTCTTTGGTTCTAAATATTAGTGCTTTACCAAGCAAATGCTGTGCAGATTCAAACACCATAAATAGAATTAATTTTGTGATCCATGTGAAACCTACCTAGCAGGACCCTAAGGGGTTCTCTTGGGTACAAATACTTTCTGTATCCCCTGTTTCTTGTTTGTAGGAAATAGGCTTCATTCAGCCTCCTAGACCTTCCCTGAGTTCCAAAGGGCAGATTCAAACAGTTGCCAATCAGAAAAGTGAGGGAATGCAGAAACAAAGGAGGAGCAATCAAAAAACAATAATGCAGCAATAAAGCAGAGGCCTGGTTCCTCCTCAAGGGATAAACATAACAATATTTTTTTAGTTCTTCTGCAGAAACTAATTCCCCTACCTAAGTGGAGAATAGTAACTTCAGGCTGAGCACAAGGGTCCTGAACCACTGCCATGTTACCTCACCACCAAACAATCAGAAGAAAGCCTGCACACACTGGAAGATAATGAAGGCTCTGAACCCCTCCCCAAATGATTAACTGTGATTAGCTTCCCCTTTCTCCCTTTAAAATCTTTCATGGTCAAGCAGAATCTTTGGGGTTGGTTCTTGGACGTGATTTCACCTTCTGCCCAGGTTGCAGCCTCCTGAGTAAGGCAACATTTCCTCTCCAACCAACATTTGTCTTGAGTATTGACTTTTGAGCAGCGAGCAGCCGAACCTGAGTTTGGTAACACATGTACATATTACTCAAAATACTAAAGAAACTGAAAGGAAAGTGAAGATAGTGAGGGCTGGAGTGGTGAGGGAAGTCTTCAGGCAAGAAATGGAACCTGATCTGGGCATTGATCAGTGGGAAGAAATGGACAAGCAGAGGGTGGTGAGGGAGAAGTGAGGGCAAGGATAATTCTAGGAGTAAAGGTGTGGAAGAAGCAATGAGGGGATGTCAAAATGAGTAGAATAAAATGAGGATTTTTACATGGGTTGGTACAAATTACATTTGTCCTGTGCGATTTTAAATGCACTTCTGGACACTAATTTCAAGGGTAATAAAAATTATGTTTCCAATTGAAATAACAAATAAAATTTTTGCTATTTTAAGTTAAAATTTTCTTTTTTTTTTTTTAGTTTATAATTTCTAAAAATCTTACAGAGGCTGGACAGAGAGAACAACGGAGTACACAGCCTGAGTGAGGCATACATGTGAAATGTCTACATTCATAGTTACATTAAGCACTATTTAGTTTTGCTTAAAACATTCCATGGGAAACTGTGATTAGTGAGTCTGGAAGAGGAAGTAAAGAGCAACTCAATAGCTCATTTTTCCTAGATTTTCTCAAACCTCAAGGAAGTCTCATAGAACATGACACCATATTTGTAAATTCTGACTTCACATTAGAAACAGTTTATTTGTGAACATTCAGAATATAGAGATATAAGAGCCAGATTATAATTTTAATAATCCAACGGAAGGTGCCAAGTCAGTTAGGGCAATGTTGTTTATCACTCTCTTTGGGGTAATATATTATGGATATTTGTTCCTTGAACCCTTGACAAATCATTGTAACTTAACTTCCATGTACTCTTAGTTGTTCAAGGAAAACTTTCAGCCCAAGAAAATTCCAAAGAATTAATAATGGCAAATCATGTTTTCCTTATTTGCTAGTCAATTTGTATGAACATGGTTGCATATACACAGGTCATCCATAGTTACATATACATTATCATATATCCCCTATCCCTTTTGCATATCTAAATTGTACATATCTTCCAAAGTCAAATTCAATAGTCCCAGCATAAAACCTTCCTAGATAATTCCAATCTTCATGAATCTCTTTTTCTCTCAAGATTTTTTTGACCTTAAAGTGGAATGAAAGACTAAGGCAACAGAGTGCTATAATTTATGAACTCAGGTAGTGGATTTAGATATATTTGGGTTTGTACCATTGTTCTGCTATTTTCTTTTTGCTTTCAGGCAAATTACTTAATCTCCCATTAGCTTCAAATTTGTCTTTCTTAGAATGAGAACAATAGCAATCCTCAGGTTTTTTGTATACGTTGAATGAGACCATTTTTCCATATGGTTTGCATGGTGCTAGACTGTAAACTCTTAGTAAGTGTAAGGCATTTTTAGAAGTAATAATAATATATGAATATTACTATTAATCTACCAAAGCAGATAATTTTTTTTAATAGGAGAAATTTTTAGGAATGGAACGACTTTATTTTTGACACTCATTCTGATTACAATGCTTTTTCTGTCAATAAAAATCCTAACTATCTTTCAATACTCAGTTCTTACACTATCACTAAGACTGTCTCAAATACTTCAGTAACCAATAATCTCCTTTTGAAACTGAACAGTACCCTGTGGGGACCCCCCGGGTACAAAAGTCCCTCTGTGTCCCCCATTTCTTGTTTGTAAGAAAAATGCTTCAGCCTCCTAGACACTCCCTGAGTTCCAAAGGGCAGATTCAAACAGCTACTAATTAGGGAAGTGAGTAAATGCAGAAACAAAGGGAAAGCAGTCAGGAAACAATAGTGCATAGGTAAAGCAGAGTCCTAGTTTCTTCTCAAGGGATATACATGAGTTCTTATACGGGAACTAAGGTCCCCATCTAAGTAGAGAATGGTAACTTCGGGATGAGCACAAGATTCGTGGAATACCACCCTGTACCTCGCCACCAGCCAATCAGAAGAAAGTCACACACCCTGCAGCCCTCACTTCAAATTTTGCCTTTAAATCACTTCCCTGAAAACCATGTCTTTTGAGCAAGAGCCTCCTGTTCTCTTTGCTTGGCCCTTGCAATAAATCTTTTTCGGCTCAAAACTCTAACATTTCGGTTTGTTTAGCCTCACTGTGCATCAGGCAAATGAACTTAGATTTGACAACACTTTGAATTATCTTAGTATTCTTTTTTTTTTTATTTTTTTTTTTTAATTAATAGACTTTTACTTTTTTTTTTAAAGTATTTGTTTTTTTATTTACTTATGACTGTGTTGGGTCTTCGTTTCTGTGCGAGGGCTTTCTCTAGTTGTGGCAAGCGGGGGCCACTCTTCATCGCGGTGCGCAGGCCTCTCACTATCGCGGCCTCTCTTGTTGCGGAGCACAGGCTTCAGACGCGCAGGCTCAGTAATTGTGGCTCACGGGCGCAGCTGCTCCGCGGCACGTGGGATCCTCCCAGACCAGGGCTCGAGCCCGTGTCCCCTGCATTGGCAGGCAGACTCGCAACCACTGCGCCACCAGGTAAGCCCTATCTTAGTATTCTTAGGAAGTTGTACAAAATTTTAACAATGTAATTTATAGAACATAGAAACTGCTTTGAAACAGACCTACGCTTGAATCCCTTCTCCGTCATTTGCTAGCTATGTATTATTAAATAAGTAGCTATAATTGATCAAATATAAGAGACTGCCCAAGTTTCAAATGAGAAGACACAAAAGAAGTTTGAATTTATAAACTAAGTTACATATTTGCTTATAATTTTAAATGTAGCTGTAGATTTTTAAAACATCTTTTAAATAAAATAATATATTGATTATTTTAATTAATTAAATAACTTGAAGTATAAGTAATTTACAATGTTTCAGGTGTAGAGCAAAATGATTATACATTATATATTAATACTATATATTATATATATATTATAAATGTATTTATATATACATACATATATATACAAATATATATTCAGTAACTTGTAATAACCTACAATAGAAAAGAATCTGAACAAGAATATATTTTCTTCTTCAGATTCTTTTCCATTATATGTTATTACGAGTTATTGAATATAGTTGCCTGTGTTATACAGTAGGTCCTTGTTATTTATCTCTTTTATATATAGTAGTATCTGTTAATCCCAAATTTCCACTCTATCCCTCCCCCACCCTTTCCCATTTGGTAACATTAAGTTTGTTTTCTATGTCTGTGAGCCTATTTCTGTTTTGTAAATAAGTTCATTTGTATCACCTTTTTTAGACTTCACATACAAGTGATATCATATGATATTTACTTCACTTAGTATGATAATCTCTAGGTCCACCCATGTTGTGGCAATTGGCAGAATTTCAATTTTTTGTTTACAGCTGAGTAATATTCCATTGTGTGTATATATTATATATATATATATATACACACACATACATATATACACATATGTATACATACATATATATACATATATATACACACAACATATCTTCTTTATCCATTCATCTGTTGATGGATATTTAGATTGCCTCCATGTCTTGGCTGTTGTATTATAAATAGTGTTGCTATGAATATTGGGGTACTTGCATCTTTTTGAATTACAATTTTTGTCTTTTCCAGATATATGCCCAGGCATGGGATTGCATGATCATATGGTAACTCTATTATTAGTGTTTTAAAGAACCTCCATACAGTTCTCCATAGTGGCTGCACCAATTTACATTCTTACCAACAGTGTTAGGAGGGTTCCCTTTTTCCCACACCTTCTTCAGCACTTATTATTTGTAGATTTTTTGATGATGACCATTCTGGTAAGTGTGAGGTGGTCTCTCATTGTAGTTTTGATTTGTATTTCTCTAGTAATTAGTGATGTTGTACATCTGTCTAAGTGCCTGTTGCCCATCCGTATGTCTTCTTTGAAGAAATGTCTATTTAGGTCTTCTGCCCTTTTTTTGATTGGGTTTTTGTTTTATTGATATTGAGCTGTATAAGCCATTTTTATATTTTGGAAATTAATCCCTTGTTTGTTTCATTGTTTGCAAACATTTTCTCCCAATCTGTAGGTTGCTTTTTAATTTTATGGTGTCCTTTTCTGTGAAAAAGCTTTTAAGTTCAATTAGGTCACATTTATTTTGCTTTTGTTTCCATTACTTTAGAAGATGGATATAAAGAAAGATTGCTGTGATTTATGTCAAAGAATGTTCTGCCTATGTTTTCCTCTAGAAGTTTTAGAGCATCCAGTCTTATATTTAGGTCTTTAATCCATTTGGTGTTTATTTTTGTATACAGTGTGAGGGAATGTTCTAACCTCATTGTTTTACATTTTCTGTCCAGTTTTACCAACACCAATTATTAAAGAAACAATCTTTTCTCCACTGTATATGCTTGCCTCCTTTGTCATAGATTAATTCATCATAGGTGTGCCAGTTTATTTTGGGGCTTTCTAGACTGTTCCATTGACCTATGTGTCTACTTTTCTTCCAGCAACACATTGTTTGGTTACTGTAGCTTTGAGGTATAGTCTGAAGTTAGGGAGCCTGATTCCTCTAGCTCTGTTCCTCTTTCTCAAGATTGCTTTGACTATCCAGGGTTTTTTGTGTTTCTAAACAAATTTTAAAATCTTTTGTTCCAGCTCTGTGAGAAATGACATTGGTAAATTGATAGAGATTTCATTGAATCTGTAGATTGCCTTGGGTATGGTTATTTTAACAATATTGATTCTTCCAGTCCAAGAACAAGGTATATCCTTCCATCTGTTTGTGTTGTCTTCTACTAGTTTCAACAACATCTTATAGTTTCCAGAATATAGGTCTTTTGCCTCCTTACATTGGTTTATTCCTTGGCATTCTATTCTTTATGATGTGATGTTAAATGGGATTGTTTCCTTAATTTCTCTTTTTGATATTTCATTGTCAGTGTTTAGAAATGCAACGGATTACTGTATATTAACTTTGTATATTGTGACTTTACCAAATTCATTGATAAGCTCTAGTAGTTTTCTAGTAGCATCTTTAGGATTTTCTCCATATAGTATCATATCTGTAAACAGTGACAGTTTTACTTCTTCTTTTCCAATTTAGATTCATTTTATTTCTTTTTCCTCTCTGATTGCTGTGGCTAGGACTTCCAATATTGTGTTGCCTTAAAGTAGAAAGAGTGGGCATCCTTGTCTTGTACCTGATCTTAGTTAGAAGTAATGCCTTCAGCTTTTCACTACTGAGTATGATGTTAACTGTCAGCTTGCCATATATGGCCTTTATTATGTTGAGGTATAGTCCCTCTATGTCCACTTTCTGGAGAGTTTTTATCTTAAGTGGATGTTGAATTTTATCAAAATGATTATATGATTTTTATTGAGATGATCATATGAGCTGATATAGAGTAAGTCCCCTACACACAAATGAGTTCCATTCTGAGAGCACGTCATAAGTCCAATTTGTTCTTAAGTCTGACAAAGTTATCCTAGGTATCCAACTAACACAATTGGCTATATAGTACTGCACTGTAATAGGTTTATAATACTTTTCAAATAATACATAAAAATATTACATAAAACAAATAAATAAAAAACAAGCACAAAAAATAAAGAAAATATTTTCATCTTACAGTACAGTACCTCAAAAAGTACAGTAGTACAGTACAACAGCTGGTGCTTCTTAGCAGTACCAGCTACATCACTGCTACTTTATGCTTGCTTCTGTACATCCTGGGCTTGTAATAAAGATATTGTACTACTGTACTCTATACAATACTGTACAGTAAAGTACACTAAAGCACAACCACTTGTAGAGGCTGTACGCACATGACAATGTACACCAGACATGTGAACTAACTTCCATGATTGGACATGTGAATGCACGTTCACATCTTTGAAAGTTCACATGAAGGTTCGTATGTAGGGGACTTGCTGTATTGAGATGATCATGATTTTTATTCTTCAATTTTTTAATGTGATATATCATACGGATTGATTTGTGGATATTGAAAAATTCTTACATTCCTGGGATAAATCTCACTTGATCATGGTGTATGATCTTTTTAATATATTGTTGGATTCGGTTTGTTAGTATTTTTTTGAGGGGTTTTGCATCTATGTTCAGCAATGTTATTGACCTATAATTTTCCTTTTTGTGATATCATTGTCTGGTTTTGTTATTAGAGTGATGGTGGTCTCATACAAAGAGTTCAGAAGTGTTCTTTTCTCTGCAATTTTTTAAGAATGGTTTCAGATGGATAGGTGATTACTCTAAATGTTTGGTAGAATTTACCTGTGAAACCATTTGATCATGGACTTTTTTGTTGGGGGTTTTAAAATTACACATTCAATTTCAGTAATTATAATTGGTCTATTAATATTTTATATCTCTTCCTGATTCATCCTTGGGAGATTGTACCCTTCTAAGAAATTATCTATTTCTTCTAGGTTGTCCACTTTATTTGTGTATAGTTGCTTGTGGTAGTCTGTTAAGATGCTTTATATTTCTGTGGTGTCAGTTGTAACTTCTTTTTCAGTACTTTTTTTTTTCTTTCATTGGGATATAGTTGTTTTACAATGTTGTGTTAGTTTCTACTGTACGGCGAAGTGAAATAGAGTTACCTGTATTATACAGCAGGTTCCTATTAGTTATCTATTTTATACATCTTAGTGTATATATGTCAATCCCAATCTCCCAATTCATCCCACCCCCCACCCCCCACCCCCTGCTTCCCCTCTTGGTGTCCATACATTTGTTCTTTATTTCTGCCTTGCAAAACATTTTTCTAGATTCCACATGTATGCGTTAATATACGATATTTTTCTCTTTCTGACTTACTTCACTCTGTATGACAGTCTCTAACTCCATCCACGTCTCTACAAATGACCCAATTGTGTTCTTTTTTATGGCTGAGTAATATTGCATTGTATATATGTACCATATCCTCTTTATCCATTTATCTGTCAATAGACATATAGGTTGATTCCATGACTCAGCTATTGTAAATAGTGCTGCAATAAACGTTGGGGTGCATGCTTCTTTTTGAATTATGGTATTCTCAGGGTATGTGCACAGTAGTGGGATTGCTGGGTTATAGGGTAGTTCTATTTTTAGTTTTTTTAAGGAACCTACATACTGTTCTCCAGAGTAGCTGTATCAATTTACATGCCCACCAACAGTGCAAGAGGGTTCCCTTTCCTCCCCACCCTCTCCAGCATTTATTGCTTGTAGATTTTTTTATGATGGCCATTCAAACTGGTGTGAGGTGATACCTCATTGTAGTTTTGATTTGCATTTCTCTAATAATTAGTGATGTTGAGCAGCTTTTCATGTGCCTCTTGGTATCTGTATGTCTTCTTTGGAGAAATGTCTATTTAGGTCTTCTGACCATTTTTTGATTGGGTTGTTTGTTTTATTGATATTGAGCTGCATGGCCTGTTTACATATTTTGGAGATTAATCCTTTGACTGTTGATTCCTTTGAAAATATTTTCTCCCATTCTAAGGGTTGTCTTTTCATCTTGGTTATTATTTCCTTTGCTGTTCAAAAGCTTTTAAGTTTCTTTAAGTCCCATTTGTTTATTTTTGTTTTTATTTCCATTACTCTAGGAGGTGTATCAAACAAGATCTTGCTGCGGTTTATGTCAAAGAGTGTTCTTCCTATGTTTTCCTCAAAGAGTTTTATATTGTCTGGCCTTACATTTAGATCTTTAATCCATTTTCAGTTTATTTTTGTGAATGGTGTTAGGTTGTGTTCTAATTTCATTCTTTTAAATGTAGCTGTCCTGTTTTCCCAGCACCATTTATTGAAGAGGCTGGCTTTTCTCCATTGTATATCCTTGCCTTCTTTGTCATAGATTAGTTAACCATAGGTGTGTGTGTTTATTTCTGTGCTTTCAATCCTGTTCCATTGATCTATATTTCTATTTTTGTGCCAGTACGATATTGTCTTGATTACTGTAGCTTTGTAGTATAGTCTGAATTCAGGGAGCCTGATTACTCCAGCTCCATTTTTTTCCCTCAAGATCGGTGTGGCTATTTGGAGTCTTTTTTGTCTCCATACAAATTTTAAGATTTTTTGTTCTAGTTCTGTAAAAAATGTCATTGGTAATTTGATAGGCATTGCACTGCATCTGTAGATTGCTCTGGGTAGTGTAGTCATTTTCACAATATTGATTCTTCGAACCCAACAACATGGTGTATCTCTCCATCTGTTTGTGTCATCTTTGATTTCTTTCATCAGTGTCTTATAGTTTTCTGCATACAGGTCTTTTACCTACTTAGATAGGTTTATTCCTATGTATTGTATTGTTTTGTTGCGATGGTGAATGGGGTTGTTTCCTTAATTTCTCTTTTGGATCTTTCATTCTTAGTGTATGGGAATGCAACAGATTTCTGTACATTACTTTTGTATCCTGCAACTTTACCAAATTCACTCATTAGCTCTAAGAGTTTCCTGGTGGCATCCTTAGGTTTTTCTATGTATAATATCATGTCATCTACAAATAGTAACCATTTTACTTCTTCTTTTCCAATTTTTATTTCTTTTTCTTCTCTGATTGCTGTGGCAAGGAATTCCAAAAGTATGTTGAATAATAGTGGTGAGAGCATGCATCCTTGTCTTGTTCCTGATCTTAGAGGAAATGCTTTCAGTTTTTCACCATTGAGAATGATGTTTGTTGTATATGGCCTTTTTTATGTTGAGGTAGGTTCCCTCAATGCCCACTTTCTGGAGCGTTTTCATCATAAATGTGTGTTGAATTTTGTCAAAAACTTTTTTTGCATCTATTGAGAATATTATATAGTTTTTATTCTTCAACTTGTTAATATTTTGTATCACACAGTTTGATTTGCATATATTGAAGAAGCCTTGCATCCCTGAGAAAAATCCCACTTGATCATGGTCTATGATCCTCTTAATATGTTGTTGGATTCTGTTTGCTAGTATGTTGCTGAGGATTTTTGTATATATATTCATTAGTGATATTGGTTTGTAATTTTCTTTTTTTGTAATATCTTTGTCTGGTTTTGATATCAGGGTAATGGTGGCCTCGTAGAATGAGTTTGGGAGTGTTCCTTACTCTGCAAGTTTTTGGAAGAGTTTGAGAAGGATGAGTTTTAGCTCTTCTCTAAATGTTTGATAGAATTTACCTGTGAATCCATCAGGTGTTGGACTTTTGTTGTTTGGAAGATTTTAATCGGTTTCAATTTCATTACTTGTGGTTGGTCTGTTCATATTTTCTATTTCTTCCTGGTTCAATCTCTGAAGGTTGTACCTTTCTAAGAATTTGTCCATTTCTTCCAGGTTGTCCATTTTATTGGCATATAGTTGCTTGTAGTAGTCTCTTATGATGCTTTGTATTTCTGTGGTATCTGTTGTAATTTCTCCTTTTTCATTTCTAATTTTATTGATTTGATTCCTTTTCCTCTTTTCCTTGATGAGTCTGGCTAAAAGTTTATCAATTTTGTTTATCTTCTCAAAGAACCACCTTTTATTTTTATTGATATTTGCTATTGTCTTTATTTCTATTTCATTTATTTCTGCTCTGATCTTTATGATTTCTTTCTTTATACTAACTTTGGGTTTTCTTTGTTCTTCCTTCTCTAGTTGCTTTATGTGTACAGTTAGATTGTTTATTTGAGATTTTTCTTGTTTCTTGAGGTGAGATTGCTTTGCCTTTCCTGCTTTTAATAGTTTTTCTTTGAATATAATTTTTGTTAGTTTGTTTAATATGTGTCTTGGTGTGCTTCTCTTAACGTTCATCTTGTGTGGGACTCTCTGTGCTTCCTGGTCTTGGGTGGATATTTCTTTTCCCATATTAAAGAAGTTTTCAACAGTAATCTCTTCAAGTATTTTCTCAGAATATTTCTTTTCTCTTCTTCTGGGACCCCTATAATTCAAATGTTGGTGTGCTTAATGTTGTCCCAGAGGTCTCTGAGAATGTCCTCAATTCTTTTCATTCTTTTTTTAAATTCTACTCCATGGCAGTTATTTCCACCATTTTATCATCCAGCTCACTTATCTTTTCTTCTGCCTCAGTTATTCTGCTATTGATTCCTTCTAGAGTATTTTTAATTTTAGTTTTTTTGTTGTTCATCACTGTTTGTTTGCTCTTTAATTCTCCTAAGTCCTCTTTAAAGGTTTCTTGTATTTTCTCCATTCTGTTTCCAAGATTTTGGATCATCTTTACTATCATTACTCTGAATTCTTTTTCAAGTAGGTTGCCTCTTTCCTCTTCATTTATTTGGTCTTGTAGGTTTTTACCTTGCTCCTTCATCTGTAACATATTTTTTGTTATCTCATTTTTTTTTTTTTTTGATGTGTCGGACTGTGTTCCTGTCTTACTGGTTGTTTCACCTGAGGTGTCCAGCACTGGAGTTTGAAGGCCGTTGGGTAGAGCTGAGTCTTGGTGCTGAGATGAGGACCTCCAGGAGGCCTCACTCTGATTAATATTCCCTGGTATCTGAGGTTCTCTCTTAGAGAGAACCAGTGGGTTGGATTCATCACTCCCATCACAGAAGCTCAGACTCAACCCCCAGCCAGGGAACCAAGGTCCCACAAGCCACGTGGCTTGGCAAAAGAAAAGAAAAAACAGAAGCAGTACAATAACAGAGAATAAAAAATAAAATAAAATTAGAAAGATTAAAATATATATTAGGAAAAATAAAGCTACAATTGAAACAACTACAACAAGATAAAACAGAACCACAACAGAGAAAAGAAAGAAAAAAAAAGGAACAAGCCAAAAAGAACAGAACAATAACAAGGTATAAAGAATAAAATTAAATTAAAAAAATAAAAGATTTCTTAGAAAAATAAAAATATAAATGAATTTAAAAAAACAAGCTAAAACAGAACCACATCCTAAAAGAAGGAAAAAAAAGGCCAGAAAAGTCCTTGGATGGGGAGGCGGAGCTTTGGTGGGGGGTGGAACTTAGGAGAGGGTGGGGTTTAGGGTGGGGGTGGGGCCTAGGCAGGGGTGACATTTAAGCATGAAGTGCAGCCTGCACAGCTGGAAAAGGCCTTGTGGGCGGGGCCTGGGTGGGGCAACGTTTAAGCATGGAGTGGGGCTGAAGCTTAGGTCCTGTGGGGTGGGGGAAAGGCAGCATGGCCTGAGGAGGCCTATGGGTCATGGAGTTCTGGAGTTTGGTGGAAGGCCCTGGATGTGAGTGTCTGGGCAGGGTTTAGGCCTAGCACTGCTGGAGGGGGCTCAGAGGTGTCTCTTGTAGTGCTGCTTGTAGAGATAGGGACCTGGGTGGAATGTAGAGGCAGAGGTTAGGCTCTGCACTGCTGCTGGGGGTAGCCTCCAAGGGTGGGGATTAGGCTCGGGAGCCAAACAGTCTCCCTGGTGCCCAAGTGGGCAGGGAAAACAGTAGCCACATCTTCTTCCATTCCTCCACACCCCGGAGTGTCTCCCCTGTCACCGCTGAACCCCTAACTGTGAATGGGCCCCACTGGGTGTGAGAACTCCTTCCCTACACCAGTCACCCCTCAGGAGTGCTGGCCAATCAGTCCAGCTTTTACTTTTGCTCCCCCTTCCCTCCCTCCCATTCTCTCAGGGCCCATGCAACTGGAGGGTGCCTCAGTGGGCAGAGGATCAGGCCCAGGATCTCAGCAGGCTCCCTGGGACCCAAGTGGGCAGGGGAAATGCTTGCCACCTCCCTTCTGGTCCTCTGCTCTCCCAATGCTCCCCCTCTTTCCCCCTCTGGGTATGGGAACACTTACCCTCCCCCAGCTGCCCTTCAGTGGTACTGGTCCCATCCCACCTCCACTTCTTCTCCCCACTCACTTCCCCCCACATCCTACCTGGTCTCTGGGGTTTCCTCCCATCCCCTTAGGTGTCCATGGTCCCCCATCAGTGACTGGTTGGTTCCCTAGTTGTGCAGAGACACGAACTCCACGTCCTCCTAGTCTGCCATCTTGACTTCATCCTCTCTTGAGGTGAGATTGAATTCCTATAAACTTCCCTCTTAGAATTGCTTTTGCTGCATCCCATAGGTTTTGGGTCATTGTGTTTTCATTGTCATTTGTTTCTATGTATTTTTTTTTATATCCTCTTTGATTTCTTCAGTGATCTCTTGGTTATTTAGGAGCACACTGTTTAGCTTCCATGTTTTTGTGTTTTTACACTTTTTTTTTCCTTTAATTGATTTCTAATCTCATAGTGTTGTGGTTGGAAATGATACTTGATATGATTTCAATTTTCTTAAATACACCAAGGCTTGATTTGTGACCCAATATGTGATCTATCCTGGAGAATATTCTGTTTGCACTTGAGAAGAAAGTGTATTCTGCTGCTTTCAGATGGAATGTCCTATAAATATCAATTAAGTCTATCTGGTCTATTGTGCCATTTAAAGCTTGTGTTTCTTCATTAACTTTCTGTCTAGATGATCTGTCCATGGTGTAAGTGGAGTGTTAAAGTCCCCCACTATTATTGTGTTACTGTTAATTTCCCATTTTTTGGCTGTTAGCATTTGTCTTATGTATTGAGGTGTTCATATGTTGGGTGCACAAATATTTATAATTGTTATATCTTCTTCTTGGATTGATCCCTTGATCAGTATGTCTTGTCCTTCCTTGTCTCTTGTACTAGTCTTTATTTTGAAGTCTATTTTATGTGATATGAGTATTGCTACTCCATCTTTCTTTTGATTTCCATTTGCAGGGAATATCTTTTTCCATTCCCTCACTTTCAGTCCGTATGTGTGCCTAGGTCTGAAGTGGGTCTCTTGTAGACAGTATATATATGGGTCTTGTTTTTGTATCCATTCAGGCAGTCTGTTTCTTTTTGTAGGAGGATTTAATCCATTTGTATGTAAGGTAATTGTCAATATGTATGTTTCTATTACCATATTCGTAATTGTCGTTTTTGTAGGTCTTTTTCTTCTCTTGTGTTTCTCACCCAGAGAATTTCCTTTAGCATCTGTTGTAAAGCTGGTTTGGTGGTGCTGAATTTGCTTAGCTTTTGCTTGTCTGCAAAACTTTTGATTTCTCCATTGTATCTGAATGAGATCCTTGCTGACTAGATTAATCTTGTTTGTAGGTTTTTCCCTTTCATCACTTTAAATATATCCTGCCACTCCCTTCTGGCCTGCAGAATTTCTGCTGAAAAATCAGCTGATAACTTTATGGGGATTCCCTTGTATGTTATTTGTTGCTTTTCCCTTGCTGCTTTTAATATTTTTTCTTTGACTTTAATTTTTGTTAGTTTGAATAATATGTGTTGGCATGTTTCTCCTTGGGTTTGTGCTCTGTGGGGCTCCCAGTGCTTCCTGGACTTCGGTGGCTATTTCCTTTCCCATGTTAGGGAAGTTTTAGACTACAATCTCTTCAAATATTTTCTCAGAACTTTGTCTTTCTCTTCTTCTTCTGGGACCACTATAATTCAAATGTTGGTGAATTTAATATTACCCTACAGGTCCCTGAGACTATCTTCATTTCTTTTCATTCTTTTTTCTTTATTCTGCTCCTTGACAGTTATTTCCACGATTCTATCTTCCAGCTCACTTATTTGCTTTTCTGCCTTAGTCATTCTGCTATTGATTCCTTCCAGTGTATTTTTCATTTCAGTTCTTGTGTTGTTCATCTGTTTTTTCTTTAGTTCTTCTATGTCTTTGTTAAACATTTCTTGTACTTTATCTGTGCCTCTATTTTTTTTCATAGATTTTGGATCATCTTTACTATCATTATTTTGAATTCTTTTTCAGGTACTTTCCCTATTTCCTCTTCATTTATTTGGTCTTGTAGTTTTTACCTTGCTCCTTTGTCTGTAACATATTTATTGTCATCTCATTTTTTTAATGTGTGGGTCTGTGTTCCTGTCTTGTTGGTTGTTTTGCCTGAGGCGTCCAGCACTGGAATTTGCAGGCAGTTGGGTGGAACTGGCTCATGGTGCCTAGATGAGAGAGACCTCTCTATGGGAGAGGTCACACTGATTCATATTCCCTGGGACCTGAGATTCTCTCTTAGTCCAGCAGTTTGGACTCAGTGCTCCCACCACAGGAGTTCAGGACCACTCCCTGGCTTTGTCACGTTGAGATTCCTCCTTTCCCCTTTAGATGTCCGAGGTACTCTTCTACTGCCCAGTATGTTCTCTGCAAGAATTTCTCCAGTGCATTCTTGTACTTGTCTCATGTCTTACATTTAAGGCTTGAATTCATGTCGAGTTAATTTTTGTGAGTGGTGTAAGATAAAGGTCAGTACCCACTCAAAAATTATTGAGAATCCTATAAATCTTTGCTTATATGGGTTACATATTAATATTTCTATATTGTAAAATAAAACAGACTTTAAAAATGTTTATTAATATAATTAATAATAATAAACTCCATTATATGTTAACATAAATAATGTTTATGAAACAAAATAACTACAATTTTCAAAACAAAAATAGTTGGAGAGAAGAGTATTATTGTTTTACATTTTTGCAGATTCATGTGGCTCTGTGAAGACACTTAGATTTTCATGTTGCTTCTGCTATGGTTAATTTTATGTGTCAACCTGACTGGGGTAAGGAATGCCTGGTAAAATATTATTTCTGGATACATTGGTGAGGATGTTTCTAGGAAAGATTATCACTTTGATTGTTAGACTGAGTAAAGGTCCACCCTCACCAAAGTGAGTTGGTATCATCCAATCCATTGGGAGCCTGAATAGAAGAAAAAGGCAGACGATGGGTGATTTTTTTTCTTTTAGGTTGAGCTCCTGCCCTCAGACATCCAACTGGGGCTGAGAATTACACCATAAGCTGTCCTGGTTCTCAGGCTTTCAGAGTCAGGCTGAATTGTACCACCAACGTTCCTGGTTCTCCACCTTCAGACAGCAGAAATTTTGAATGAGGTTTTATCAATTAATTGTTTTCAAAAATCCTACAATTATCATTTGTAAAACATTTGTTTATTGACCCAAGCTGAATTTCTAAATGTTGACACATTTTATTGTAAAATATCAAGATTAGATTCATTAATATCCCCATTGATTTCATCAGAAAAGTCTTTAAATATTGAAGAGCTTTCCAAATCCATGGGGTGCATACAGATTTTCCAAAATTCTAATTCTTGTTTGCAAATCTGATGGTGGCATTGTCATTTGTTTTCCTTGAAGTAACAAGCTTATTCATTATTTTTTGAGAAAATATATGCCAACTACCTAAGTCTGAATAACCATATTTTGTCAGTCAATTATTATTACTAATAAAAAACAGCCTTCTATGAACAAAGTAGCTAATTTAGCCTGCCAGTCAATTGCACAGGTGCTTTTCCTGGAGATAACCATCTAATATCAGTATGGGACAGAGGTTCTTTATCATTTTCATAAATAATATGAAATGGTATGATAAAATTATCATATTAAAAAAAGATATGTACTCAAGGGTAGAGATTTAATAAATTTAATAATTTCTATTGATTCATCAAAGAGATTCTTAAATAAAATTAGCATATTTTTACTCGAAGTGTGTAGTGGTCAAGAATAAAATAATCTCTAGTAGAATTTGTACCACCACATTGATTTATTCCAAGGAACTAGTATTTTTATGTACCATAATTTCTGTACCATCAGTGTAAATGTCAACAGTGAAAAAATGAGAATACTGTTTTAGTTTTATTATAAAAATAAAATTGACATTATAAATTCTCTGAACAGGTTTTGGAGATCCCCTGGTCTAGACCAGTCTAGATTCACCAGTCTTAGACCAGCGATGCCACTACTTTGTCCAAAATCTTTTTTCCATGGCCAACAGCAGTGTCAGGAATCATAGTAATTTTTCCTTTTGTACTTTCAGAAAAGATTTATTTATCTCATTCTGTTAAATCTAGGAATGCTACTTACAAAGATCTCTTCTAACAAGAGTTTCCTTAATGTTTGTTTTCTATTCCATATCTGTTAATCACTCTGAACTATCAAGAAAGTTAGGATCGAGCACAGACTCATAACTTGACAAGTAGAAAATGATCATTATTATTTTCACTGTAACCCTTTGTTCTGTGAAGTCACTTTAGCTCTCAGCTATCAAATCACTGCCTCAAAACTCCTGATATAAGTTTTGGAAATAAATAAATATATACATAGAATATATTTTAAAAAACATTGTTCTTTGTTTTCCCTTTCCTTTTTAAAAAATATTATTTATGAAACATGTCACTCTGGTAGAAGGCAGAATTTACAAGAAAGGGAAAGAAAAATAATACATGAAGAGTAGAACACATGCGTACTTAATAGTAATACTTTCCAAATACATATGCAAAGATAAATAAAAATATTTTAGGTATAAAGATAAGGACAACTGTATATGTGTGTGAAAGAGGTGCTTGTTTTAAAATGATGTTTAAGACAAAGAAAAAGCAAACAATAACAAAAACCCTTTCTCAATAATCTCAATATCTTGGGAAAACCACTTATTTTATCACCACCTAAACTAGCCCAATGATGGGATAGCCGTATAAGTTCCTCACTGTATTTGTATAGGCTGTGAACTTAATAGGTAATATAACAATGGCAGTATTCCTGAGATAAGTAGAAACAAAATTAGACCAATTTGTCAGATAATTCAGGAGGCTGTGTGGAGTGTTTGACATAAATGACCGAATATGACTTAAGATGCTTTACTCACTGTATTTTCTTGCTTGGGGAACTGTGATTTGAAAAAGAAAAAAATAATCAGGAAAACTATATCAGTCATCAACTTCTTATTGGGAGGTTTGCCACTGTCTTGTCTCATACATTTTTGCATGTGGGAGTTTTACTGTTGAACATGTTGTTTGATTTTATTTTTTAACAAATTTTGTTGTATATTTTTTCTCTTCTCCCTTAAGATTCAAGGAGACAGAGTTGTCACACACAGCCTGAAGAGAAATAGGGTAGATATTGATTCAAATTTTCTTGGGTGTATGAGCAATAATATTGAAATATTTTACATTTTCTATTAAAATGTAATTCTGCTATCACCTAAGATGATAGTCAAAAAGGTGAAAAACTGAACTAAAAAGGAAAAATAGTCGAACCATTATTTAGACAATTTAATTCACTTCTTGACAGTTACAACATCAGTCATCTCAATGTATCCAGACTCAACTTTCAGTTGCTTATATTTTCCAATCTGTCTTAGACTAATCATATGCAATATAATTTATAATAATAATAATAGTATAACTAAAATACTACCTTCCATTTTCTTTGTGCTTTTTATACAAAAATGTTTCCATGTTCATTATCTATTTTAATCCATGGATGATTGATTCAATGAAGTAGGAAAGGTAGGATTTACTTTTTACAAATGAGAACAATAAAAAAATATAGAATACATGATATGCTTAAATTCATGTACTGAATCCCTAGTGAAGCCAAACAAGACAACATTTCTAGTTGAAGGTTCTTTTCTTTTACTTCTCTACTCTGCAGATTGACCTTTATGTTTAACCCCAAATTAATTGTTAAATAAATACAACACACGCCATAAATCAATTTTTTATTTGTAGTTTACATATAAAAATTGCCTTCTTAGTGTCAACTTTTATTGAAAGTTTCAATTCTCCTCTTTCTGTCTTCCTGTGCAAAACTGTAGTAAAAATCCTGTTTTGTTAACCATATTTTTTCCTCCAAAGTAATAGCTGATTATTGAGTATTCTTATCCAAATACCAGGGAAAATATTGAAGATTAGGAAACTCTCTCTCTGCATAAACATTCTTATTGTTAACTTAGATTCCTCAACAAGAATATGTGTTTTAACACTCATGTTTTTTATTAATCTCCAACTTCTCCTTAGAACTGTTTGAACTGACTCTAATAACAAACCAATTAGGAGTATTATGACTGATTCCTTTAAATGTGTATGTTGTAGGAGGGGCAGCCCTGTGTAAAATAAGATTTCATTTCTTGAGTTTAATTTTGCTCATAAAATAATCCTAATCAAATTTTCTGAGTTCTTTTCTCTATGTTGCCCAACATTAATTCTCCATTTGAGTTTAACTATTTTACTTCTTGTTTCACTGCACAGGACATAGACATTTTTAACCATTCCCCATAAATGACCTATCTCCTTCTTCTCTGTTTAAAATCTTACTCCATCATTTAAAACTAGCTCAGATCCCTCTAATTCCATGAAGCCTATCCTGATTTCTCAAAATCCAGTCATCTTTCTTATCTGGACTCTTTTTCTCTTATTTAAGAAAGTGGTCTCAGCTAGAGAAATAACTCTGGGGAACTTAAGCATAGTGATGCTAAATAAAATCATGAAACTGAATGAGATCACCTAGTAATTGAGTGTAGTTGTAACCAAGTGGGACACTATGGAGTCTTCCTGGAGCCAACCTTTCCCCCATATCCTCAGCTTTAGTTCTTCTCTGAAGTACCTAGATAATAGTATCTGATGCACATTTCCTGAATTGTTTTACAGATGCTAAAACCACCACCAAATAGAAAAAGTTAACAACTTGATGACCATGAGCATGTAGCCCCCAAACCTACTGGCACCTAAGGATAGATAATGTTAACCCCGGTGACACCACTCTCTTACCTCACCATCAACCAATAGGAGAATTGTGCATGAGCTGATTACATACCCTGGGACTCCTCCTCTCTCACCTTGCCTTTAAAAATGCTTTTCTGAAACCCAGCAGGGAATTCAGGTATTCTGAGCACTAACTCCCTGGACTCCTTGCTTGGCTCCCTGCAAAAAAATGCTGCACTTTCCTTCACCACAACTCTGTGTCAGTAGATTGGCTTTACTGCACATGGGCAAGCAGAATCAAGTTTGGTTCAGTAACACAGGAAAAAAAGAAAATCTGAGGACTGGTAACACAAAAAGGAATTAAAGGAAAAAGAAAAAAAGAAACGAAAAGGAAGAAAAGAAACAAAAGAAAAATGAAAAGAAAACAAGAAAGAGACAGAAGATCCAAAGTTAAAAATAAATCAAGCAAAATAAGAAAGTATTTCAAGGAGGAGAGAGTGATCAACTTTGGCAAATACTGCTGATAAATAATGAATAACTTTTACTCCCACACTCCTTTTACTATTGGATAAAAGGAGATAAGAATGGAGATTAACCAAAAGTTTCCTAGATTTTTTTCACAGTTTTTCTAGGATAGCTTGGTAACTTCTGGAGAGCCCTCTCTCATATCCAAGTCCTTTTGTATTTTGATTAACACCCCACAATTAGTACTTTTACTCATACTATCATATGCAGTTGGCTCTTGACCAACATTGGATTGAACTGTGTGGATCCACTATACGTGGATTTTTTTTCCAATAAATATATTGGAAATTTACAACAATTTGAAAAAACTGGCAGATGAAGCAGGTAGCCTAAAAATATTGAAAAAATTAATAAAAAGTTAGGTATGTCATGAATGCATAAAAATATACATAGATACTCATCCATTTTATTGTTCACTACCATAAAATATAGAGAAATCTATTATAAACAGTAGAAATTTAGCAAAACTTATGCACGCAAACACTTACAGACCATACATGATGCCATTCAACATCATGAGAAATATAAACAAATGTAAAGGTGCAATATTAAATTATAACAGCATAAAATTAACTGTAGTAATACTGTACTACTGTAATAATTTTGTAACCACCTCCTGTTGCTATTACAGTGAGCTCAAGTGTTATGAGTATCTGCTTAAAACACCATGTGACCCTGGTCATCTCCACCTGAGCAGTTCATCTCTCCAGTAAATTGGATATCACAATTAAAAATGATCTCTTACATTCTCATATAATTTTTATTGTTTTTAGTGTAATTCTATAAACCTTGAGTAACACCATAGGATGAAGTGCACTAATGATGCAGGAAGTGCTCCCAAGAAACAGAAAAGTCATGACATTATAAGAAAAAATTAAATTGCTTGATATGTACAGTATATTGAGGTCTGCAGTGGTGGTTGCCCATTCATTTCAAGATAAATGAATCCAGCATAAGGACAATTATCAAAAAAGAAAAGGAAATTTAAGGAGTCATTGCTACAGCTATGCCAACATGTGCAAAAACCTCACACTTTTTGTGAAATACCTTTTTATCTTATCTTGAAATTGTAACTTTTATGTGTGTGCAGGATTGTTATAAGAAATGTATACCTATAAACTCCAATATGACTTGAAAAATGTGAAGTCATTATATGGCAACACAAAGCAAAAGGAAGGTGAAGCATCTAAAGTCAGAGAATTTAATGCCAGCAAAAAATGGTTTAATAATTTTAGAAAGAGGTTTGCCTTTAAAATGTCAATATAACAGGAGAAGCTGCTTCTGTCAACCAGGATGCAGTACGTGCATTCCCAGACATCACTAAGAAAATCATTGAAGTGAAAGGATATCAACCTGGACAGGTTTTTAATGCAGATAAAAGTGTCCTATTTTGGAAAAAAAATGCCACAAAAGACAATTATTAGTAAGGAAGAGAAGTGTGAAGCAGGATTTAAGGCAGGAAGGAGTAGGATAACTCTACAGTTTTATGCAAATGCAGTCAGTTTTATGATCAGAACTGCCCTTATGTATAAAGCTGATGATGCCCGAGCCTTTAAGGGAAAAGAAATACCACATATCCGTCTTGTGGTTGTACAACAAGAAGACCTGGACAATGAGAATCTTTTTCTGGATTGGTTCCATTGATGCATTGTCCCTGAAGTCAGGAAGTAAATTGCCAGTAAGGGACTGCCTTTTGTTTTTCTTCCAGTTGTATTTAGATATAATTGACATATAGTACTGTATAAATTAAAGGTTTCACAGCATAAAGATTTGATTTACATACATCATGAAGTGATTATCACAACAAGTTTAGTGGGCATTTATCATCTCGTATAGATAACAAATTTAAAAAAAATAGAAAACATTTTTCCTTGTGATTAGAACTCTTAGGATGTGCTCTATTAATGACTTCCATATGCAACATACCACAGTGTGGATTAAATTTATCAGGTTGTACATTACATACCTAGTACTTACTTGTCTTATAACTGGAAGTTTGTACCTTTTGACTGCTTTCATCCAATTCCCCCTTCCCCTCTGGTAGTCATAAATTTGATTTTACTTTCTATTAGTTTGTTTTTGAAATATAACTGACCTACAACACTATGTTGGTTTCTGTTACACAATATGGTGTATAGAAATAATATTTCTATACATTTCAAACTCATCATTAAGATAAGTCTAGTTACAGTAACCAAAAATATTATATAGTTTTTAACAACATTCCCCACATCATACATTTCATATCTGTTAACCATTTATCTTGCAACTGGAAGTATGTACCTCTTAATCTCTCTCAACTACTTATTTTCTCCCTCCAACCCTTTTTTCTCTGGCAATCATCTGTTAGTACACTGTATCTATGAATCACTTTCTGTTTTGTTGAATTTGTTTATTCATTTTGCTTTTTTTAGATTCCACATATAAGTGAAATCATGCAGTATTTGTCTTTCCCTAACTTATTTCACTTAGCCTAATACTCTCTAGGTTCATGTATATTGCCACAAATGGCAAAATTGCACTCTTTTCTATGACTCAGTAATATTCCATTATATATAAGTGTATATACCAAATCTTCTATATCCATTCTTCTATTGATGAGCACTTAGGTTGTTTCTGTATCTTGGTTGTTATAAAAAATGCTGTGATGAACATTGTGGTGTGTATATCTTTTTAAATTAGTATTTTTGTTTTATTTGGATAAATACCCAGGAGAGAAATTTCTGGATTATATGGTAGTTCTATTTTTAATTTTTTGAGGAATATTTATACTGTTTTCCATAGTGACTGCCCCAATTTACATTCCCACTAACAGTGCAGGGGGGTTCCCTTTCTCCACATCATTGACAACACTTGTTATTTGTTGCCTTTTTGTTAATAGCCATTCTGACACGTGTGAAGTGATATCTCACTGTGGTTTTGATTTCCATTTCCCTGATGATTAATGATGTTGGGCATCTTTTCATGTGCCTGTTGGCCATCTGTATACCTTCCATAGAAAAAAAAATGTCTATTTGGAGCCTCTGCCCACTTCTGATTAGTTTTTTTTTTTTTTTTTGATGTCGAGTTTTATGATTCTTTCCATATTTTGGATATGAACCCCTTATTTAATATGTCTTTTGCAAATACCTTCTCTCATTCAAGGGGTGGCCTTTTCACTTTGTTGATAGTTTCCTTCACTGTGCAAAACCTTTTTTGTGTGATTCGGTTCCATTAATCAGATGTAGTCCCATTTGATTATTTTTGCATTTATTTCCCTTGGCTGAAGAGACACATCCAAAAAATATATAAATAAGACCAATGTTAAAAAGCTTACTGCCTATGTTTTCTTCTAGAAGTTTTATGGTTTCAAGTATTACATTTAAGTCTTTAAGCCATTTTGAATTTATTTTTGTACATCATATGAGAGAATTATCCAGTTTGATTCTTTTGCATGGTTGCTGTCCAGTTTCCCAACAACATTTATTGAAGAGGTTGTCTTTCCCCATTGTATATTCTTGCCTCCTTTTCACATATTAATTGACCATGTAAGTGTGGTATCATTTCTTTGCTTTCTATTTTGTTCCATTGATCTATGTGTCTGTTTTCATGCAAGTATCATATTATTTTGATGACTGTAACTTTGTAGTATAGTTTAAAATCAGAGAGTATGATACCCTCAGCTTTGTTATTTCTTAAGATGGCTTTGACTATTCAGAGTTTTTTCTGTTTCCATATAAATTTTATTTGTTCTAGTTCTGTGAAAAATACCCTTAGTATTTTGATGGGGATTGCATTGAATATGTAGATTGACCTGGGGAGTATGATCATTTAAAAAATATTGAGTCTTCCTACCTGTGAAAACAGGGAATCTTTCCATCTGTTTGTGTAATCTTCAATTTAATTCATAAGTATCTTATAATTTGCTGAGTAAATGTCTTTTATCTCCTTGGTTAGATTTATTCTAGGTATTTCATTCTTTATGATGCAATTGTAAATGGGATTGTTTTCTCAATTCTTTCTGACATTTTGTTGTAAGTGTATAGAAATGCAACAGATTTCTGTATATTGATTTTGTGCCTTTCAACTTTACCAAATTCCTTGAGTAGCTCTAATATGTTTTTGTTGGTGTCTTTAGGATTCTCTATGTATAATATGATGTGACCTCAAACAGTGGCAGTTTTACTGCTTCCTTTCCAATTCGGATTCCTTTTGTTTATTTTTCTTCTCTAATTGCTGTGGCTAGGAATTCCAATACTATGTTGAATAAAACTGGTGAAAGTGGGCACCCTTGTCTTGTTCCTGATAGTAGAGGTAATGCTTTCAGCTCTTAATTGTTCAGTATGATGTTAGCAGTGGGCTTACCATATATGGCCTTTATTATGTTGAGGTATGCTCCCTCCATACCCACTTTCTGGAGAGTTTTTATCATAAATTAATGTTGAATTTGTGAAAAGTTTTTCTACATTTGTCAAGCTAATTTTATTTTATTCTGCAATTTGTTAATGTGACACATCACATTGATTGATTTGTGGATATTGAAAAATTCTCACACTCCTGGGATGAATCCCACTTGATCATGGTGTATATCATTTTAATGTATTGTGGAATTTAGTTAAGCAATATTTAGTTTAGGATTTTTGCATTTAAGTCTAACAGTGATGTTGGCCTGTAATTTTATTTTTGTGTGATATCTTTGGTTTTGGTATCAGGATGATGCTGGCCTCATAGAATGAGTTCAGAAATATTTCTTTCTCTGTAACTTTTTGTAAGAGTTTGAGAAGGATAGGCATTAATTCATCTCTAAATGTTTGGTAGAATTCACCTGTGAAGACTTGTGGTCCTGAGCTTTTGTTCTCTTTTTCGGGGTGGGAGGGAGTTGATTTATTGCTGATTCAATTTTATTACTGGTAATGAAATTACTGGTAATTTCTCCCAACTCCAGTCTTGGGAGATTGCAAATTTCTAGGAATTTGTCCATTTCTTCTGGGTTGTCCATTTTATTGGCATATAATAGTGTACAGTAATCTCTTATGATCTTTTGTATTTCTTTGGGTTGTTGTAAATACTTTTTTTTTTTTTTTCATTTCTGATGTTATTGATTTTGGCCCTCTCTTTTATATTCTTGTTGAGACTGGCTAAAGGTTTATTCCTTCTGTTTATCTTTCCAATGAACCAGCTCTTAGCTGCATTTATTTTCTCTATTTTTTTTTTCTGCTTTCTATTTCATTTATTTATTATGTGATGTTTGATTTCTTTTTTCTACAAACCTTGGGTTTTGTTTTTAATTCATTTTCTAGTTCCTTTAGGTTTAAAGTTAGGTTGTATATTTCCAATTTTTCTTGGTTCCTGAGGTAGGCTTCTATTGCTGTAATTTTGCCCATTAAAACTGCTTTTGCAGGCTTCCCTGGTGGTGCAGTGGTTGAGAATCTGCCTGCTAATGCAGGGGACACAGGTTCGAACCCTGGTCTGGGAGGATCCCACATGCTGCAGAGCAACTAGGTCCGTGAGCCACAACTACTGAGCCTGCGTGGCTGGAGCCTGTGCTCCGCAACAAGAGAGGCCACAATAGTGAGAGACCCGTGCACCGTGATGAAGAGTGGCCCCTGCTTGCCGCAACTGGAGAAAGCCCTAGCACAGAAACGAAGACCCAACATAGCAATCAATCAATCAATCAATAAATCTTAAAAAAAAAAAAAAGGGCTTCCCTGGTGGCGCAGTGGTTGAGAGTCTGCCTGCTAATGCAGGGGAAACGGGTTTGAGCCCTGGTCTGGGAAGATCCCACATGTCGCGGAGCAACTAGGCCCGTGAGCCACAACTACTGAGCCTGCGCATCTGGAGCCTGTGCTCCGCAACAAGAGAGGCCGTGACAGTGAGAGGCCTGAGCACCGTGATGAAGAGTGGCCCCCGCTTGCCACAACTAGAGAAAGCCCTCGCACAGAAACGAAGACCCAACATAGCAATCAATCAATCAATAAATCAATAAATCTTAAAAAAAAAACAAAACAAAACAAACTGCTTTTGCTGCATCCCATAGATTTTGGATCATTGTGTTTTCACTTTCATTTGTCTCCAGGTATTTTTTTTTTAATTTCTTCTTTGATTTGTTCAGTGATCCATTGGTTGTTTAAGGGCATAATATTTAGCCTCCATGTGTTTGTATTTTTGGCAGTTTTTATTCTTATAGTTGATTTCTATTCTCGTAACACTATGGCCAAAAAATTTTGATATTATTTCAATTTTCTTAAATTTACTGAGATTTGTTTTGTGAACTGACAAGTAGTCGATCCTGGAGAAAATTATATATATATATATATATATATATATATATATATATATATATATATATATGTAATGTGTTTTTAAGACCACTGTTTTCTTATGGATTTTCTGTCTGGCTAATCTCTTCACTTATCTAAGTGGGGTGTTAAAGTCCCCTACTATTAATGTGTTACTGTCAATTTTTCCCTTTATGTCTGTTAATGATTACTTAATATATTTAGGTGCTCCTATGTTCAGTGCATATATATTTACAATTGTTATATCTTCTGTTAGATTGATCCACTGGTCATTATGTAAAGTCCCTTGTCTTTTTTTACAGTCTTTATTTTCTAGTCTATTTTTTTCTGATATAAGTATTGTTACCCCAGCTTTCCTTTGATTTCCATCTTCATGAAATACCTTTTTCCATCCCCTCACTTTAAGTCTGTTGTGTATTTACATCTGAAGTGGTCTCTTGTAGGCAGTATATATATGGGTCTTTTTTTTGTATCCATTCAAATCTGTATCTTTTTAGTTCATTTACGTTTAAAGTAATTATCAACAGATAAGTACTTATAGCCAGTTTGTAAATTGTTTAAAGGGTGTTTTTATAGTTTTTGTTCCTTTTTTATATTTTGCTCTTTCTCATTGAGATTGATGACTACCTTTAGTTATATGTTTGTATTCCTTTCTCTTTTGTGTGTGTGTATCTATCACAGATTTTTGGTTTGTTGTTACTATGAGGTTTATATATAGCACTCTCTAATTCTCTCTCTCTCTCTCTCTCTCTCTCTCTCTCTCTCTCTCTCTCTATATATATATATATATATATATATATATATGATCCATATATGCATATGGTCATATATATGTATATGATGTTTTACATCTTTTTTGCTTTTCATATTCCTTAACTATTTATGCAGATATAGATGATTTTACTACCTTTGTATTTTAATTATCCTACTAGCTTTATAAGTGGTGATGTCTGCCATTGGTAGGCAGGACTGGGGCCCAGGGGATGCTGGGACTTTTGCTCACCCACTGGTAGGTGACATTGGATCCTGGTACTAGTGCTTGCCCATTGGTTAGCAGAGTCAGGTTCTGGGGTCTCTTGCTGCAGGGTCCAGGGTTCCAGACTTGTGTCAGCCCATTGGTTGAAGAGGCTGAGGCCCAGGGAGTCTTGGCATTAGTGCCAGCTCACTAGTGAATGGAGCTGGCTCCCAAGGTCTTTGGCAGTAGGGCCCTAGGGGCCTAGAGCTGGTGCATTGGTCCACAGAAAGTGAGTCTCTGGCTGCAAGGCCCTGGAGTTCCTGGGGTTTGTGTTAGTGCACTGGTATGTGGGGGTAGGTCCTGTTTATTCTGGTGAACACAGCCAGGTCCCAAGGTGGCTGCGTACTCAGGGGGTCTTAAGGTAGCAGGCCTGCTGGTGAGCGGGTCTTTGTCTTTGCCTGGCTAGTTGCTTGGCCTGAGGTATCCCAATACTGGCATTGACAGGCTGGTGAGAATTGCTGGCTACTGGCACTCTAAGCTAGAGGGAGGATTCCAAAATGATGCCTGTCAGCATCTCTGTCCATGTGGTAGAATGTGCTCCTCAATATGGCTGCTAACAGTGTCTATGTCTACAGTGTGAGCTCCAGTTGCCTCCTACCTCTCCTGGAGGCACTCCATGATCAGCAGGTAGGTCTGATTTAGGCTCCTTTTAAATTACTGCTCCTGCCCTGGGTCCTGGAACATGTGAGATTTTGTGTTCCCCCTTTAAGTGTGGAGTCTCTATTTCTCACAGCCCTTTGGCTCTTCTGAAAGTAAGCCTCACTGGTCTTAAAGCCAAATGTTCTGGGGGCTTATTTTCCAGCATAGGATCCCTAGGCTGGGGAACTTGCTGTGGGGATCAGACCACGTGCTCCTTGGGGAGACCAGTGAAATTGTAATTATCCTCCTGTTTGTGGGTCACTCATCCAGGAGTATGGGTCTTGCCTATACCATATCTCTGTCCCTCCTACCATGTCTCATTCTGGCTTTTTATTTATATCTTTAGTTGTAGAAAACCTTTTTTGCTAATCTTTCCACCTTTATCATCAATAAATGCTCTGTAAAAAGTTGCAATTTTGGTGTGCCTGTGGGTAGAGGTGAGCTTAGCACCTTCTTACTCTGCCACACTCATTCCCTCTCAGACACATTCAATAAGAACTCAGCAGAAAACTGCACCAGATGCAAAGAGTAAAATGAACTAGTCCTGGTTCTAACATTGGCTCCGTAATATCAGTCAAGTCACTGATCTTTTAAATCATTGGAATCTTGATTTTAAAGGAGGAATATCTACCTAGACCAAATCAAATATATCATTTATAGGATAGCACATTGAATATTATATATCATTGAATAGTCTATCATATAAATAAAAAGTATTTAGCTAATTAACTAGTCAGTTTTGTATTAACTAAAATGCTCACTTCTACATTACTTATGAGTGATGGAAATGTAAGCCAACATATGCTTTTTTTTTTTTTAAGGTTAAAATAATGAGGTTCTGGAGACACAATTTATACCTCTGACTTCTACATCTGATTTTACAAATGGTTCATATGGATGTCTCAGTGCAAACAGTTAAAATTAAAAAAAAAAAAAAAACATAAATCCAATAGGAGTGATGAAATTGTTTGTATGGTACACTTTTATTAGAGGAAACAGTTCATATTGTGCAGTAAAAGCTGATTCATATCATGTCATTTATCAAAAGAGGAATGAAAAACCTTTGAGGCTGCCTTGCTAATGGGGAAGGGGCTATTTTTCCTTCAATATTATGAAAAATAATGCATAATAAAAAACTATGGGGCTTCTCTGGTGGTGCAGTGGTTGAGAGTCTGCCTGCCAATGCAGGGGACACGGGTTCGGGCCCTGGTCTGGGAAGATCCCACATGCTGCGGAGCAGCTGGGCCCGTGAGCCACAATTGCTGAGCCTGCGCATCTGGAGCCTGTGCTCCACAACAGGAGAGGCCGCGATGGTGAGAGGCCCGTGCACCGTGATGAAGAGTGGCCCCCACTTGCCACGGCTGGAGGGATCCCTCGCACAGAGGTGAAGGCCCAACACAGCCAGAAATAAATAAATTAATTAATTAAAAAAAAAAAACTATGAAAATAACTGTCAAATAAGTTGACACTGGTGAAAGGCATACAACCATTAACTTATTGCATTTCTTTTCCACAGGAAAATCTTGAATATGTCAAAGGCTGTAGAAAAATTGACATGAACATTTTAAATATTTCCCCTTCCTTGAAACAAAGGCAATAGCACCCATATCTACTCCTGACCACAGTGAGCTGGGTGCTGAGTGTGGGGTTTACAGGAGCTTTTATCATTGGGTTGTCCTCCATTAGGCATCCTTATGAGGTGGATGTTATAGTTCTTGTTTTCCAAAAAAGAAAAAAAAAAAAAAAAAAAACAGAGACCTAGTTTATAAAGTTAGTATGTGACAGGATTTAAACCTAGTTCTAAAAGGTGACCATCTTTTTAAATGTGTTTTTTTTAAACTTTGAGTGTTTTTAGCACATGTTTCAGGGTTTTTTTTTTTTCATTTCACATACAACTTTCATCCAATTTCCTCTAAACTGAACTCATCATAGTTCCTCAGAATCCGCCCCTCTTTCTATCTCATCTAGTCAACAGGACTAGTATTTTTGGGTGTCTTAGATCCTCTCCTACAACATTCCCTCAGGATTAGATGCTGGGTTCTACCAGAGAGCTCAATTACCAGAACAGCAATATAAGGTCCAAACAGAAAGAATTGCAAAGTTTACTTGACACCTGTCTTTCAAGTCATCCAGCTATGATTCCTTCCTCCTTAAGTAAAGAGAAGGATTAGCTCAGAACATCAGAGTAGTTGAGTTAATAGACATTTGGTAAAAGCAATAAAAATAATTAGAGGAGGAGTCAAGATGGTGGAATAGGAGGATGTGGAATTCATCTCTCCTCACAAGTATATCAAGAATACATCTACAAATGGAACAATTCTCACAGAGCACCTGCTGAACATTAGCAGAAGATTTGGACACCTAAAAAGACAAGAAAAATTCCCTCACAACCAGGTAGGATGAAAGAAAGGAAAAAAGAAAAGAAGAATCAAAAAAGGTACCAGCAACCCTTGTAGGAAGCTGAAGGTGAGAAGTTCCCACACTCAGAAAAACACCCCCTTCATGGTGGGGAAATCAGCTGGGACATAAAGGGACATTTGTGGGATCAAAGGAGAACACAGTGGACAGTCTGTGACAGGCAGGACAAAGTAAGAACTGTGCTCATAGTCTGTGCCTCAGCTCTGCACACACGAGCCTGAGTCGTGTGTCTCATTGCCAAAGGGGGCTGGGTCCTGGAAAGTGGGGTTTGGAGCATGAACCCAGGGAGGGGACAGATGTTGGCTGTGAAAAAGACAGCCTGAAGGGACAGGAGTAAAGAGCTCCAAAACAGGGAAAGTTTGAGGAAAAAGCCTGGGACACCATAAGAAGAAAGGTGTCATTGTTGAGTGGTGCGCAAGGAGTGGGCTACCATTGCAACCCCTTTCCCCACCCACTGGCTTCAGCCTCTGAGGTCACTGGGAAGGGCATCCATCTGAACAGGTTCACCAGCCCTTCAAACCAAGGCCTCCTCAGCTCATGTAAGCTCCATGGTCCTGAGTGCTGTCCATCCCAAATCCTCCTCGGGAATCAGCCCTGGGCATCCCTGCCTGAGACAGGAATCTGGCAGTGCTTGAAGGGGTTGAGTGCTAAAGGATGGGGTCAAGAGAGCAAATCTGGGGAAAGGACCACTGTCGACTGCATGGATACAACAGAGGGGAAGGGAGTGAGGGGCTCTGCTACCAGGAATGCCCATAGAGGAAGCGTCATCTGCCTAGGAAATGAGGCACCATTGTTGAGTGCAAGGGCCAGGGCTGCCACATCCCCCACATGCCAGCCCCTGCTTTCATGGGCACTGGGAGAGACTCCCAACAAAGTGACTGCACCTCAATCTGTTGCAACTGTCTGCTGGTCTCCACTGCCACCAGGGACACCCCAGTTGTGACCTCCATACCCCTACCTGGCCTGAGTAAGTGTAGCCCAATTAGATGCTGCTTTTTTGCTCCCTCTTGCCTGGGCAGGGAACAGATGCCTGAGGGTGGCACACACACAGAGGGGTAACCAAAACCAAAGCTGAGCCCCAAGGGCAGTGCAACTAAGGAAGAGGAATGGAAATCTCTCCATGCAGGTGCACAAGCCATGGATTAAATCCATGATCAGCTTGTTAAATACTGCATCTGTGGAATATCTGAAGAGACAACAAGTGTTCCCACAAGAGAGGCTGGTCTAGCATTAGCAGCAGTGGAATTTGGGGACAAGTACATGTGGAAGTTGGGCCAGGTCAGAGTCTGAGCAGGCCCTACAGTGCACACGGCAGGTCCAGAGACCTACCTAGAGTATTGGAGGACCTCCTGGACAGGTGGGGGTTGGCTCTGGCTCACTGAGGGAGCAAGGACACTGACAGAGGAGGCCCCAGGAAAATATTTTTATCACTATTATTCTTTTTTTCTTGTTTTGTTTTGTTCAGTAGTTGGTGTTCTTGTTTTTAATATTTTTTTAAGTTTTGTTCTTTAATATTTTTTTTTCTATTTTTACTTTACTTTTTTGTTGTTTTGTGCTTTTTTCTTGTTTTTGTTATTTATTTTACTTTTTTAATCGTTTTTATATGTTTGTCTTATGTTCTCTTTGCGTTTTGTTTTGTTTTGTTTTTTTTGGTTTCCTTTCTGTTTTCATTTTGTTTTTCATCTTTTTTTTGTTAGTTTAGTATTTATTATTTTCACTTTTGAGTTCTTTGTTTGTTCTCTCGTTTTTTATTTTATTTTCCTTTCTTTTCTGTCTGCTAGCTTGTTTCTGTTTGTTTGGTTTTGTTTTTATCATTTGTCTTGGGTTTGGTTTGTCTGTTTTCATCCTTCTTATTTTGTGTGTTGTTTTACTGCTGTCTATTTTTGTTTTTGCTACTTCTCTTGGGTTTTGTTTGTTTCTTGTTTTCTTTTCTTTTTTTTTTTTTCTCTCTTTTTTCTCTGGCTGTGCCATGTGATTTTCAGGCTCTTGGTTCCCCAACCAGAGGTCAGACCTGGGCCTCCAGGGTGGGAAAGATGAGTCCAGGATGCTGGATCACCAGAGAATTCCCAGGCCCAGGAAATATTAATTGGCATGCACTCACCTTGAGATATCCAAGACACCAAGACCTGGCTCCTCCCAACTGCCTGTAGGATCCAGGGCTGGACACCTCATGCCAAACAACCAGCAAGACAGGAACACAACCCCACCCATCAGCAGATAGGTTGCTTAAAGTTGTACTAAGCTCAAAGACATCCCATAAAACACCACCTTATGTGGCCCTGCCCATCAGACGGAAAAGAATCAGCTCCACAAGAGTACAGGTATCAGTCTCTCTCACGAAAAGAAAATAAATAACTGCCACAGAGAGGAATAAAGAAAAAAGAATGAAAAGACATGAGAACAGTCTCAGAAACTGGGACAACATTAAATGCACCAACATTTGGATTATAGGGGTCCCAGAAGAAGAAGAGAAAGATAAAGGGAATAAGAAAATAATTTGAATAGATTATAGCCAAAAACTTCCCTAACATGGGAAAGGAAATAGCCACCAAATTCCAGGAAACACAGAGAGTCCCATACAGGATAAACTCAAGGAGAAACATGCTGAGACACATATTGATCAAACTAACAAAAATTTAATTCAAAGAAAAACTATTAAAAGCAGCAAGGGAAAAGCAAGAATAACATACAAGGGAATCCCCATAAGGATATCAGCTGATTTTTCAGCAGAAACTCTGCAGACCAGAAGGGAGTGTCAGGATATATTTAAAGTGATGAAAGGGAAAACCTACAACCAAGATTACTCTACCAAGCAAGGATCTCATTCATATTTCATGGAGAAATCAAAAGCTTTACAGACAAGCAAAAGCTAAGAGAATTCAGCACCAACAAACCAGCTTTACAACAAATGCTAAAGGAACTTCTCTTGGCAGAAAACACAAAAGAAAAGGACCTACAAAAACAAACCCAAAACAATTAAGAAAATGGTAATAGGAACATACATATCGATAATTACCTTACATACAAATGGATTAAATGCTCCAACCAAAAGACAGACTGGCTGAAGGGATCCAAAAACAAGACCCCCATATATGCTGTCCACAAGAGACCCACTTCAGACCTAGGGACACATGCAGACTGAAAGTGAGGGGATGGAAAAAATATCCCATGCAAATGGATATCAAAAACAAGCTGGAGTAACAATACTCATATCAGAAAAAATAGACTTTAAAATAAAAACTATTACAAGAGACAAGGAAGAACACTACATAATGATCAAGGGATCAATCCAAGAAGATATAACAATTGTAAATATTTATGCACCCAATAGGGGAGAACATCTATACATAAGGATAATTCTAACTGCCATAAAAGGGGAAATCAACAGTAACACAATAATAGTGGTGGACTTTAACACTCCACTTACAGGAATGGATAGATCATCCAGACAGAAAATTAATAAGGAAACACAAGCCTTAAATGACACATTAGACCAGATAGACTTAATTGATATTTATAGGACATTCCATCTGAAAGCAGCAGAATACACTTTCTTCCCAAGTGCACACAGAACATTCTCGAGGATAGATTACATATTGGATCACAAATCAAGTCTTGGTAAATTTAAGAAAATTGAAATTGTATCAAGCATCTTTTGCAACCACAATGGTATGAGATTAGAAATCAATTACAGGGAAAAAAACAGTAAAAAATACAAAACCATGTAGGCTAAATAAATACTACTAAGTAACCAAGAGATCACTGAAGAAATTAGAGGAAATCTAAAAATACCTACAAACAAATAACAACAAAAACATGAAGACCCAAAAACCTACGGAATGCAGCAAAAGCAGTTCTGAGGGAAGTTTATAGCAATACAATCTTACCTCAAGAAACGAGAAAGGGACTTCCCTGGTAGCACTATGGTTAAGAATCTGCCTGCCAATCCATGGGATATGAGTTTGATCCCTGCTCCAGGAAGACCCCACATGCTGCAGACTACCTAAGCCCATGCACCACAACTACTGAGCCTGTGCTCTAGAGCCTGTGAGCCACAATGACTGAGCTTGCGTGCCACAACAACTGAAGCCCATGTGCCTAGATCCCATGCTCCACAGCAAGAGAAGCCACCACAATGAGAAGCCCGCACACTGCAATGAAGAGTAGCCCCTGCTCACAACAACTAAAGAAAGCCCGTGTACAGCAACAAAGACCCAACACACCAAAAATAAATAAATTAATTAATTAATTTTAAAAAAATATTTCAGAAACAAGAAAAATCACAAAGAAACAATCTAACCTTACATCTTAAGCAACTAGAAAAAAAGAACAAGACCCAAAGTTAGTAGAAGGAAAGAAATAATATTGATCAGAGCAGAAATGAATGAAATAGAAACAAAGAAAACAATAGCAAAGATCAATGAAACTGAAACATGTTTTATTTGAGAAGATAAACAAAAGTGATAAAAGTTTAGCCAGACTGTATACATATAGCTGATTCACTTTGTTATATGGCAGAAACTGACACAACATTGTAAAGCAAATATACTGCAATAAAGATGTTAAAAAAAACAAAACAAAACACTGGTCTTTAAAAAAAGAAAAGAAAAATGGGAGAGGACTCAAATCAATAAAATTAGAAATAAAAATGGAGAAGTTACAACAGACACCGCAGAAATACAAAGAATCAGAAGAGTCTACTACAAGCAACTATATGCCAGTAAAATGGACAACCTGGAGGAAATGGACAAATCCTTAGAAACGTATAAGCTTCCAAGTCTGAACCAGGAAGAAACAGAAAATACGAACAGACCAATCACAAGTAATGAAATTGAAACTTTGATTAAAATCTTCCAACAAACAGAAGTCCAGCACCAGATGGCTTCCCAGTGAATTCTATCAAACATTTAGAGAAGAGCTAAAATGCATCTTTCTCAAATTCTTCCAAAAAATTTCAGAGGAAGGAACACTCTCAGGTTCATTCTATGAGGTCACCATCACCCTGATACCAAAATCAGACAAAGATATCACACACACACAAAAAAGAAAATTGCAGACCAATATCACTGATGAACATAGATGCAAAAATCCTCACCAAAATACTAACAAACAGAATCCAACAACACAGTAAAAGGATCATACACCATGATCAAGTGGGATTTATCTCAGGGATACAAGGATTCTTCAATGTGTGTAAATTGGTCAATGTGATACACCATATTAACAAGTTGAAGAATAAAAAACATATGGTCATCTCTATAGATGCATAAAAAAGCTTTTGAAAGAATTCAACACCGATTTATGATAAAAACTCTCCAGAAAATGAACATAGAGGGAACCTACCTCAACATAATAAAAGCTATGTATGACAAACCCACAGCAAACATAATTCTCAATGGCGAAAAACAGAAGCATTTCCTCTAAGATCAGGAACAAGACAAGGATGTTCACTCTTGCCATTCTTATTCAACAGTTTTGGAAGACCTAGCAACAGCAATCAGAGAAGAAAAAGAAATAAGAAGAGTTCAAATTGGAAAGGAAGAAATAAAACTGTCAGTGTTTTCAGAGGACATAATATTATACATAGAATTCCTAAAGATGCTACCAGAAAACTAGTAGAGCCAATCAATGAATTTAGTAACGTTGCAGGATACAAAATTAATACACAGAAATCTCTTTCATTCCTATACACTAACAATGAAAGATCAGAAAGAGAAATTAAGGAAACATTCCCATTTACCTTTGCAACAAAAAGAATAAAATACCTAGGAATAAACCTACCTAAGGAGGAAAGACCAGTACTCTGAAAACTATAAGATGCTTTTGAAACTAATTGAGGACAACACAAACAGATGGAAAGATATACCGTGTTCTTGGATTGGAGGAATCAATGTTGTAAAAATGACTATACTACTTAAAACAATATATAGATTCCATGCAATCCCTATCAATTATCAATGACATTCTTCACAGAATTAGCACAAAAAATTTTACAATTTGTTTGGAAACACAAAAGACCTCGAATAGCCAAAGCAATCCTGAGAAAGAAAACTGGAGCTCGAGGAATCAGGCTCCTGGACTTCAGAATATACTACAGAGCTACAGTAATCGAGACAGTATGGTACTGGTACAAAAATAGAAATATAGATCAATGGAACAGGATAGAAAGCCCCAGAAATAAACCCACACACATATGGTCACCTGATCTTTGACAAAGGAGGCAAGAATATACAATGTAGAAAAGACAGCCTCTTCAATAAGTGGTGCTGGGAAAACTGGACAGCTACATGTAAAATAATGAAATTAGAACACTCCCTAACACCATACACAAAAATAAACTCAAAATGGATTAAAGACCTAAATGTATGGCCAGACACTATAAAACCCTTAGAGGAAAACATAGGAAGAACACTCTTTGACATAAATTGCAGCCAGATATTTTTTGACCTACCTCCTTAAATAATGAAAATAAAAACAAAAATATACATATGGGACCTAATTAAACTTAAAAGCTTTTGCACAGCAAAGGATACCAAAAACAAGACAAAAAGACAACACCACTCAGAATGGAAGAAAATATTTGCAAATGAAGAAACTGACAGGATTAATCTCCAAAATATACAAACAGCTCATGCAGCTCAATATCAAAAAAACAAACAACCCAATCAAAAAATGGGTCAAAGACCAATATATATATTTCTCCAAAGAAGACATAACAGATGACCAAGATGCACATGAAAAGCTGCTCAACATCACTAATTATTAGAGAAATGCAAATCAAAACTGCAATGAAGTATCACCTCACACCGGTCAGAATGGCCATCATCAAAAAATCTACAAAACAATAACTGCTGGAGAGGGTGTGGAGAAATGGATACCCTCTTACACTGTTGGTGGGAATGTAAATTGATACAACGCTATGGAGGACAGTATGGAGTTTCCTTAAAAAGCTGAAAATAGAACTACCATATGATCCAGCAATCCCACTACTGGGCATATACAAAGAGAAAACCATAATTCAAAATGATACATGCACCCCAATGTTCATTGCAGCACTATTTACAATATCCAGGACATTGAAGCAACATAAAGGTCCACCAACAGAGGAATAGCTAAAGAAGATATGGTACCTATATACAATGGAATATTAGTCATAAAAAGGAAAGAAATTGTGTCATTTGCAAAGACGTTGATGAGCCTAGAGACTGTCGTACAGACTGAGGTAAGTCAGAAAGACAAAAACAAATATCGTTTATTAACACATATATGCGGAATCTAAAAAAATGGTACAGATGAACCTATTTGCAAAGCAGAAATATAGACACAGACATAGAAAACAAACGTATGTAACCAAGAGGGGAAGGAAGGGTGGGATGAATTGGGATATTGGGATTGACATATATACACTACTATGTATAAAATAGATAACTAATGAGAATCTACTGTGTAACACAGGGAACTCTACTCAGTGCACTGTGGTGACCTAAATGGGAAGGAAATCCAAAAAAGAAGAGCTATATGTATGTGTATGGCTGATTCACTTTGCTACTGCAAAAACTGACACAGCAGTGTAAAGCTACTATACTCCAATAAAAAAAAAATAAGTTAAAATTTTTATTTCTTTCTGCATTCTTCTGCTGGCTAATCTTAGATATACACAAATTCATATTTATCTATTTGTACCAAGGAATAATAGTCAGAACCTCATAGGGTGATTGAGAGATTGAAATAAAATAAACATCTGTATCTCCAGAGAGCATCTACACAATAGTCCCTTGGTAAATATTAATTTCCTTCCCTGATCCTTAGCTTACTTTCTAGTTCTGTAGAAGAAATGTAAAGGATAGGAAATCATGCACACAATCTAAAAAGGAACTCAAATGTTAAGAAAGGTTCAATTAGGAAACAAAAAAATCCATGATTATGGATGTAGTACTGAGAAGGAGGATAAGATGTTTTTACTTTAGTAATGTCACAATTTTTTCTTCACTAAAATCACATGAAGAAAACACCTGGGATCTATAATCAAGACTTCATCTCTTTCTGTTACTGAGCTCAGTTTCAGCTGCTCACTGCTCAAAAGTCAATACTTGAGAGGCAAAAGTTGGTAGAATGGAAAGTTGCTTTAATCAGAAAGCCAGTGATCTAGGGAGCATGTGGACTCATGTCCTCAAAAACCAACTCTAAAGATTCTGCTCAGCCATAACAGTTTTTAACGGGGAAAGTATCTCAGTGAATCATCAAGGCAGAAGTCAAACTCTGAGTCATTTTCCTTTGCCTGCAGGCTGGCTGACTCCTCATGATCTTTCTTCAGATGTTATCTCATCCCTTTGTGGTCTACCTGCAGTATTGTTAAGGGAGCTAGTAGGGGTAGAGAGCTAGCCATCCTTTAACTACTTAATTCTTCATTTCTACTTCTTTTAATCTAGGGAAAGAATCAATAGGCTAGGCATGGTATTGTGTGCATTTAGCAGGGTATAAGTCAGCAGTTGTGTTAAATGTTACCTAGTAATCTCATTTTTATAATTAAGGTTTCAGTGGAACAGAAATAGACAAAATAAGAAAGGGGCAAAAGAACTGCTTGCAAATCCCCACTTTTCAGACATCATTCTATTTCTATGAGATTAGGGGCAAAGTTCGGTCTTGTGTAACTTCATGTTGACATAGGATGCCATATACTTAAAGTGGAAGATGTTGACATGGGTCGGTACCATCTGTTTGTTGATAATTTTAATTGCCTGATTACATAGACAGACAGAACAAGCTACAATTATTATTTCTTTTTAAAGATTTATTGATTGATTGATTGCTATGTTGGGTCTTCATTTCTGTGCTAGGGCTTTCTCTAGTTGCAGCAAGCGGGGGCCACTCTTCATCGCGGTGTGCTGGTCTCTCACTATTGTGGCCTCTCTTGTTATGGAACACAGGCTCCAGACGCACAGGCTCAGTAGTTGTGGCTCACGGGCCTAGTTGCTCCACGGCATGTGGGATCTTCCCAGACCAGGGCTTGAACCCGCGTCCCCTGCATTAGCAGGCAGATTCTCAACCACTGTGCCACCAGGGAAGCCCCTACAATTATTTTGATGCCCACAAAGATATAGATTATGAGCAATAGTGTTACTCCCATTCTCTTAAGGCCAGTTCTTGGAATTGTGCTAGCCATAGATTCAGTACTACTCAAGATGGAGCAGTTTTTGTATTGGCTACAGTCTGGTCACCATACACTTAGCCTTTCCTCTATGGTGGCAGATATAGTATCCATAAAATAACTCAGGAATGTGCATCAGACACTGAGTCTGTGACTCTATAGTCCTAATTATTAACTGCTTGAGCCTGCAATTTTGTGACTCAGGGAGGCCTGGGAGACTTCAATTTTTCTACAAAAAAGAGTGAGCGGGCATAGAGGGGTCTTTGTACTGGGGGGAAATCTGTGGGTTTCTGAGCAATTCCATTTATATTCCACAAGAATTTAAAAAAACTGCACATGAATAACTGATAGTATATGAAGATTAATTTACAGCTCTCTATTTTGTTAAAGGTAGTTAATTTGCAAAATTAGTCATTTTACATATTGCTTGTTACAAATTATGTGGAAGAGCCCTCACAATCAACCTCAGCACAGGCAGATCCAAAACATTCAAGATTTGGTTGTGACCAAATTCTAGATCATAAATCTTAACTTCCACAAAAATATGCAGACTATAATACAATACCATGGGATATATGGTTTTAATTATCTGATCTTTTGAGCCATTATCCATTAGAACTTTAGCCTGCCTTTTCAGCATTTAAAATTGTTGTTTTGTCTTCAGTCATTTATTATTCACTGAGTACCCACTATGTGTCAAGAATCATTCTGATCTCAGAAAACCCTAAAGAATTGTCTCAAGAAGTTTTCCTTCAGATTCACTGCTATTAATTCTGGAAGAAACAAAACAGTCTGGAATTTGTGAACTTAATGTTATCAAAAATTTTACCTCATGGTCATAGAAAGTTAAAATTGAAACCACTTCCAGGAAACTACAGTACCTTTCTTGTTTTTTTTTTTTTTTGGTTAAGCATCGAGATTATGTATATTTGATAAAAGTTAGTTTACTTTAATTCAATTTCCAATATTTTATTATAATATTGGCTTTCCCTCTCTAAAATTTATTACACTAAAATAAAGTATTACAAAAATAAATAACCAGTAGATATTAAATTGGAAAGATAGAGATCTTCAATCATACTGACCATTCTGATGGAACTCTAGGAAAGTATACTTGTAAAAGAACATTAAATTGTGGTTTTTCTTCCATTCTGACATACTTTCTCCCCAACCCCTCCCATCCACTATTGGCACCTAGCCAATTAATGGCTACACTGCATGTTGAAAATTGGGTTGCCACTGACTTCCAGACAATTGCTTTAGAAAATGGCTTTGTCTTTATTCACAAAAGTTTAATTAAAAATCTGGGCTTCCCTGGTGGTGCAGTGGTTGAGAATCTGCCTGCCAATGCAGGGGACATGGGTTCGAGCCCTGGTCTGGGAGGATCCCACATGCCACAGAGCAACTAGGCCCGTGAGCCACAATTACTGAGCCTGCTCGTCTGGAGCCTGTGCTCCGCAACAAGAGAGGCCGCGATAATGAGAGGCCCCGCACACCGCGATGAAGAGTGGCCCCCACTTGCCACAACTAGAGAAAGCCCTCGCACAGAAACGAAGACCCAACATAGGCATAAATAAATAAAATAGTGTTTAAATAAATAAATAAATAAATTAAAAAAAAAATCTCCTG